>NC_139977.1:7039992-7489992 GCF_963993115.1 Abramis brama
ACGTATCAGGAATTTTGTGTAGCAACATGACTGTTAAGAAACTTGCCTTTCCTGTTGGATGAGCATTCTTGGCGATAACAGCTCCTCCATTTCTCATTTGTATTGTTAGCATAGTTTTTTCATCACTTACCCGCAATTTTCAAGGACTTGCTTTTGAGAATGAAGATAAAGGGTCCTGCAGAAGGACTCTCAAATTGTAATTGATGTTTTGGAATTGAAGTTCTGGGTGTAATAGTTGTTAAATGTTCTATTGATTTAGCAAAATTGGTTGGTTAAGAGATTGCTTGGATCAGACACTTTGCCTCAGGCAAAAGGCTAATGTGACTATAATTTATTTAACGCATGCCTCCTACTTGTGTCTAATACTTCAGAGCATTGTGTTTGAGAGGAGAAGCGAATCTGTGAATGCAGCAACTGTATGCCACATGTCCGATCCAATTTCCCAAATAATCATTTGGTAGTTTTGGTACATGTTTAGCCTGGGATGATGTCCACACTGAGGAGTGTGTGTGTGCGCGGCTGTATCGCTGCTAGTGTGTACTTGGTTCTGGGAGAAGAGTATCTTTTGGATCTCTTGCTGCAAGAAACATCTCCCAAAAATAAATAGTGAAGGAGAAGGGAGCGCCTTGTTTACGAACTGGGGATCACACGTAATACAACCCCGCTACTCTAGCATGTGGGTGAATAATTTGTGTTTGTCTTTAACCTCAGTCAGATATTCATGACAAGAGTCATATCCTCTTAATAAACACAAACAAAAGATAAGATTATTCTCAAATAGTTATAGACATGAATGATGATCCTTGAATCAGTACATAATCATATAGTATAGAGTTGCACATTATACTCACACTTGAATTATAAAGACTTGAATAGTAATAGTTCATAACTTTTTGCTCGGTGACATTTTATTTATTTATTTAATGACCATGCTATAAACTATATAGTACAGTCTTCATTGTATAAGTACCATCATATCTTTCAAATACTTAGTTTCATTTGATCAACAACAAATTGGAAAAGAAACATGACTACATCTTGAAAAAATTTATTTAATAGATCCCAAATGTGCAATTTAAATGTTTGTATGCAACTGTTTTTATTTTAATGTCGATTGTTATATCTAAAAATAAATTTGGACCGTTGTTCATTTTAACCTTTATTATTGTAGTAATGTAGTTAGTTAAGAGATTAGTTGAAATAATGTTTTCCTTAAGAAACAAATTTTCCTTAAGATCCAAACAAATTGGAATCAAAACGAATCAAGAGCTTGTGAATCAGAATCGATTTGTGAAATCTGTGAAATACCAAGCCCTGATAAGGTTATTAGATCACAATATATTGATATAGAATTCAATAGACTTGATCATGGGATTTTATATTAAAATGGTAAGTTGCAATATTTACCAAGAAGGCAACAGTTATTAGCATTCTTGATATAAAATGAAAGAAAACAGGTAAATATTAATTGATTGCAGAACATTTTATTCTATATCATTACTAATCAAGCTGTATTTTCAAAAAGTGTGAAAACATTATTTCATTTACATTTTTTTTTTACAGATACATAAAATGTTAGCTATAAAATTAGCATTTCAATCTTCGTCATTTCCACCACAGAAAACTTCAAAATCAATACATAATTTACACTGCTACAAATGAACTGAACTAGTGAGAGTGTGAAAGTGTTTTAAGGGAGTTTATTTTCTAAAATTCGACACGTAGTGGCCTACGTTCAGCCCTCAGAGAGTCTTACTATTAGAACGCAATGAAGCATTTCAGTCTGGAAAATGATTCAGAGCTTTACGGAGGCACAAGTGACTTCGCATTTATTTCACCATCAGTGGTGCCAAAACACTTTAGTAGTTCACATTAAAAGAGTTTAGGTAGCTCAGTACTAGGTTATGATCATATCTTTTTTCTGCTCGGCCTGCAAACAAGTAGGCGGCGACTAATTGCTGAGGTCAGTGAACTATTCTCATGATGTGGAGCTGTGTGTGTTTGTGCCGAGAAGGTCTCAGACTCTCAAAGGGCTGTTGTGCAAGCAGAGGGTAGAAGGAAACATATCAAGAAGAAGAGAGACAGTCACACACCACCTGCTGGATGGAGCTCAAATCGACATCCCAGAAAAACCAACAAACCCTGCAAGCACACGCTGGATTTGGCAGCGTTTGACTGTAACTCTCAGTATTAGAGGCTCGATTATGCCACAGCGCAATATTATACTACACAATGTAGAAAATGACAGACAAACGCATGCCGTTTATACATGAAGTACTAAACTATGGTCGTCAGGATACCCTAATCACATTGGATGAGCTGTTCCTTTTACAGAATGTATTCTGCTGTTGATTATTATTAATATAAATACATAGGGGTGGATTAACCCAAATCTGAATTTTATTTATCTTAAAAAAAAAAGAAATTCAATCTTGATTAAGTAATCTTACACCATGTTTTGGTTACTATAATCCAGTGAATTAAATAATTTGCAAATGAAAAGTAATTAATCTAATCTAATGTGATTCTTTTCTCCTTTTATTTGGAAGGATCAAAGTCTTGCATCAGTGCCAAAACGTCCACCGTAAGCGCTGCAGTCCTTAATAATAATTCATTCGTTGGTCCTTGTTTATTACAATTAGTCCTTGTTTATTATTGTACGTTACTGCTGACATAGCTTTGTTTAAAATATGAGCAAATAATATTAGTAGTGTGCATAAAGTGGTAGTTATGGTGGTGGCGTTTTCATAATAGAACCTTTTGTTTTTAGTACCTGTTTTTCTGGATAAAAAAAAAACAAACAAAAAAAAAACCTAATGAAACACATGGGCTCACTTTTTTGAGATGTGAACAGATGTGTACAGGCTGCACATTTAGATATTTTTGCATTTTTTTCTTCTTGGTTGAAAAGCAAAGTCGAAGCAACGTCACGTGAGGTAGAAGCATGCTTTTACATGCAAAATGAGTGTGTGATTGGCTGCCGGTTCTGAGCTAATCTCTGCATTTATTCATGAGAATGAACTCTTTTAACCCAATCTAACTCTAAACGCTGTATTACGCATGAGATCGCATTACAGCGGGTAATTCAAACAAAATGCAGAGCGCGAATGAGCAGTTTCTGCATGGAACGCCACAATGAGTTTAACAACTCTTGAAACGCGGATCATATAGATCATTTGCGGACCGGAGCATGCGCGTTTCAAGTTTTTATGGGCATATTTAATATACTCTAGTGCTTTAAAGGGGCATTCCACCCATAGGAACATTGTTTTTTATTGAAAGTGGGTCATATATGTAGTCGAAATGTAAAATAAATTTTGAATTTGGTGCCTTCGTGACCGAGGAAAGACAAAAAATAACTTCAGGACGCATTTGTATGAAAGACAACAACTCCCACAATGCACCACATTGCACAGCTCCGCAAGCCACTCCCACTAATCCAGAACAGCGCATATCTGCATATAAGAGAAATCACTCTTCCGTCTACAAGGCTAGCTACCACCAGAGCTTGAAATTCATTTCACACAAAATGTCTAGTTAGTTGGCGAACTCATTAGTGCATTACTCCTCGTTTTTATTTCTTTTGAAAAGGTGAATTATTGCATGGTACCTGGATGTTCAGTCAGAACATGTGCGGTGCGAAACTAGGATAGTTCACAACACAAACGTCCGTGTCCTCGTCTGATTCAGAGATTTCGTCCAGGAGAAATTGTCATCGTTGAAATTCTTTGCCGCAGACGGACTCTATCTCTGTGTTCGTAGCGGTTCGTAGTTGCATAGTGAGATCACCGGCGCCACCAGTCCGCCCTAACTCGAGCCAGTCCGGGCTCCTCGTCCGCGGCAGGCAGGTCCTCTGCCTCGGCAGCTCTTCGCTATAATGCGGCTTGTAAAGGTAGCCACAAACACCTGATTCAAGCATCAGACTTCCGAAATCCTCTTCTTCTATATCATATTGAGCACTCTCCTCCGCTATTGTCATAACTTTACATCTGTCTCCACAGCGCCTGTTAGCTTAGCTTCAAACAAGATGGAGGATATTGCTTTCAGTTTCAGAGAGTAAAGTCCCACCCACTGATCTGTAATAGGTCTGTAGCGTGAGCGGGTCCCGCCCCCTGGGAAAGATTGGAGAGATGAGGAACTAGTGCTTGTAGTCTCAACAGAAATCCCCCCCTCTTACACTTCCTCCGACAATGACGCAAAATGACGATTTTTGCGTCATTGTAGGAGGAAGTGTAAGAGGTAAATAACGGATTTCTCCCGTCTCAGGGGAAAATGAGAGAGTGTTGCACGACCATTCAATAGTATGACTGGGTTTCTAACAATGCAAAGCTTAATGCAAATGGGTGGAGTGTCCCTTTAAACATGAACCAGACCCGCGAATGCGGTTGCACAAATTTAATCACGTCTTATTCAAATGAAATATATATGTGCCATGAAGGGAGAGGGGTGTTTGTTTGGGTTGATTTCAAATATCAACAGTGTTCAACAATGATTTAGAAAAATCGCATACTGCACATTTACTCTTTTTGTTTGTATCTGTATTTGTATTTACTGCTGTAGAATGCCTGAGCCTCACAACAAGCGTTTCAGTGTTCAAACGGTCGCTGACATCTTGATCATATGACAAATAAACTTGCCACTTGAAACTAGATCTTTCCGATTATGCTGTTTTAGCCACTTGACAAAATAGTGTTGTCTCTGAGGTACAAATACGTTACTCGTGGTAAATCAAGAAAACAAGACATTCACAGACTAACCATGTTGAGCTATTTAACATAGCTTTTTTAACATATTTAACACACATTAACTATTATTGTCAATAAAAGTCCAAACAGTTGCTCACCTGTCTAATAAAACATAATATATTAAAGCGACTTTCCATGGTTTCTACAGAAGTAAAACCGGCGTAGCACGGATATGACATTGACAGGCGATGGCAATGACACGGGCGTTACACTGGTTAAAATAGCTGATTTCTCTGGATGTAAACACTGTTGGAATCATATAAGTACACAAGTCAACAAAATATGTAACATTGATCTAGTGATATTTTAATTTAAAAACCTTGTGCCTTTAAGATTTATTGTATGACTTTTTTAGGGTGTAATATTTGTCTTACTATTGCTGCCAATTTGGAAACATATAATAAATTCTTGTGAATAAGTGCTGCGCCTGGACCTCTTGTAACTCTAATTGAAGACTGCTGGTTTATGGAAATAGATGCTTCCAAAAGATCCAAAATCTTTGAATCTCATCAAAAATCATTTGGCACAGTCGCCTGATTGATAAGCATTTGTAACTCGAAGGGAGAAAAACGTTTAAAGGAAATTATTACTCATTCTACTTGTCAGTTGAACTGAATTGCAGTGTAGCGTGAGTGATTTTGGCTGCCATGAAAGAGTTGCCTCACTGGTTTATGAGCGGTATCATCTTTCTAGTGACCCCTCTAGTCTAACCGCAGACCTAACTTAAGGTCAGACTTGTTGGGCTTGAGAATACAAGCGTTCTTGTGAGCTAAACATGGGGCCTGGTATTGCATTATTCTGAAACCTGAAACCCTTATAGCAATTGGTGTCGTTTTTAAATGGGTGTGAAGTTATTACTATACAACAATGTATTTCTCTGCTCCGAATAGCCTGTCAATCAGCTGACATACAGCTTAATGTGTTCATGCAGATGGGAGCTAAATATGGCCGCTTGCCATATTAGGTTGGCTAACCTGCCAGACAGTCCTGGTCACTTGAGAAGGTGTCAGGGATTTGTAATACCAAAAAGCAGATCATCAAAGCGGTAAACCAGCACAAATGAAGCTCTATCGGGAGAGTGAAATTGCTCTAACAGTTGTTGATGATCAGTGGCACTATTCCACCAATGATTGTTAGCTGTCCTGAGCATCTCCTGCCAGATAATTAATGGTGTTAACCCTCAGATGGGTCATGTTGAACGCTGGAATAGAACAGATCTGAAAACACAAGGCATCATACACTTGCCGACTTTTGAGGAAAACACTGGGCATCACACACTTAACAGCGGCCCTATCAAATCAGTTTTATTTTAATTGTACTGGTTTCTGTTTTAATGTTTAAATTTCAGTAATCAATAATCATGAAATCATGACATTTCTATAATTTAGCAACAATTTTTCACAATTTTAACACAATTATTATTTTAGGGCCCCGATGAAATCTAAAAACCCTATTTCAACGGTTTGATTATATATAATATTATGTATGTATTTTTTTTTTTATTTGTTTATTGCCTTTTTTCATAGCTTAGAACTCAAAAACAACATCCATTTATTGAGAGAATAGATTATCAATATAGATATAGGGAAAAAAGAAAGAAAAAAAAAAACAGCTCAGAGAATGCAAACTTCCGTTACAACATATTAGCTCACATCATGGAACAAACGCGCATAGAAACGCGCATCGTTGCTAGGAGATGCATGACAAATGAAAACAACAAATATTTTCTAAAATCGGCTCAAAATATCAAAAATATCTGATGTCCTGGAATCAAAGTTTGAAGCTATTTTTTTCCCCATCTGTCAGCTCAAGTCTACAGACATGCTGTGACATTCGGCGTCGACTTACAGTCGACTTATCCAGACTGTAAATCGGGGTAGAAATTTGGCTAAAAGTTGTCTAGGTGTTCCAGACTTAAAATGGCATGAGCTGGTCAAGTCAGGGTACACAGGGCTCTGGGTGAACAGCCCCTTATGCTGTCAGGAAACAAAAGTTAGGAAACAAATCCACAAATAGTTTTTTTTTTGGATTTGTCAAAGCCATATAATCTTATCAAGACAGAAAATTCCTTATATCTGTGTTTCTAGATTTGGAAAGATTTGTCCACCATGTCTACATTATTTTGTTGTTTTTTTGTACCACGTTTGACTAAGACTGCTACACCATTATTTGAATTAAATTGAAGGTTATGATATAACTGATTTTAAATGTACCTTCTTTTGTCACTTAAGGGTTTTACATGTTATCAGTTTCATGTTCCTTCCAGTTCAAGTACGCCCTTCTTAGCTAGGATATGCCCAGGGCTTCAGACTAACATTTGAGAGCAGTAGCACAGGTGCAACTAGGTTTCTACAGATGGTGGCACCAGCACCTTTTTTAAAAAAAAAACATTTTTAATCATAAAAGTAATTGAATTTAATAAGTGCAGTTACTAATAATATTACATGTTTATTTCTTGGAAATGCACATTTAACACAAAGCACTGAGCTTGAGTTGAGATGCAGATCAAATTAACAACAGAAATGTGCAAAAACCTAATTAGCCTAACCATTGTTTTTCTATAGTATCATTCATCAGAAATTGGATAATATTTGAATTTGAAGTCTCTAAAGGTTGTACAAACCTTGAAAATAATATTTTGCCACAATACTATGGTTACAGTTAATGTTACTACATTAAATCCATTGTGAATGTCGGTTATTTGTGGACTGAAAAGCATTTTATAACTTGTTTGTTTCGCTCATGACACGTTTCTCCCGATTTCCACGTCAGCGCTGTTTATTTTGATATCTATCTATGGTTTATAACAGAGAATTCTGCACTGAGTTTGAATGCTTCTAACTAGATCTCCCAGCTCTGTGTAGTAACCACGTGCTGCGCAAAGTGGTTACTAAGTGCTGCGCTTTCTTAGTAAACATGCATTTTTTTATGTGTACACTCCGTACAATCGAATTTCTTGTTTCTTTTGTTGCAAATTCATTTGTGACTTGGTAATAGCAGGCTACATTAAACTCAATATTAAATACTTTGTTAGGTGGCCACTTAATGTCCAATGTGAAATATGGGTATTTTGTTGATTGTATTAGAAGAGCTGCTGAATTTCATTGGAAATGCCTTAAACTTTTTTTTCTCTTTGGCCAGGCCTGAAGTGAGCAGTTCCAATCCGTCCAGATCAGTCAAGCCCAGTGGAAACGGCCATAAGATCTGCTTGGTGTGCTCAGATGAGGCCTCTGGATGTCATTATGGTGTGCTCACCTGTGGCAGCTGCAAGGTTTTCTTCAAAAGAGCCGTAGAGGGTGAGCCTGCAGGACTTACACTTACTACTTCATCTTCCTTTTTGACGGCACTGGGCTGATAAATGCGTTGATTCTCATTTTATTATACAGTGAACAACAAATGAATTGCATGTTATCAGGTTGTCCTGTTAAATACATTTTGAAAAGCGTACAATAGCTGATAAAATGACGGCATATGGACACTCAAAATTGAGTTTTGATGATTTTAGTCCATATCTGTTAGGCCATCTATATGTTAAAAGTGTGATTTATTTGTGGAATGTACACAAAATTGTAATTTATAGCACAAGGCCCTTTGATATTTAATGCCCTAACCTCTAGTTCACATAGGAAATACATAAAAAATAGTATGTAGCAAATGAGTTGCACAGACAGTTGCTGAAATTAAATGAGCATTTATTTTATGTATTATTTAATGAAAGTTAAATAATACAATCATTAATGATATTATTTTATATTGTCCGGTGAGTGTGCATTTTATATTTGTGCATTAATTCTGATATTACAAGGTGTGGATTTATTATTGTGATCCTTTTGTAAATCACTCAATATATGGTCATAAGTAGCCATTTCCAGCTTGTGTTTGAAAGTAGCTCAAAAGTCTAAAAACATTAGGGAACAAAAGTTGAATCTAATGTCATTTTGCATGGTTTGAGAAGGTTCACAAGGGCATTTTTTTCAGTGCTTTATGAAAGCAGGGACATCTGATCTTAAGTACAATGTAGTTCACATGGTCAGTGTCAGAATTAGTGACCTAGAAACAGTGGAGAATCTGAAATATTTCTCATTTGCTTAGACTTCTGAACCACTGCTTTTTTTCTAATAGAGACACCTACACTGTGTACTGAGCACAACCTTAATCTATATCCTTTGAGTAATTTCTGTGTGATCTACTCCATCAATCAGAGTTTCTGCAAACCTCAGTAGACAGATGATCAGATTTGCCTCAGTTAATCACAGGAAGAAAAAAAAGTCAAATATTGTCAAAGTGTGGTTTCATGTGGAGGTGTTACCTTGAAATGAGATATTTCTTTAGAGTTGTAACACAGAATGTGTCTAGAAAAAGAGCATTCAGCAATAAAACGTGTGCTTGGCTACCTGACAAAATACCCTCCTGTTTAAACACATGCTCCATCCGAATACTGAACTACAGGGCACCTGCATAATATGAACTACAATATCTTTATCCACCATCCATTCTCTGAAGAGCAAAAAATAGAGTTCCTAAAATAAAATACAATTCATTTTCTCCACAAATTAGATTACTTATAAACCTTTCCGAACAGACCTTCTATGTACTCAGAGATTGAAGAGATGGTGTTTCTTTAGAAGCTATGTACACAAGTCAAAGTCATTTCAGTTGCATTAAAAAAACAAACAAACAAAAAAAACAATGGAGAACTACATCACCCATAATTCTGAAGAAAAAAAAAAACATCAATTAGAAAAGTATTTGCATCTGAATCATAGACTGTAAAAAAAGATGGAAGATTGGCCACCAATGTCCCAATATGGTGCTGACATATTGCGCTGATTCGGAACCCGCAGTAGTGAGCGTGAAGTGGAGCCTCGGTATCAAGGCACCGCCCACACTCCCGCAGAATCAGTTAGGTACAGTTTACTGCAGAACAACCCATCTGTTGATGTGAAATATGGAAATGTAGAAAATAAAGCTCCAATCTCCCCGAAAAAAGTCTGTTGGTGCCTCAGTGACTACTTTGCTCAGAGAACATGTCAATCTCAGCTGTCAATCATGAGTCAAGTCAAGTCATCTTCTTGGCTTGCTTAGTTGGGGACATTTAATATTCAACAATATTATTGATCTGCCTTATTATGGGTGGACGATGATGCAATTTTCTTCTAGAAACAAACTTTGTTGTATTATTTTCATGTTATCAATGTGAAGCTGCTTTGATACAATCTGTATTGTAAAAAGCGCTATATAAATAAAGGTGACTTGACTTGACTTGACTTCATTTATATAGCGCTTTTAACAATGTAGATTGTTCCAAAGCAGCTTTACATTGATAATAGGAAATTAAAGTAAAGTGTTTTGGCTTTATAGCAGCTCTAGAATAAAGTTATTGTCCATCTAAAGTTAGTTTGATTGATTCACTTCCGTCGCAATGATCATTAGTTATTAACTTAGGGCCCGCTAACACAACACCGTTTTAACAGAAAACTCTTACGTTTTCTTCAAAACTTCAAAAACACGAACCAGTTTCGCACTCACACATCACACTCCCATTTTTATAATTAACTAAAACCAAACTTAAAAAAAACAAAAAAAACATTTTAAATTACATAAGTGTGATTAAAAACTAACTAAAATAACAGGAACTATCTTTGGAATAAACTTATACAGGTAAATATTACAGTATGCTAACATCACAGACAATGGCAGACAGTGACTAAGGCAGATCTGGCATAATGTCAAAAACACATCTATAAATGACTTACAGTTTCTTTACATTTATTGAGGTAAACATGCCTAAAGTACAGAAAATGGTACCATTGGGTATTTATCGCACCGTGTCTTGGAGAAGGCGGCGGCTTAGGTGGAGGGCGAGGAGATGGCGAAGGGATGGTTAGAGGAGACGGTGAAGGGATGGTAAGAGCAGGCAGACAAGACCCTGAAGGCGATGATGGTGATGATGGACGGAGTTGGCAGGTGGTAGAGACCCAGAGCACTGCAGGGATTGACAGCCCACGGCAGAGTCGCAGGAGGGAGGAGTTGCAAGTTTACATCGTGGCTGATGACATCTGTGGAACGCCCGACGGAGATGGAGCCGATGTCAGGGGATCCCATGGTGCAGACGGAGAGCTGATGGACTTGAGTGACACCGCTGGCACTGGAGACCAAAGTGCAGTTGCAGTGACGAGCATCTGAGATGAAGCCAGAGTGCCCGAGGACTGAGGCGGAGCTGGTGTGATCAAGGCAGGGGGAAGGAGGAACCCGCTTGAAGCCGTAGGGGTGGAGAGACAGAGCGCAGCGGAAGGCTTGTTAGTCCATGGCGCAGGCAAAGTGACAAATGACCAAGGTGGAGACAGTGGGACGAGGGAACCCGGTGGAGCCGTAAGGCCGAGGGTCTCTGGTGGAGCCCAGGGATTGGAGGAGCCGACAAGTCGTCGGCGCGAGGGGATCAGAGGCCCGAGGTGGAGCCGAGGGATCCTCTCGCTTCGGCGAAACTGGTGATTACACGACCTGAGGCTTCACAACAGCACAAGGCATCACAGGGGACGATGAAGGGCTGCTGGCATCCAGCTGAGGCGGAGCTGGAGGACTGACTGAGCTCTGCGATTAGGGTGAGAGAGGGAAGCTGGACGGGATCAATGATGATATTTCAAAGTCCATAAAGGTCGACGATGCAATTTCAGTGCGGGCTTGAACCAGTGGTGATGATGAAGAAACAAATGATTCAGAGTGGGAGGCAGTACCTCAGTGTCCCAATATATCAGCCAGGCCTCTTTGTCCAATTCCACCAGGTTTCCCCCTGCCACAGATGTCGCTGGCTCACACCCCTGGTCAGACTCTCTCTGGGGAGTCTGGCTCCAGGGCGATGGACAGAGGTGTCCTCACTTCATTTGGCTTTGGCTCATTCATCTGTCTCATTCATCACAAAATCTCCATGGTGCTGGGTGGTGGTGGGCTGGGGTCTAGGTCTAGCTGTAGTCTGATTGGGAGTAGATGCTCTCCAGACACCTGATGATGGCCTCCCTCCAGTCAAGTCCTTGGGTGTCTGGGAGATCTACAGGATGATGGTTGTTTGCCCCAATCCAATACAATGACTTGATGGCCTCGTCGTCAAAAGGAGCGCTGCTGGCAAGGCAGCAAAACTCCACTGTAAAGTCCATCATTTCCAGGCCTCTCCGGGCCAATGCAGTAAATTTAGCTGCATAATCAATTCTGGGTCCGGTCTTCTGTCACGATGTGTTGCAAACAAATGCCCAAAGATGATGGTGAAGTTTTAACACAAAGTTTTAATAATAATTAATGTAGCCACAGAACAAAAGGTAGGACCACTGGACTAAGGAAAAGGGATATGTAGAATTACACAAGTGCTACTGGTAAAGAGTATTGTATAGCTCAAACAGTAGAGCGTTGGCGCTTGCAATGCCAAGGTCATGGGTTCGTTTTCCAGGGAAAGCAAGAACTGATAAGAATGTAAATGTGTACCTTGAAATGCAATGTAAGTCGCTTTGGATAAAAGCATCTGCCAAATGTATAATATGCTAAAGAGTGCAATGTCAATATAGCCTGTTACCTTGATTCTAATTTCTCATAAGCTTAATTGAATTGGCCTCGAGAGAAAAATTATAATGACATTTTTAATGAAGACTACATATAAAATAGCTACCAAAATTAATGTCGGTAACTGCAGTTTGACAAAAAGTAATAGCCTAACTAAAAGTTCACAAAAAATGCAATGACTTTTCGTCAAAAAAAAACTAGACTAAAACTATGAAAGACGAAATGACTAAAATGTGACTAAGAAGATGAAGACTAAAGCCTGGGACACACCAAACCAACGCCAAAGAACTAGCTCAGATGAAAGCCGACTGTGTTGTCGCCTCGCGTCGCCTTTGTCAGGGGGAAAAGAGCTGCACTTGAACACACCGAGAGAACTACAGCCGACTGTCAACTAGAAAGCGCGTTCTGCGCCTGCGTGTAAATGAGACAACTGTCTATTTCTGCAGATATATTCATCTATATTCATCATTCAAAAAGGGAAACCAACGCTGCAGGCTGCAGATACACAAACCATAAACAAAGCAGTGCGTGCTTACCGTTTTGAATATCAATCCTGCTAAACACTTTCTTTATTCCATGTTAATATTGAAATATTCGCCAAGGAACACTCAGGTAAGATGACGTAACATTAGAACAGCCTTCTAACTGTACCGTTTTGACTTCTTTGCTCGCTGTTTTGCTATTATTCTCGTGCACTGACTCGTTCACTAAACTGAACAGCCAATCAGAGTTCTCTCTCTCACCAATAGCCCAACGCCGATTCAACATGTCGAATCGGCCGGAAAAAAGCCGCCGAGGACCAATTTCAGCCGACTGTGCGGAACACACTGAGAAAACTTAGTCGGCTGACGCACAAAAACTGCCCGATGGCCGACCGTCGGCTTGGTGTGTCCCGGGCTTAAGACTAAATCAAAAATGGCTGCCAAAATTAACACTGATGTGTCCTGCATAGAGGATTCTTCATATTGTAAAATTCATAGTTATTGCTAAACTGAAATGAATAACTTCCGCTAACCAACGTCATTTGTTGTCAAAGTGTCAGCATGAACTGAGCTGTGTTTTCAGCACTTGAAACATTTATATCTGTTATTTTTGTTTTTCTTCCCTGATTTCTTCGGTTGCTCTGGCAATGGTGAAGGATGGAGAGCGCGACAAAACACAGATGGTAAATAAATTCACTTTAAATAATGCTTTTGCTAACAGTCGCCCCACAATGCACCTGTGCTAAAATGCTTTTGTCTAATAATTCATAGTAGTAACACTGGTACAATCAAGCTCAATCGTTGGAGCGGGAAAAGAAATCACCCACAAGCACTGTCAGAAATGAATTGTTAGCTGGACTTATTTATTAAAACTGGACTGGGGCATTTTTTTACCTTTTATCAGGGCATTTTTCATTCTAACCAAATAAAAACACAAAAACGTGTTCTCCAATTATGTCAATCAATTACATCAATTTAAATGAATTCTCAGTATTGGCCATTATTATGGCTCAGTTATGTGTCAAATCAATTCAGCATTACATTCAGGTAGCTGACAATAATGCACAAGATATCCTAACACAATGAACACTCTGTTAAAATATATATTTGAAATAATTGGCGGGCACATGTGTTTGATTACATCAATCTACTAACCTCTGTTAAGTTTTATGAGTGTTTTCTTTGTTTGGATTTTTAAAAGGTTTAAAAAAAAAACACTTTATATTAGCTAGAACAGCACTTGCCTCTCATACAGTAAATATTTATTTAGGACATTTTTGTGTCCTACATTTTGACTGTTATTCAACCCATGTTGATTTCTGACCCTGCTCACAGACATGTTAACCGCACTAGTTATTAGTCACTAGTTTGCATTCTGATAATCATCATAGTTTGCACTTGACTTGATTTTGCCTGCATCACAGTTAGTGCCTCTGAGTTGCCGTATGAGTGCATTTGCATTGATCGGTTTTGTTGATGTGTCTTTACTATGACTAATGGGAAGACATTTGAGTCAGAGTGCTTCAAGCCTGCTAAACATGTTTGAGACATTATTGTTTTATTTGAACAGTTAATGAAAAGAGGACGTGGAGTGTCAAGCAGTGTTCTGGGAAATGAGGATAAAGCGAAATTGTCTTTTGATCACTTTTCCTTGACTTTGCTTCAACCCCAGGAAAATCTATTTAGTTGGAAGGCAGACAGTAATGTATTTTCAATCTGTATTTATCAGGGGAAAAGCTATGTTGGCGATGGATGTAAAGTATAATAGGCCTATAGTCAGGTTAATTAAGGTGTAATCTAGTTACTGGCCACTGCCAAAGCAGCATCAGACAGGAAGGAGTTGAGACTATTCTAATGCAGAGTTTGGGGGCACACTGGACATGAAGTGAATCCAGGTGGGGAAAAAGGTGAAAAATATGCTTAATCGAAGATAAATTATCTCAATATAGATATGTTGTATAATAAATGGATATGTTTTCTCAATCTTTTCTATGCAGATGTAATGGAAATACAATTGTCACTACTAGAATGCAGTTCCATGCATGGTTCTCAAAATGTTTTTGGGAATGTTAGTTTTTATAATAATAATAATAATAATAATAATAATAATAAAGATGTTTGTTTTTTTGTTGTTTTTTTATAAAGCGCCTTTCCCAAGTTCAAGGTTGTTGTACACAAACATAGCGTCAAACATATGTATGCATCATATAGTACATTCATATACACATACAAATAGACAGTAAATAAACTGCAGAACACTATACATTATTAAATATAGGCTAATGTAAAAAATAACAATTGGAGAACATTCTGTATAGCTTCTTATTAGATAGTCACACAACAACCTCTCTGCAATGTTATAGTTACAGAGAAATAGAACAAAGAGACACAGAAACTGTTTTTAAACTGCAGCATATACTTGGAAATTGGATGCTTTGA
Source organism: Abramis brama (assembly GCF_963993115.1). NCBI lineage: Eukaryota > Metazoa > Chordata > Actinopteri > Cypriniformes > Leuciscidae > Abramis > Abramis brama. The sequence continues at coordinate 7,055,207 of NC_139977.1, forward strand.
AATGCTTCAAAATGAACAGTTCTGTAAGTTGGGTCTCTACAGACTGTTGGATGGCATGTTCTCCACACCAAATGGAGGGATCCTCAAAGGTCTTTGGCTGAGTGCTTGGCAGTAGATTGGTAGAGGTGGCGTTTGATTATTCATCTGTTTTGGCTTACAAGTCTGTAATAATTCCAAGCGTGTCTGACTTAAAGCTTTCAGAAGTTTGTAGAAATGAATAAAGATGTGACCGTTATGTTCTCATAATGTGTACAGCATGTGCTGGAATGGCTTTTTACAGGGATGCTTCAACCAAAACTAAACATTGTGTCATAACACTTTTATTATGTCATGGACACCTTCAGGTCATCCAAACCTGTATGATTTCTTTAAGAAGAATTGTATTATTTTTTATTATTTCCATGAAACACAAATGGAAATGTTATGCAGAATATCTTTATCATTTCATTTTTATTCACAGTGTTACATACTCATATTTGATTGTCAATGTCAGCACTGCATTTAACTGTATCTATGAGGGGCTTTCGCACCGGATAGTTCTAGGAAATAGCCACCAGGATGGTTCCCGAGAACTAATGGTTCCCCTAAGAACGTTTTCCTGGTTGCATTCGCACAGCCAGTAGGAACTCTGAAGTGACGTAAGCCGTGCTTGTTGTTGTGACTTTTATTTTTATAGCACGGCGAACCTTTATTATGACGGCGCTGAGAACGCCAGCCTGAGCTCACAGTGAGTTATTTTCTGGAGTACATATATACAGTAGGCTATAATCTGTGTGTTTACACAGCCTTTTAAAAAAATGACTGGTGCCGGTGTTTCGCGTGCGTTCGGCCAATCAGCGTACACTAACGCCACGGATAGTTCCTATATACCTTATGTAGCCCCGCTCCTTTTCAGCGCTCCGTTCGTTGTCTTTTGACTGTATTTTCACAGCGATCTTGCGTATTTATGAATGAACGGCTCGTTTTAAAATCTTCCCGGTCTACTGACATTTGTTAAGACATCTGCTTTAAAAATTACAATCCTAATGATAACTTTCGTTAACTTTACATTAAGTAAATACACTTCAAAAGCTAATTACTCCTGGACAGCAATGCCATAGAAATATACAGAACGACCGCAAAAACGGAAGTTCAAAGACAATATTCTAAAGATGGCGGCGCCCTCGTTTCTCTGCCGCATAAGGTCTATATGGCATTTCAGAATGTTTGTAAACAATAGGCACCAAGATACTTCCGGGTGGCAGAACACGAGCGGCTTCTACTGACCAACTGAAGAAGTCAAGCCGGCTACTGTAAACAGTTACGTAGTTAAAAACATTGTTGTTGATCAAAGTTGAAACGATGACGAAAACGTGTTGTGTTTGGGGTTGCGCCGCCAGATATACAGCAAAAGGTTGTAGGGTTTTATCGATTTCCTTCAGAAAAAGGAAGGAGGTTAAAGTGAATGGACGTCGTCAAAAGTAGTGCTACAGAGAAGATAGCAAGACTGTGCAAACAACCAATATTAAAACTGCTAAGAGGAAATCTTAATGATCCCCTAAATTATATGATTCATCCAACAATTACATTTCTCCTGCCAACCCTGCTTGCTCTTCACCTCTGCTTCGTGTATTCTCAAAACTGTACATCTACAAAATCATAGCAGAGCATAATTATCTTCAGCTGGGGAAATTCGAAACTAATATTAGTAAACTTAAGGTCTCTTTTGAAGATCAGACTCATTGCCAGTCACTGCCTGAAGTATAAGTATTATACAAGGAAGAGACAGAACTTCTAGTGTCATGTAGGCTACTGATCAAATGTCAATGGAAGAAATAGGAAAAGCAAAACATAGTTGTAGGCTACTGCTGATGGATGATCGATGTGTGTACCACATTGGTTTCATCATCACCGCGAGTTTAGTTTGAGTGAATACCTAGCTGAGTTGCGCTAGGCTGCAGTGCGCTATCCATTTCACCGTCAAAAGCTCACATCTGTGCCATCCGATCCGAGCAACAGAAAACGATCAGAGCCTTTTTTAGTTATATAACAGGGAAATAGACCATCTACCATAGCCTAACATATTGTTAGTCAAACAGCAACAGTCACTAAAAGAACTAGTCAATGGTAGGCTGAGGCTCATTTAAAAAGTATGGTAGTAGACTAGCGCTACATCTACTTTGACCAAGGTATCTCCTGAATTAGTTAATCAGTCCCTCAATGATCATGTTAACTATGTCTGTTTTTGAATCAACCTGTTGACATGTAGATTAGGCTACTGCCGACAGTGGGTCTCCCTTCCAAGCAATTTACTAGCGTTGCCATAGGAATGCTTCGGCTTTTGCCACCCGGAAGAACGTCTGTTATTGTTGTGACGTCACGGTGAGTTGTCGTATAGTGCTGGTTTAGACCCGACTCTGAAATAGGAGCTAAATTAGTTCCTCCAAAAGGAGTTCCTAGAACTGAAATCGTTCACAGTTCCTGCGGTGCGAACACGCCGAAAACTTCCGCCAGTAGTTCTAGAAACTATGAAAAGGTTCCTCCGGTGCGAAAGCTCCTTCAGTTAGTTTTACTTGTACCTTTATTTTTAAGACACTTAATCAGTTTGTCACTTTTCAATCGATGAAATAGATGAAATTCAATCTACAGAACTATGGATTCAGTTGTCACTTTACTGCAAAGTCTATCTGGGTTTTTATGAGGGAGGTGATGCTATAACCCCAAACATCAGAGGCGCTCATTGTAATTGTAAATCTTTTTTTTCCAGGGCAGCACAACTATCTCTGCGCGGGAAGAAATGATTGCATTATCGACAAGATAAGGAGGAAAAACTGCCCAGCATGCCGCTTCCGCAAGTGTCTTCAGGCCGGCATGAATCTGGAAGGTGAGGATGCTCTGACGGATTGACGAGCGGTTGTCATGTGGCTCACTTGAGTGATTTATATGACCTTTTATATGCCACAGCACAGGAGCGCAAAGCAGCAAGTAACTAGGAGTGACATTTGTGAGGAGTTTCCCAAAAATTATAGATTTCGATTGAACCGCTTTGAAGGGAAAAACTAAATTTTAATATGGTACACTTTTCGCATGAGTGATCGAGAAATGTCAACTGAATAAAATGTCATCAAATAATATAGTTCCAGTATTTCTTTCATTTTTTCCAGTGCACGTCCTTAAGTAGGTGGCGAAAACACAGTGAGGCCAAAGACTGTTTGTGCAGATTTTTTCTTTCTTGTGCAAAAGATGAAGGAAGTTCTGAAATGGCCAGAAAGCTTTAAGAAGGCGGCAGTGCCTCATTGACAGCGTGCTGATGTACTTCACAGATATTGGACAGGATTCATCCATCTCTGTGCAAGCCTTTAAAATTATGGATGATTTATTTGCGTGAAGCACCAAACAGGAGAAAAAAAGACCTTGATGCAGTAGCTGCTAACTAAATCTGGGGTTGTACCAGAGAGGCTTTTAGTTGCCATAGAAACATTTATGGCAGAACATTTAGAAAGTGGGACAAAATGACATTGTGCTTTATGGTAAGCTCACAATCAACAACAGCGATTTTATGAGAGAGAAAACCTTTAAGAGGCGTTCGCACATCAAAACACAAAGGTGTTCGTGTCTCCGCATTAAGCTCCATTCATATAGTCTGTGCTAAAATTTGAAAGATTCAATATTCCTTCATATAGGATCTCAGAATTCACAGAAAAGCACATGCTAATTCTTTCTCTGTTGTCATTGTCACTTGAGAACATTGTCTTTAATATAGAACATTAGAATCTGGATTTGTTCATTTTAATTAGCTTTGAAGAGGGCTTCTGCTTTTGCTTGTTCAGGTCTGTATATACAAACAAAAAACAAAAAAACACATCCATACAATTACCTTGAATACACATTTTCTGTAATGAATATGTTCTAAGTTTAAATCAAATTATTATACTATTTGTGTGGTCCAATATGTCCAAAGGACAGTTTGTGCAGAGGTTTTTATCATTGTTATTCTCATTTTTATTTCTTTATTTACCTGTGGTTGCAGTCAGTCATTTTATCAGAATGAATTTCATTAACAACGTCAAAATCCATTCCCTCCTAAAAGAAAAGACTTAACATGAAAAGAATATCTGAAAATGACATCTTTTGTGCAGGTAACTGTCTTCCTCTTTTGTTCTGACAAATTGAAAACAATAATGCTGCTAAAGTAGACAATGCTGATATTCAACATACATTGAACATTGTCACTCAACTCATTACCACCTGCTTTTTTAACAACAAATGATTCCTCAGATCGTTGCCTTTTTGAACAAAGCAACAGAGAAGAGTTTACTGGCTTTTCAGAGATTTCGACACTTCAGCCACTGATAGCAGTCTATTGCAGTTATTAATACAGTTATAGGGAGAGAGAAAGAGATTAAGTGTATGTGAATTACCAGAGTCTGTGTGTCTTTCAATGGTGTCATACTAAAAGCGAAACTGTACGTTCATCTGCTCCAAGAACAGCACCGGTATTACCTTGCCAATGAGAAATATCATGTAGCTTTTAAGTTGTTAAACTATTTTACTGCTAAAATCGTCAGAGCAGCTCTGTCAACACCTTTCTGTGCGAGTGTGTGCGTACTGTATATGTGTGTGTTTGAGTGGGAGAGAGAGCAGGAGAAAGAGAGTATGCTTTCCTTACATAGTAAAACGTGATTTTGTGGCAAAAAAAACATGGACATAATTTGACGTTTTTATCCTATTGTTTACTATATTTATTTATTTGGTCAGTGTTATGTTTTTTGTTTTTTGCTGTTGTCAGCTGTAAAGACCTTTGAAATTTTCCGTGCGTTTCCCTGAAAATAATTGCACACCTTAGAACGTTCGGCAACCAATCAGATTCAAGCATTCAACAGCCCCGTAGTATAAATAATGTCATTGGATACAACTTTTGAAATGCTGAAACCTGAAATGAACACTAAGGTTTAAACTAGATTTCTTTGTTATTCATCTTTGAGATCCTTGTCACTGAATCATTTACACAAAACCTGAACAGCAACAGAAGATATGAGAATGAATTTCCCAAAGGCTGTATCAAGATAAAAGATAAAAGTCTATTTAGTCATGTACTGTAAGTGTCTGCACTTAAATCCCAAGAATCGATCTTTCAGTCTGTGTTGTTTTCAGTTGATGAATGAACAAAGCTTCGTATCGCTTCCAATCAAATAAATCGCAATAAGCTTTGTGCTATGGTACTTTTGGTATAAAACAAAGTCTCAGCTTTCAAATTCTGTCATTTTTATTGTGAAATTCAAACAATTTTGGCGCTCTTTAATGTGGCGCGACAGATCACATAGCAGTTTAAGCGAAGCGACAGAACGGAGCTCACGTGAACAGATTATCTCTTCTGCTTTACTAGTTACAGCAACAACAAAAAAAGAACATGAATGAATAACAAAATGTATGTTAAGAGATACATTACAACTTACAGAAATCCATGTCTCATGCAATCGCGCAATCAGTGTTTCATTCGCGTAAAGTGGTCAATAAAACAGCTTGTAAGCAAGTGATGCATTCACGCCATGTCGTAATTACCGTAAATAAAGCTCTGTATGCTTTCGAATCGCTCTCGCGGTACTTTGATGTCATACACGTTCCGGTCTGCACAGCGCCGCCTCAAGTCGAACACATCTTAAATCTGCAGTGGTCAGGTGGTACAGCGGCCACGTGGTACAATTCATAGCTCTCAGAAAATTACGAGTTTACACATTGTAATTACAAGTTCTACAAGCACTTTTTACCGTTCAGAATCGCTACGCTAATTATGACATGGAGTGAATACACCTCAGGAAAGCCATTCAGTGTCCCAAAAACTCATTAATCAGGTAGAAAAATTAAAGGCACACTGTGAAGGAATTGTGTTTTTGTCAAACAGCGACCCCTAGAGTCGCTATGGAATACTTGCACTGTCGTAAATACCCCTCCACCCCCCACCCTGTACACTGGTACCTGCATCGGGCATGGAATAGGCACAGATAGACTCCGAAGACATGATTATTGCAATTTTTCATAATAGTTTGCAAATTGTACTCGTTTACACTATTTACAACCTCTACGTTAGGCTTATTTATGTCCTGATAATTATGTGAGATATTAAAAACTGTTCTCATGATAATCGCAAGAATCAACGTCAACAGCGTCGTCTGATATCCCTCAGGACTACGTGATAAATACACCTCACAACACCTGAGTTCAGCTGGCAAACTAGTTCGTGAGGCAAGCTATAAAACATAACGCAAAAAACACGTAAGAGAAACAAGTGTTTTTTTAGCAAGTCTGTTAACAGCTCTGATAATCGAAAGCTAGCTAGACATATGTGGAAATTATTGGACTGGTCTAATTATCAGCAATAAATGAATGAACAGCATATAAAAAAACATACTACAAGCAAGCGCAACAACATACAACATAGAATGCAAACAAGTTTACAAATAAGAGATTTATTTACTGGCCACTTCATGCGTTTTCTCAGATCGGATAGCTATCTGATTTGATAAATGTGTTTTTGCGAAACGGATTTAAATCCGATCTTCAATTCCCGCGCTGTATGCAGATTTAATGGAGTGCACGTCACCGAAAGCAACAGATATGAACAGCATTTTATTGATCATCAGCTAAAATTTCAAAATCAAAGACCGCAATAAGAGAGAGCAGTAACAGCCCTGGGAAGATCATTTCATGTCTTTACTTTTAATGATGATGATTGTGTGTTAAGCGTCTGCGACTTACTTTCACTTTGATTTGCGATAGTTTGCACGTTCTCTTGATGACTATGCTCAGTTGCTCATCTGCGGTGATGTGTGTTCCAGTAGCGTCGTCATATCTGGCTATAACATATAGCCTATAACACGCTCTCACACGTTTTTATTTTTAGCATTTTTGAGAGGAGTACAATTTACATGTGGTTTCAACAACCAGATGCATTTACACTTGTCCAGTTTCGTCTGGAATGCGGCCCAGACCTCCTCCTGAAGTGGTTTGAGCGATCGGATTCAAATCCGTCTTGAATGCGTTTCGGAGGGCATTTACACCTGGTCTTTTCACGTTTGGATAGCTATCCCATCTGAGAAAACGCATGAAGTGGCCAGGTGTAAACAGCCCCATGACAAAAACATGCGCACGAAAGCCGAAAACAAACGCTGGTTGGCCTCTCACGAATTTTGTAGTTCTTTTTGTGCTCGGGTTACTACCCGAACCCCGAAGTTACATAGTGCCAGTAAAAGCGATACAGACCCCGTCAGGCTCTGGCAGACGTGTCGTTCAACCTATTGTAAGTCGATGTACCATCACAAGGGTCTTGGAAATATATTATGAAGGTTGACAAGTTTCACAGTGTGCCTTTAAAATAAAGAGGAGCATTTAAATATATGCATCATATTGCATATTCATTGAATTTTTACTTAACCTGTTCTTCAATATTTTAATGTGTGTTTGAATAAATCCTTCATGTTTTTATGGCAGCCACCATTTAAATGTTTATATAAAAAAAAGTATATGAGTAGAAACATAATAATGTCATTAAAAATGTATTATTAAAACGTTGTTATAAAAAAACTTCCCTATGTGTAAATCAATTAATTTGAACCTTTAATAATATAGTGATGTACCAACTGGGGTTCCCTGTATAGTTTACATCATTAGTTGAGTTATTTATTTTTCTTTGAGGAAATTTGAAATCGAATCGAATCATGAAATTTGTGTCAATGCCTAGCCATATTAAACATTCAGATGAAATTGTTTATTAGATCAATGTCTTCATTGAGTTGTTAATATTCATTATATTAATGTTAATATTTCTTCTTTTATTTCAGCTCGAAAAAACAAGAAACTAATGCGGTTGCGGGGACATTCGTCCTCAAGTGAGCAGGCGCCCGCTCTGCCCGATGAGCACATGTCCTCGCTGGTTCCCAAGGCCATGCCCCAGCTGGTGCCCACCATGCTGTCCCTGCTCAAAGCCATTGAGCCGGAGATCATTTACTCGGGCTACGACAGCACCATCCCGGACACCTCCACCCGCCTCATGACGACACTTAACCGCTTGGGCGGCCGCCAAGTCGTCTCTGCAGTCAAGTGGGCCAAAGCCCTTCCTGGTGAGCCCTCGGAATTATCCATACCTTAGATCATGTCAGAACTAGTGCTGTCAAATCGATTAATCGCAATTAATCGCATCTAACATAAATGTAAGTGTTTATATATATATATATATATATATATATATATATATATATATATATATGATGGAACGGTACACAGAAGTCACGGTTCGGTTCATACCTCGGTTCAGACATCACGGTTCGGTACGAGTTCGGTACAATGGAGGGAAAAGCAAAACAAAAATGTAGAAGGCATTTTTTTTTTATTGTGCATGTCTCAGGCTGTACCACCAAAGGAAAATAAATGTCTTAAGCCTTGTATTTTTTAAATGAGTTTTATTAATAAAGTAAAGGCATAGAACTAGTTTATTTGTTTCCAGTTTAACCAGTTTCACTGACAATAGTTTTATATAATTTATATAAAAATTAATAAAAAGACAAAAAGACCTTGAGATATGTTTGGTAATTGTACCTGAATGAATTTAAAATTAATTTGCTATATTTCAGATCAATATATTTGTTTTCCTTAAAATTTTAATTAACACTAACTTTATTCTCATCTGAATTATAAATAATTTATTTCTGTATAAAATAATACTACCATTAAAAACAAATTTGATTTTCTTTTTTAATCAATGTAGAATGTGTAACTTACTGTGTTGTGTGACAGTTGTAGGTTACAGTTTGACAAGAGTTTACAGTTTGACAAAAGCACAATGTTGCGTTTTATTGCGAGTGTACACAAATATAGTGAGTGTACCACTTTGCAGTTTGAATGATGTCCTATGAACAAAATGACGGAGTATGTTTTCTGTTTCCACTGTTCGATCGCGCCCGAGCCTCTCTGTCTCTCTCTCTCACACACACACACACGCACGCACACGCACACGCACACGCACACACACACACAACATATTCCAGCATTGCAATCTTGACATCGCAGCCTGTTCATTATAGCCACGGAGCTTCAGAGCTAAGGCGGAGCTACAGATTAGGTGTCCCTAAAGAACCTGCGACTCTAACAATAGTTCCGCATTACATTAATTAATTTGCACGCAAGTTTTATTTATTTTTATACCGTGTATTCTCCGTGTGTATTCATGCACCGAACCATGACGCCCATACCGTTTCGGTTCAATACGAATACATGTACCGTTCCACCCCTAATATAGATATATATATATATATAAATAAATAAGTGTTTATATAATGTATGTGTATATATATTATTATATTTATGTCACATATATTTTATTATACAACTATTATGTTAGATGCGATTAATCGATTTGACAGCACTATTTTACTTTATTTTCAAATTAATGGGCTACTAGAAACTCATCATCGACTAAAAGCGTGAGAAAAGAAGCACATGATATTCTCTGCTCTGGCAGTGTGTCATGGGCTTACTGGGCAAAAATGCTTGTGGAAGAGGATTACAAAAGAACCACATGATTGAGCAAACTCATTTCAAGCTGTACATTCCCTTTAAAGAGACATATAGAAGAAAACATTATACTATAGCCATTTTAGCATTCTGACAACACAAGTCATTATTTTTTAAGTGACATGATGTGAAGGTCAAGTATGGTAACCCATACTCAGAATTTGTCATCTGCATTTAACCCATCCAAGTTAGTTCACACACATTAGGAGTAGTGAGTAGTGAACACACACACACAAACACACACACACACACACTGCAAACCGTGGACACACACACCCAGAGCAGTGATTTGGGCTTTGATGCCTTGCTCAAGAACACCTCATCATTTCCTGCCAGTATCGAGAATCAAACCCGCAACCTTCGAGTTTCCAGTCTCTATCCATTAGCCCACGACTTGAAAACATGACACACATGTGGAAGTTCAAAGAAATAGATTTCTCTCTGTCTCCTTATGTGATGTATATCTGGCCCAATTATTATTTCATTCAATTGAATCTGACATTTTATGTAACAATGGTTTCATGAACAATTTACACAAATTTGTTCTGCTCCACTTTCATGAATAAAGCCCAGTGTCTTTGGAGGGTTTTGATGTCAGGAAAGAAGATTTGGTTTTGATTTTAGTGACATCAAAATCATGTCAAAATCAGAACAAACAGATGTCATTATGAAGTTGCGTCAGAGAGATCTGAAGCAAGAGCGGTCGTATAATATTGTACAGGCTGAGTCTCAAAAACAAAGTGTAATTCAAACCATTTTACATTTTGAAACAAGGCCCTTCGATGATTCTTTTCAGCTCTTTGGTTCAAGTCAAGTCAAGTCTCCTTTATTTATATAGCACTTTTTACAATACAGATTGTATCAAAGCAGCTTCACAGTGATAACATGAAAATAATACAACAAAGTTTGTTTCTAGAAGAAAATTGCGTCATCGTCCACCTTAAGTGAGACAGATCAATAATATTGTTGAATATTAAATGTCCCCAACTAAGCAAGCCAAAAGCCAAGGCAACAGTGGCAATGAACCAAAACTCCATCAGGTGGCAGAATGGAGAAAAAAAAAAAACCTTGGGAGAACCCAGGCTCAGTCAGCAGAGAATGTTCTTCATGTCATGAAAGCAATGGTGTTTTTAAGAGTGTATACTTCCTATAGAGTTAACGTCCCTGTCATATTCAGGCTTCAGAAACCTGCACTTGGATGACCAGATGACGCTGTTGCAGTGCTCCTGGCTCTTCCTCATGTCCTTCGGCTTGGGCTGGAGATCCTACCAGCAGTGTGATGGAGGCATGCTGTGTTTCGCTCCAGACCTCGTCATCAATGAGTGAGCCCACCTTTACTACCCACAATTGGAATGTTTAGGCTTGAAATGACAGGTTATGTGGTTTTCAACACCATTTTCAAACTTCCAGACTTACACTGGCACCATAAGTCAATTATCTTTCTCTATCGGTTATCAGACTTTTCTTTTTTGTCTTTTTAAATGGACTTTAAAACTTTTGTTTAATGATGAAAAACCCCAGACCTGTCTTGTAAGTTTTATATGTGCTATATTTCAATGTAAGTGTTTCCTTTGGGTTATTCTTAATGAAAGTCTAGGTCTTTTGATATCTGAATAATGAGCAAAGCAGGGTTGTGCGCTGACTTTTGAGATGTTACCTCTGGTCCTAAATTTAATAGTGCATGGAACATGGTGTGTGCAGATTCAATCCATTGAACTTCGCAAAAGTTCTTTCTCAGACATGCTTATTGTAGCAGCCTGGGAGCTTTATTGCATATATAATACAATTTGCATTACTAAAATAACATATACAAAAACTTTCAAAAGTGAATAATATTTAAACAATAAATTGTTCAACTTTATAATGCAAAAAAAAAAAAAAAAAGCATGTTCAGTGGAATATCGTCTATTCCAAATGTGTTGCTTTCGTAAATGTCATAAAAATACAAAACAAAGTAAAGAATGCATTTCAAGAATTACACAAGATGTTTTATTTATATTATCAAGTCATATGTATTGCATGGAATGAGAAATGACAGCTTCTGGGTACTGAAACATTTGATGCATAACTAGGAAATGCAAATCCTACATGTTGCATTTGTCAGTTTGGGAATTGCACATTATATTGCATATTCTTTTCTGTCAATATATATAATCCTATCGTCAATAAATCCAATTAAACCTGTATAATTTCACAGGCATGCTGCTTTATGTCCATGTCAAAGAGAAAATGATCGGATGTTAGAATAAATATCTAGTTCAGTCATAAAACTCTAGATGGCGCAGGTTGTTTGTCCTTTACATGAAAACCGCATGGCTGTCTCAGCTGATCCTGCAGCCAATGAGATTGCTTGCCCAACATTTAAATAGTCTGGTTCAGTGTTTGCTTCCCCAGCTCCACCTGCCTAGATCTGCTACGGGATTTATTTACCCCAATCTATGCAGCAGCAGCAGCAGCATACTGTATCTTACATGTTCACAGCAGTGTGTCTGTGTATCTATTAGCAGAAGCAAGTTCATACTTGTGCAGCAGCAGAGAAGATCTAGTTCGCCAAGACCAAATACATTAACATTGTATTATTCATTATCATGCTTAAACCATTTCAAGTTGTCATGATTGAACCGTTTCTTTTGTCTGCCATGATGTTTGGCTTTCTCTCTCTCTCTCTCTCTCTTTGGTGCTGTGAAATGCATGTAGAATATAAATATGTGTGTGTGTTAAAGGGAGAGGATGAAACTGCCCTACATGGGTGACCAGTGTAACCAGATGCTGAAGATTGCCAGTGAGCTGGTCCGGCTGCAGGTGTCCTACGACGAGTATCTCTGCATGAAGGTGCTTCTCCTCCTCAGCACAGGTACTGTACCAGCAGTCATCACAATTCACAAGTATATCGCACTTACAGTGATCTCAAAAAGTCATACTGAAAAATGCATGAATGTCAAGTATTTATTTTAAAGAAAGCACATATTTCACAATTTTGTGGTTTCAAATTATAAAACAATGCATAATTTATGTGTTTGGACACTTTATCAGACAACAGTGGAACATGTTCATAATTAATGTGAAGGAATACACCTGTGGATACTTTCCTAGGATTGCCTGTGTGAGGTGAATTAATGCTTTCATGTGACTTCAGTGTCCAAATAGATTTTGAGGCCACTGTATTACTGTCCTATGCAGATTTTCCATAGTATATTGGTTATATGGTGACAGAAGTCTTTGTTACACATCTTACATGTACATACAGTACTATAGTAATAACAGTAAATTATGCATAATAGCAAACAACTAACCCTAAACCAAACCCTAACCTTACATCTAAGTATAGAGTAAGTATTTATTTGTATAATTATTAAAATGTAAAAGTGTAACCAGTATATTATTTATTGGCGCATATGCTTGTTAATATAATACCTTGGATAAACTCTAGTAATTGAGTTTCAACAGGTTGTCTATAAAAATATTTTTTTATAAAATATTTAAATACATTTTTTTATTTTCTTATAATCCCGGAATGTTAGAAAAAGCAAACATCAGGATGCACTTTTATTGTTTCTTAACAAAATGGCTTTTATTCATGAAGTAATTTCTCTGGTTTTATTGAACCATTTCTACATTAGCTTTGTTTCCATCCAAAGTTGCAAATTTAACTTGTGGGCAAAATCAGAATTTTGCATAAAACATTTGAAAGTAATGCACCGTTTCCATCCAGTGGGCCGAAGAGAACAAAATCGTCACTTCCTGATAAACTGGCACTAAATATTACTAAGAAAAATGGAAGTTGCTGCAGTAGGAGAAGCTACTGTATGTAATAATTTTGTATATAATAAATGACTTTACGCAATAAAGTTATTTTGCTTTTTGAGGTAGAAGCCTGGTGTTTGGGAATGCAGTCTTGTAAGACAGTTATGCGTCCCATTGCAATGTCACATGTCTTTTTTGATGTGCATCAAGAAATTTATTCGGTAAATGTGTTTCCGTCGTAGTTCATCGGATATCGTCTTATCGGGTAAAAAGTTTATGCAACTCAATTTTGCGCATACGTTTTTTATGCACATTTTTAGAATTTACGCGCATTTTTGTGTTTCCATTCAGAGTTTTTTTTTTTTTATGTGATATCCATAAATGCGCATAAAAATAGGTGGATGGAGCTAGTGTCACTGAAAATGACATATGTATCATATGTACCACAGAGACATATTTCATCTAGCAGAGTTGGACCTCTCCTTCCCAGTGCAGTGTTCAGTGTGTTACTGCATGGAATACTGTGTCCCACAATGCAATGCTCTCGACTTTCCATTTTGTTTTATGTGACGAATGACCCGATCTCCTCCCTTGAAATCAGGTCTCTATCAACTATCGGTTAATAGTTAAACCAAGTACACACAGATGATATTAATTTAAAATATGTATATAATTGCTTACTATATAGTGCATAATAACACAAATTGGATATAATGTAATTTCTTTGACTTGATAAACTGTTAATTGATAATAATATTAATAATAATAAACAAATAATTGAACATCATTACATTGTTAAATTAAGTGTTATGTCCATAAATTTTAGTTATAAAAAGAACACTTAATTACATTACAAATCGTTGTGAATGAATTGAGGGTAAGTGCACTTTTAACAGCCTTTGTTGACTTATTATTTTACTGGACAGCCAAATGTTGAAACATTTTCGATACAAAATTATAAATGAATATTCTGAGTTCAAGACAAGCATAAGTAACAGCATTTGTGACATAATGTTGATTACTACAAGAATACATTTTCGACTGGTTCCTCATTTTCATTCATCATGAGTTGAGAAATCAAAATTTTCGCTGAACTTTTCACATCTAAGAGGTCATTGTACTACACAAGTTTCAGAATTTAAAACTTCCTTGTTAGTCCAAAAACTGTATTGAAACCAGGCTGTCACAATGATGATTTTCTACTTTTTTTTTATTATGTAATAGAAACGAATGCATCAGCACAAGACTGCCTACACCAGGGGTTGGGAACCTTTTTTGACCAAAGAGACATTTTTTATTTTTTTATTTTTGGTTTATGCTTTTTTCCAAAAGAGCCACACATAAAAAAAAAAGATATATATTATTTAAAAAAAGAATATTTTTATAATATAAAATACAATGTTTCAATAACATTTCAAAAATAGTAACTTTATTAGGTCTATAGACAACTAAAAACAGACAAATATGAAACAAACAATAAATAACGAGTTGCAATATGTAAATTAATTGTGCAGGGCTTTCAGTGTGAGGTTGAGTTCTGAAAAAAAGTAAGGCTCCCTTTCCAAAACCCTCACTCGCCAAAACTCCGGTTATGATCAATGACAGCGTCTACACTGATCAATGAATATCTGATACTTACATCGTACTTGCATTGTGTTAGTTTTATGATTAAAGTATTTGTGAAAGTTAAGTAAAGTCAAGTAGTACTAGTGAGCTCATGTGTGTGCTTAACAGACATGACTGTGATTGGCTAAACTGCCTAGTGCTGCAAGCTTTTATTTAGAGTATATTTATTTAAATATAATTCTGTAATCAAGACTTTCCATGATTAGTTAATCTCGGCAGCTGTAATAGTAAAAACTAGTCAAGTTTTCAAAAGAGAAAACTTTAAACAGAGTGCTCAAATCAAAGGGCTAAAATCAGGGTACTACATTTTATTTTTGTTTCTACATTTACAGTTTTTGATGTAAAAATCCTACTTACAACGTGTCCTCAGGAAACAAAATAAAAAATACACTTCATGACCCCCTTAAACCGTCGCATTTACAGTCGTTTAGGGTTTATGGCAGTTCATTCTGCGAACAAAGTTGTACAATTTTATGTAACATTACACAGGAGAGGTTTGTGAGGTCCTATTAACAGACATATTGTTTATGTCTTGTGGATATACCTTTGAAACGGTGGGTATTGTGGTGAAAATCAAGTTTTTAATGTTGTTTATATGTCTGTGTGGTGTTTTTAATGTGCTTTAAGACAAACCATGTGCAAATTCATAAAGTCAAACAACATTGCTGACTCTGCTGAGTGTTTTCTCTTTAAAACTGCAGTGAACTAAAGACAGTCTCAAAAACGAGGTTTGAAATCGCCCGTGTTTCTTACGTCACAAACTACCTTGTAACCAATCACCTACAAGAACTAGTAGGGGAGTCTCGAGAGAAGCCGGGTTATCCCGCTATATTTTTCCGTTGATATGAAAAGTCGGGTGGATTTAGCAAAATAACCCAGATGATAACTGGACACCAATTGCTGAATTGAACATGCACATAGTAAGGTTTGTATGAGAACAATGTAGAAGGAACACTTTGCATGCTTGCGTTCTGTTTCAGTACCGTTTTAAACATAGTTGGCAATAGTTTCTACTACTTAAAATTCAGTAAATATCCTGATGTCGTACTTTCCGATGAGCCTCAGATCTCTCTATGTTGAAGTCCTGCTGTCTTATCTGATTGGAGATCAGGATGTAATTCCACCAAGACTATCAACGTCTTCTGCGTTTTGCATAGGTTCGTTCGTGTTTGCCTGGGCTGGAATCCAGCATCCCTAGGCCTCAAATCCCTGGCTGATACGGCATTGATCTGAACGCCTCAGGGACTCAGCTTTGCATACTTTCCTTTGAGTTGTATGTGAACCGGTAGGACCGTTGCAAGAGGAACCCTCACACATGGTGTAGTCTCTTTTAATAAGCTTTATGGTGTGTCCCAGCAGAAAGGTGTACTGTATATACGTATAACATGAAGATTGATGTGCAGATTTTAAGTCAGTAGGGCAATTCTGACATGGTTAATATGTTCCTATCTGTGAAATGAGCTTTCCTGAGTGTAATGCACTCTTAGTATTGGCATTCGTTTAATTCTGATTCTTTAATGACATAATGACTTACAGACTTTGCTACTCCTTGGAATATTTTCCTGATTAAAAGGCAATAATGTAACGTTAACGTCTAATCCTGACCCCATCTGTTTTCACAGTACCAAAGGATGGCCTTAAAAGCCAAACTGTGTTTGATGAAATCCGCATGTCGTACATCAAGGAGCTGGGAAAAGCCATTGTTAAACGAGAGGAGAACTCCAGCCAGAACTGGCAGAGGTTCTACCAGCTCACCAAGCTCTTGGACACCATGCAGGAGGTAAGCGGGCATCTCTTACAATCAGCAAACACAAACAAGAGACATTATTGGCACTGACGGTATTATTGTGTGTACAAGAGAGAAAAACATGCTAGGCCAGAAGCGCTTCATGCACGTATGGAACCATGTGGTCAGCACATTGCAAATGTTTGGCCTACATACTTATTGCTAGAGGTGGGGGACTCGAGTCACGTGACTTGATACGAGTCGCAAAGTTAAGGACTTGATACATTTCTAATTATAAATATGTATTATAATAAATGATTATTAATATTAGGGTATAAATGTAAAATTAAGGAAGCACGTCGTGGCCAATATAAACTCTAGGCTGCTTGTTTCTTGTTTGGTACTGTGACATGACTTGACTCTTAGCAGGACTCGACTTGACTCGATTGGTTTGTCTGCACTATGACTTGAGAATTATTTGAGAAAAAGAATATAAATGTTTATTTTTTTAAGAAAATGGCCGATGGTTTGGCTAGATAAGACCCTTATTCCTCGGCTGGGATCGTGTAGAGCTCTTTGAAGCTGCATTGAAACTGCAATTTGGACCTTCAAACCGTTGGTTCCCATTGTCCCGTAGTCCATTATATGGAGAAAAATCCTGGAATGTTTTCCACAAAAACCTTAATTTCTTTTCGACTGAACAAAGAAAGGCATGAACATTTTGGATGACGTGGGGTTGAGTAAATTATCAGGAAATTTTATTTCTGAGGTGAATAATCTTGTAAAGCCCAATCGTGTCCCTAGAGAGCTTCCTTCCTACAGAGTTTAGTTCTGGCACTGCTCAAACACACCTGTCTACAACTTTCAGATGTTCCCGAAGATCGCTGATTCATTCAGGAACGAAACAACAGTCCTGTGATTATCTGAAATTTGAACACCACCTTACATGACTCAACCGACAAGCAATGCGCCTCCGGGGAAACTGGATGCCGAGAATACTTTAAAAAGGATTATAGTGTTTGCCTTTTTATTATTAGTCAGGACTGTTCAACAAAGACAGTAAACCACAGAAGACGGTTCTCAGTGCTATCAAAATAAAAGTCCCGCTTACGACACGTAACGGCCCTACTGAAAAACTTGTCGTCAGCCTTGGCGATATATCGTTCAACCACTACTTGTGAATGTATACACTTTAGTCATTATTGTGATTTTTTTTTATTTATTTATTTTTATTTTTTTACACATATTATGAATTAGATTAATTAACTTGGAGGTTGTACCGCATGACATTTTACTACCTAAACAAACCAAAACATTAATAAAAATATCATAAAATTTAAAGTATCTGAAATTTTAAGACTTATTGGGTCTGCAGTTAGTCCTCCCTATGCTACTATTTAATGTTTAATGTAATGTCGGTTGCACCACATGACTTGATTTGGTGCAACAGCAAAAAAAATCAAAGCAGCAATAATAAAACATGCTAAACAACATATTTTTGAGGACACATGCTGTCCTGCGATTGCATTGTTTGTAAAAGCTCTACTGAAATGCTACTTCTGTCCACAGATGGTGGAGGGGCTTCTCGACTTCTGTTTCTACACGTTTGTGAATAAATCTCTGAGCGTGGAGTTTCCTGAGATGTTGGCAGAGATCATCAGCCATCAGCTACCAAAATTTAAAGACGGGAGTGTCAAGCCTCTTCTGTTCCATCAGAAATTACTGCCTTAGATCATAGCAATGCCTTAACGCCACCCTTCCCTTACCAGCGCCAGTCCAACCTGCCCGATTGCCCCCAAACATCCTGAATGAATTGAGCATGAATTCTGCTTGATTCTCAGAGGAGAGAGGTGAAGTTCGCTCTTCACAAATGTTTGTGGAGCAGGACAAAGGACAAAGCAGAGTCATGTACTCGGAGCAGACGGAATATGACTTTCAGAAAGACGTACTTTAGTGATATTTTCTCTTTTTTTGCATGTACACTGCTGAAATGTTTACAAAGGTATATCAAAAAAAGGGAAATGTGCCTTTTTTGCGCTTTGCGAATCAATTTCAGACATTTCTCAGGCTAACGCAATGACTTGGCATTCACACTTTATGTCGACGACTCCCATTCGTCACGTCACGTCTGTTTTCTTGTCTAAGCCTGCCTCGATGGTTCTCTGTAGGGTGACAGCTTAACGGTCCTCTGAGGTGCTCAAAAGTATGAAGCAGCCCATGAAACATGAGACCCTTTTTTTAGTTTTTTTGTTTTTCAATCTCATCGAAGTTCCAAAACAAGTATGTATGCAGCACCGTGGAAATGCCACATGATAATTCAACTCAAATCGAGATCTGTTCCATGACTGGCAGCAAAATACTAAGTTATTTCTTTGTTTTTTTTTAAATAGTTCACCCAAAAATGAAAATTCTTCCATCGTTTACTCGCCCTCGTGTTGTTCCAAACTTGTATGCCTTTCTTTACTCCATGGAACACAAAAGGAGAAATTCTAAATAATTTTCAATTCAGCTGCAATGAATGGTGGCTGGAGCTTTCAAGCTTCAAAAAATACACTAAAGCGGCATAAATGTATTGCTAGAGTGGCTCATATACCACTCGTGTTGTGCGTTTCAGGTTTAAAGGCTAAATTTAAGTCTTTATTCACTGAAGATGAGGACCAGATTAGTCCGATTCATAAACAAATCATTCATTCATTCGTGAATTTGAATCATTCGCTCATGAATCTTTGTCGGTTCCATTATTTAAAAAAATAATAATAATAATCGGTGTTCCACAGAAATAAGCAATTCATACAGGAATAACATGAGGGTGAGAATTTTTGTTGTTGTTGTTGTTGATATTTTAAATAAGATATTGGAAAAAAACCCTTATTTTACTACAATGAAAATGGAAATACATAATAGTATCTCAATTATACTAAAATAGCACTGACAAAGTGCTAAGTCTTTTTCTTTGGGTGAACTTACTGAAATTTAAGCATATTATATTGACAATTGATTATTAAATTAATTTAGTTTTTATGTTAATTATTAGCTCAGGTTCACGTAACATAAATGACCATCAGCACTTGGTAAGTCCTGGAATCAGTGGATAATTCAGGGTTATTTTGTCAAATTCCTGTGCATTCTGGCCATATTCAGATTAGCATATCCCAGCAATCCCCTCCTCTCGACTGTGGTCTGTTCATGTCTTTGTGCGTTTTTTTTAAGTGCGTCTCGGACACCTCGGATTATATGTTCATGCATTTAATGTTCTGTCATCCTTGGAAACCATTTTAATTGAAATGTTCGTGGAATATTCTCTGCATATTCTGAATCTGGTAACCCACATGAGGCCCACAAGTTTTGACCCACTTTTTGTTTTTGGTAACATCAGAACAAAAGGAACATTTGTTGTTCTCGTGCTCGAGTATGTGTGTTTGCCCGTTGTTACGCGTGTTACTCAGCTTTAGGGTGTCTGCACCAGCTAAGCTTCATTACTAGCCGAGAGGAATAATTCACTCAAAAATGAAAAATTATTAGTCTGTCATTATTTACCCATCATCATGTTGTTCCAAATTCGTGCTGTTATTTTTCTGTCTCTATGAACTGTTGTATTGTGAAGATTCTTCGAAACATACGGGGTCGGAAACGGCACGGAGGTGAGTAAATAGTGACAGAATTCAATTTTTTGGGTGAAATATTTCCTGCACATTTCTGGAATTCCCATTGTTTGAGTGTATAAGACAACTGAACATTCAAAGATTGAACTAACAATGTTATTTTAAAATAACACAACTAGATTTGGTCATTTGACCAGATTCAGCCACTTATTTAGCCACTATGGCCATGTACAGTATTAAAACTCTCATGGTGAGCAGAGGGTTAAAGGTTCATTTCCAGTAATGCAGCCGATTGTCGTCACCTGGTGCATGTCACAGAATCCGGAGTGTGTTACCAAGCCACTGTATGTTTAACGCTCATTTCCAACAGCTTCATTAATATGACATGAAATCGAAATGTACGCGGTAAAAATCCCAATCACATATTTTAGCGTATTTTACGAGACTATTTTTTTACAAATTCCTCGCTAGGTTTGTGAGATGACGCATTTTCTAATTGTTTCACAATAGGCCTTGCAAAGGGAGTTTGTGAGCCATAAACCAGAGGTTGTATGAATTCAGAAAAAAGCTGAAGTGTCTAAAAAATATTTTTTTTGTTTGGTAATCATTGATCATTTTTTAAAAGTAACTAAAACGAAAATATAATTACACAGATACACTTTGATATACACATCATTTTACAACAAAATTTTAATACATAAAGTTGTATTGCTATCTTTTTTGTGTCAAGAACTGTATTGCAGCTGTTATATGTAAATGTAAATTCTATAAATCTATAGGGAATATATGAGTAATCACTGTTTTAAAGAATGACAGCTTAAAGTTAGGAGTCGGGGGCTGCGAGTATAGCTTGTATAGTGCAACAGAGTGACCAAAGCAACGCAGATTTTAAAAAAAAAAGAGAGAGAGAGAGAAAAAGAAATATTTAAAGCAGTTACATTTTACAGTAGCACTTACTACCCAACTCTAGTACTTTATTTTATCCTTTTCTATTTGTTTTATAAAGATTTAGGCTTTGGTCTCATACATAATGCTGTAAAATTAACTAGTAAAAAATACATATATATATATATAAATAAAGCTGTGTGTAAAAGTAATGTATCAGAGCCTGAGAATTTGCACTACCCTAATACTGGCTTGACATAGTATATTTTGTAAAAAAAAAAATTCATGCAAATACTATCTTTAAAGATTAAGGGCAAATCATATTTCACTGGTATATGGCTTTCATTAAAGTCTTTTTTTTTTGTTTTTTGCATTTCAGTTATATGTAAAAGTAATCCAATGTCTGTTTGTTTGAAAAATTGTTTTGTATGATTTCTGTATTACACCTCTCCTGTAGTCAATGTCGATCATTACACATATTTGATTAAATGTTGGATAAAATGTGTTCAGAGGAGGTCTGTGTGTTTTATACTGTGAAATCAATGTGCTAATTTGCTATTTTTCCCCATTGTATTTTGACACAAATCTACACTTGGACATGCTGGTTTATTTTCTTCTCAATCCTACGTCTGGTCCGCAAACTTCAGAAACCGATTGTCGTTAAAAAACAACAACAAAAAAGACCTGTACAATATTTCTTTTGAACCAATTGTATTCCGATTAAACCAAGCAATTTCTAACAAAAATAGAATAAAAAATTAAATAAAAATCGACATCAATTTGTATTTAAATGAAGATTTATTGAACAGAAAAAAAATCAAAACAACTGAACCATATTTTTATTTATTCAATATTCTAAAGAATATTAAGGCTCATAAAATTGTACACGATTTTTTTTTTTTTTTTTTTTTTTATGTAAAAAGATCAATTGGGCTATCAAAAAAATTAAGTTAGTGTGCTACAATAAAAATATATATCATTCACATTTTACAAAAAAAAATTATACCTTATCAATTGTCACTTATTTACATTGTTAATACACTCCAAAAGAACACAAATCTCATCAGAGATAATGCTTAAATAAGAGTGGTTTACATGACGTTAATTCACATTAAGAAATAATTTACGCTTTTCCACTTACATGCTAAGAAAGGAGAAAAAATGAAATTCAATTATTTATTTTTTTAATTGCTTCCTGATATACAAAAGAGTGCAATAGTTTCCCCCCACTGATTAACAGATATCTCTTAGTAGTTCTAAACAAAACAGTTACGAGGACCTGAAAGACACAAAACACATTCAAAAAGCCCCAGACTGCATAGAAACAGCACACATATTACATCATGGAGAACCAGGAAGTGCTCACATATTTATATATATATATAAAAAAAAAACATATAATTCAACAATAATTCATGATAAGCCTTGTTTGAAAATCTAAGGAAGAGTTTCTTGATTGTGGCCGAAGCGGCAGCAACAATTTGGTCCCAGGGTTTATTTTTTTCTTCCCCGTTCCCTTTTTTAAACGGCTGCAGTGCACTGTGGGATATGTGGGACGATGATGCGCTAGTGAAATGCCACAGTTGCCAAAAACCCATAACATTGGACAGACACGCTCAGGCATGCTTTTCTGTCGAAGTCCAATTCTTTAGCCTCGCCAAAGACTCCAACCAAAAGCGTCTAAACGAACTCCACGTAGTTCTCCGGAATTAACCCCGTCTTCCCATCCAAGGTGCCCTCCAGCCAGCCTGGTTCTCTTGACCGATGAACTATGAGACAAAGATGCAAAAAGAAGACAACTTTATCCTCTAGTTATCCTCTTATTTCCACAGTGCCAAAGGAATAAGTGTTCCAGATTCAAGTTAAGCTCTATGTGCGGCATCTGTTGCTTAATGTTGATTACCACCAAAAATACCGTCGACTCATCCCTGAGTTCTAATAGAAGTTGACTCTATCCCCCAAAAAAATCATCTGGAGAATTTGAAGCCTCTATTGAATCTTGCAGTAGAGCACGCCTGAGGTTTCATTAAACACTAATCTAATCTACTGCTCCACGGTGTCAAATGTCAAACCGTGGAAGGTCCGATCTCTGATACCTGTTGAGGGGCAGGAGGTGGAACAAAGCAGATATATCGATTTGCTGCTCCAACGCCAACGCTCAAGGCTCAAACCTTCCTAACTAACCAAATATAGTACAGATACTGAGGTTTAAAAATGGAGACGTACCATTGTCGAATATGGTCCCTGCGATAAAGGACAGCTCAGAGTCATGTTCAGCCTTGCAGGCGTATAGTGCACGTGCTTTTCGGAGCGGAGTACTGGAAAAGAAAAGAACATTTGTTAGGGCTGTTAATGAATTCAACATTTCAATTGAATTAAATGCATGATATCAGTATCTGCTCAGAAAAATACATCAAGACAATTCAAAGGCATTATTACGTTTGCAGACTTCAAGATAGATAGATAGATAGAAAATGTGTTTTAAAAAATAAAGTACCATGATATTATTATGGGTTGTTCATAATGTTGACATGGCAATGTTATATTATTATTATTATTATTATTTTACATGTTTTAAAGGGCCATTTTAATCTTTGAAGTACCTTGGGATGCCATGTACAGGACTCATAAAAGAATACACCCCTCGGAACGTAAAGATATTTAAATTTTTCTTGATCACTATTACAACTCATGGAGAGATGACAACATTGAAATTTATTAAACATATACAGCAATTGTAAAAAGTTTAGAAACTTTTTTTATATATATTTTTGAAAGAAGTCTCTTATGCTCACCACGGCTGCATTTATTTAATTAAAAATACAGTAAAAACATTAATATTATTTATTACAAATACTGCGAAACATTGTTCGAAATTAAAATAATAAAATATATTTTAAAATATAATTTATTATTCTGATGGCAAAACAGAATTTTCAGCTTAATTACTCCAGTCTTCAGTGTCACATGATCCTTCAGAAATCATTGTAATATGCTGCTTTGCTGCTGAAGAAACATTTATTATTATTGTAATAATTGTATTGTAATTATAAACAAACTAAAGGTTACGGTAATTAAAAGCACAAGAGAAAAGAGGAATTTTTAGCATGGATTTAAATTCAGCTAATGTGGAAGCTGTTCTCATATATTGTTCCACAGCTTAGGGCTGACCACTGCGAAAGCTCGATCTCCCCTGCGTTGTAAGCGAAATTGTGGAACAGACAAGAGATGTTCATCTCTTGATCTAAGTGATCTGAATGGGTTATGAGTGACAATTATTTGGGGGCTTGGTTTGCTGAGAGATTTATAAACGAATAATAACATCAGTTCTGTATCGGAATGGTAACCAATGCAGATAATGTAGGATTGGGGTGATGTGATCTCGTTTTAGACCATTTGGAGACGAAAGATGGAAAAGAGAGGTAACCCGACATATAATGAGTTACAGTAGTTGAGTCCTGTTGAAATAAAAGCGTAAGTGAATAACGGTTTCAAAGCTATCCCTGTTTAAAAATGGTTTGACTTTGGCTAACCGCCGTATGTGGTAAAAACTGACGCTGACTTGTGGCATTGATTTGTTTGTTCAATTTAAGACTGCTGTCGAGATAAAATCCTAAGTTTTTAACGTCGGAGGTTCATGAAGACTACAAGTCTTGTAATCTCTTATATGCAGAGTTATCTTTATGTTTTATAGGTATGCAGAGTAGGGTGTCATCCACATAACAGTGGTACGACACACCAAATCTACTCATAATTGATCCTAGGGGTAGCATGTACAATGAGAATAGTAGGGGTGCCAGAATCGATCCCTGGGGTACCCCACAATTGAGGTGAGTCGCAGGGGATGAATGAGTAAAAACTTCTGTTAGATAAGAAAGACTGGAACCATTTGAGTACCGTACCTGAGATCCTAATCTAACGTTCCAGCCGAGATGAAAGAACCCTATGATCTACAAAGTCAAAAGCTTAGCTCTAGTCTAATAGCACTAAAGTCATGGTGTCGCCAGCATCTGTCGTTATTAAATTGTAATAATATTTCAGAATATTACTGTTTTCACTGTATTTTTGATTAAATAAATACAGACTTGGTGAGCAGAAGAGACTTCCTTCAAAAATATAAAAAAAGATTTTAATGTTTCCAAACTTTTGACAGGTACAATACTTAATTAATAGAAAAAAAACAATAATAATATCTGTAAAATAAGAAAAGGAGGATTGTGCATAAATTAAGGGTTACAAAAATAAGTACACCCTTGATTAAATTCAACAATTGTGTAATATTCTAGTATGTCCTCCATAACTAAGTATACTCCTCTGACCCTTCTTGGCATTGAGTGTACAAGTTTATGACAAATAATTGTCACATCTATTGTTGAACTCGTGAAGGAGTACCCTGATGTTTGATGCAGAAGACAAATTCTGAGTACGGATTACCTTACTTGGCCTTCACTTCACTTCACTACTAGGATTTTCACCTTGGGAGTATGTATTGAGTCACTGTCATGTTGAAAAAGTGCCCACCAATGCAAGGAATAAGGAGAGAGTTGCATTTTGAACTACAGGTTAGGTTAGGGTTAGGTTCTAGATTTTGAATTACATCACACAATGGTGTGTGAATTCATGACACTATTGATTAGGCACAACTCCCCCACATTCATCCCTATATAAGAACTTTACTATCACTGAACTTCCCTGTGGAGACTGACACCACAATCATCAGTTTGAGGTGTTCAAAACTTTTTAGTAAATTTGGGATAATCTTTTCCAGTTCATTTATTTCTCCTCACAAGTCTGTTGCGATCAGACGTCCGTGAGTCAAAACATGAACACACTGGAGGAGCTGCTTTATTGTAGAAAATGAAGTTGTACTTCTGATAAAACAAGACACTGACACTGATTTTTTTATGTTTAATACGCTAAAGCTACTGGATTTTAAGCAATCTATTTTATAAAGTACTATATATATAAACGTGGCGTGACTTCACTAGAGTGCTGAATTGCAGAGCTTGTGCAAACATATCCACATTTCTATGATCAGATTATTTTCTTATGCGTTATTAAAAAAAAATGCTTGATGTTTTTTCTCAATTTTGTTATGTATTTAATATGTTACAGAGAGGAAAGAGCACAACACATATTTACATATTCATCTAACCATCGCTCTCAGCAGTGTGGGCAGTGTCAGATGTTCGCTAACTGTATATTGCTGCTCACGTATTTCAACCTTAATTTTACCTAAAAATGAAGAACGAAAAAAAACTTTGCCTTGAGTATATCGGGGCCTTAAGCAGGAGGAGGCAACAGACAGGGTCTGCAGATCTCCTACTCCTTTAAACAAGGTAATTGCAAGAAAGAATGCCATCTTAAGAGTCACAAATTTCTCTGCCGCTTACTCTAAAGTCTCAGAGGGTGCCATAGTACTACGGCCAAGTCCCAGGCCGGAACTCTTGCATAACATGCAGGCCTCAGCCGTACAGTACCATGTAGGAAATGAGACACTAATTTGTCTCTTCAAAGACTCAACTCCGACAGGTGTGGTAAACAGCAATGGCCGCCACGTACACCTTCAATGTGAAGGGTGTTAACCCAGCAGAAATGCAATCCTGAAGAAACTCCAGCACTGAACTAACCGGGCAGTTGACTGTGTCCAAATGATGCTCTCTGCACCATAAAGTGAAGCGTCACCATTTAAATGCATACAATTTCCTCCTGGAGGGAGCTCTAGAGTTAAAGGGTTAGTTCACCCAAAAATGAAAATTCTGTCAGTAATTACTCACCCTCATGTTGTTCCAACCCCGTAAGACCTTCGTTTCATCTTCGGAACACAAATTAAGATATTTTTGATGAAATCTGACAGCTGG
This sequence comes from Abramis brama, assembly GCF_963993115.1. Lineage (NCBI taxonomy): Eukaryota > Metazoa > Chordata > Actinopteri > Cypriniformes > Leuciscidae > Abramis > Abramis brama. Next base: position 7,082,197 of record NC_139977.1, read on the forward strand.
ATCACTCCTCCATAGGCTTCTAGGTGACCGAAACTTGCTGGCCCAGAAAAGTTATTAAAGAGATCGTTAATATAGTCCAAGTGACTACAGTGGCTCAATCTTAAGTATATCAAGCGACGAGAATACTTTCTGTGCGCAAAAACAAACAAAAATAACGACTTTATTCGACTATTCATTTCCTTCTCTCTGGGCCTCGAGTTAGTTTATGTAGTGTTTTAGTGCAGCGCGTCTGTGTTGCACGTCACCACGTAGGCTCACTATTGGCCGACGCTTGTCATGTGTGTGATGCGTGTGACGTGCAACACAGATGCGCTGCACTAAACTAACTCGAGGCCCAGAGAAAAGGAAATGAATAGTGGAATAAAGTCGTTATTTTTGTTTGTTTTTGCGCACAGAAAGTATTCTCGTCGCTTGATAAACTTAAGATTGAGCCACTGTAGTCACTTGGACTATATTAACGATCTCTTTAATAGCTCACCTAGAAGCCTATGGAGGAGTGAGACAGCGCTCAGATTTAATCAAAAATATCTTAATTTATGTTCCGAAGATGAACGAAGGTCTTACGGGGTTGGAACAACATGAGGGTGAGTAATTACTGACAGAATTTTCATTTTTGGGTGAACTAACCCTTTAAGGATGGTCTCCACAACCTCGTTTGAGAGACCAGAGTTCCAAGAGTTGATCCCCCTCAGGGGCCAAACCCACAGATTCCATATTTCCAGACTGTGGTGATAAATATTGCCTCCTACTTGAGACAGAAGATCCCTCCTGAAGGGAATCTCCCATGGAGAGCCGTCCAGGAGAGACATCAGGTCCAAGAACCAAACTTGGGACGGCCAGAATGGGGCTACTATTAACAGACGAACCCCGTCCTGCAAAACCACTCTAGAACTCCCGGGAGCAGATCGATTGGGGGAAATGAGTACAGATATAGCCTCAGCCAAGTCTGAAACATGGCATCCAACCCCAACAGAGCTGGATTCGCATGAGGGAGAACCAGGGGAGACGGTGTGCCATTTCTTCTGATGAGAACAAGTCCATTTCTGCCTGGCTGAACCTTTTTATGGGTGGAGTCCTTGATTTAGGTGCCATGGGATGTAAACTGCCATCACCGAGATCAGCTTGCCCTGGGCCCAGAGGAGGATCTGTTGCGGCAATCTGCATAGAGAGTGTGCAAACGCAGACCTTCCTGGTGATTTGTGTATGGGACTACTGATGTTGTTTGAATGGACAAGGACATGGTAGCCTCTGAGATCTGGGAAGTATAGAAATACAGTCATCATCTCCAATCTATTTATGTTTCATCAAAGATGAAGACCTCTCCACAGACCCTGAATTGAGCGGTCATCTAGGACCGCAAACCAGCCCATGAGGGAAGTGTCTGTCGTTAACAACTTGGCCTAGCCTGATTTTGCCTACGGCTGTAAGTATTGACTCGATGAGAGCAGGAGACAGATGTGCCTGCATAGTAGTTAAGTCCCAATTCACCCCTAGAAAAGTGGTTCTCTGTAGTGGAGAAAGCGCACTCTTCTTGGAGTTCAGTCTTAACTCCAAACACCTCATGTGAGTGAGGACAATATCTCAATGCCGAATCTCCATTTCCTTGAACTGTGCTTGGATCAGCCAGTCGTCGATGTAACTGAGTACACAAATGCCCTGGAGTCGCAACACAGCCAGAGCTACATCCATGCTGCATCTTTGTGAAGGTGTGAGGTGACAAGGCTAGGCAAACAGAAGTACCCGTTATTGATAAGTTTTGCCCCTGAAAGTGAACCTGAGGAACTTCCTGTGTTAAGGAAGGATGGAAATGAGGAAGCGTCCTAAAAATCTATTGTCACAAACCAGTCATTGGGCTTGATTTGAGAGACAATAAGTTTCCGCAGAGTACGGTTCAGATGACGCAGATCCCCATCCTTCTTCAGAACTATGAAGTACTGGCTGTAGAGGACCTGTCTCTTTCGGGAAAAGGGAACACACTCTATGGCTTCTTTCGCCCAAAAAAGAGAGTGTTCTAACAGTCTGCTCAGAGCTGGCCACAGTACTCCATTTAAGCGTGGTGGATGAAAATCAAACTGAATTCTGTACCCTTTTCTACAATTTGCATAACCCAATAAGACATTTGGCAGATGTCTCCATGCTGCCGGATAGTCTACTAAGGGTATTAGCCTCTCGAGACTGACCTCTGGTAATATGCCGGGTACCTATGAAACCGGTACAGAACGACCGAAAATACTTTCCCAATACCCTCCCCAGAGGGAGCGATCACCCCAGTTTCATAACATACCTGGGCAAAGACTGGGCGAGAAGCTCGCTGGAGACCGCTGCGCCCCAGGACACCCGAAGTGGGGTGGTTGGCAGACCGGTCTCCCGAGGGCCATGAGAAAAAATGGGCACACTTAACCCTGGAGTTGGCCACTTCTCCTTTTTTGTTTTTTTTTCTCTTCGGGATATAGACTACTCTGATATAGCCAACACCGGAAGAAACCACAGAACGTACTTCTGGCTGAAGTAGCAGAAGCTTCCCATAGCATCAACATTCTTACGCAGCACTGAGTTCCCGCTAAAGGGAAACAATGCATTTCACTTCTGCACATTGCATCACTCTTCTCACAGCTCTTGTCGGCTCTGAGACACTTGCTGGCATTTCTCCAGCTCTTTTCTTAGCAAAAAAATCACTCATCAAAAAAATTAAAGCTTGAGGGGAAGGCATGATTGCTTCAGGGACTTTGTCACAAGTCCATTCTTTTTGAGTTTCTGTTTCTTTAACTATATTTTCACACGTGCTTTGGAAATCCTCCAAGGAACCCTAATATGTATTCTACATAAAGAATAGAAAAGAAATTGCTGACTTTATTAACTTTCAGAGGAGGTGTAGTCATTTATGTACAGTAAATACATTAGGACAAAAATGCAGTAATCATTCTGTGCAACATTATATAATAGGGATGCCCCTATATGAAAATATGGGCTAATAACCGATAAATGGTTTTTAAAATTTGATTCTGTCTTTTTCTAAATAAAAAATAAAATATAGCACTAAAAACTAATATTAGTGGAGTTTGTGTATACGCTCAGACTTGAGGGGAAAGGTGTGAATTTGCAAAGCTGAAGCTTAACACTGACAATTAGAAAACCGCTATAGATAGTGGTCTAAGCAAGCCAGAGCAGGACACACACCTGAGGGGGGAGGATTCGCTGGAGGGGCTGGAGGCCAGCTGGGGGCTGGAGGGGGCAGAGAACATCGGCCACGAGGGGGAGCGCGGTGAAGTGGGACTGGGTGAAGCTGGGCTGTGACAAACACACACACGCATCCCAGCACCAATGTTTATGTTACAGCTGTATAGCAGATGCTTAGAACTTTCACAAGAGACTTTAAGAGGAAGTTGGCATGAAGAAATAGACATTAACACAGTAAAACATGCTTGAGAGTTTGATGCTTACTGTAACAATTCAGCAAAAAAAGAGACAATTTTGTCATCATTTACACAACATGTCTTTCCAATGTGTGAACACAAAAGATGTTTTATCTTTGTGCAACAAATGCACACACTGAAGCACCAGAAAGAACAGCCCTTTGTTACTGTATGTTTTTTTTATTCCATACAAATATACTGTAGCAGCATAAATATTTGCCAAAATATCTTAATTTGTTTTCTACTGAACAAAGAAAGTCATACAGATGCTGGTTTGGTGAGTAAATGATGACTGAATTTTCATATTTAGTGGAACTGTTCCTGAGTAAAACATGCTGAGGAAAAACATTAGTGATAATTTGTTAATGTAGCATAATGAGTGGGGTCTCTCTCTCTCTCTCTCTCTCTCTCTGTCTCTCTCTCTCTCTCTCTCAAAATTGTCAAAAAATACTTCAATGCTGGCTGCCAAAATTTGATCAACTTACCTTGTACTGCTGCGAACCTTCGGATTTTGACTGTAAATTACAGAAAAAAAATGTTAAAATAATTTTTGCTATCTTAGCTTAATTTGCATGAATATAAATATGCAAAAAGGATATATATATATATATTATTTTTTTATTATTATTTTTTTTTTTGTGTGTGTGCTATAGCAAAAGGGCTAAAAAAAGAGTTCTACTTGCTCTGCCAACATTTTCACATATTATTATTATTATTGCTATTATTTTTTTTACTTTAAAAGTATAATCTGTATATTTATTATTTACAATATTTTTTTTTACATTATTTAAAAATATTTATTTTATACAGTTTTCATTCTGTATTAGAAATCTATATTTTATTTAAAATAAAAAATGTCCAACAATTGCAGGAAAAAACATGATAATGGCATACATGTCAAAACAATAGTGATTGGTTTGTAATTTTAACCCATTCTTACTGCTACTACATGATCTCAAATCATTCTTCAAGCTTTGACAAAATCTCATATACAGTTTGTTATTCAGTTAGATCATGTTGCATAGCTGACAAGTTTAATAACAATCAAAACAAAAGTAGTTTAAGTGTAATGTGCATGATCAAAAACTGTAAGATATAGCAGTTCCATCAACTGGCCTGAAACTCTCTCCCACTGGCCTCGGGCCTTCCTAAATATTGAGGAGCCATTCTGACCTCCAACAGTGGCTCAACCAATAGCATGAGTTTGGGACGGAACTATCTGTTTGTCCAACCAATGTAAGATGAGAAACCTGCATGACCTAAAACATTCATTATTTTTCCAGTTCCGTTTGGTGACATTAGTGGCACAAAAACCACACAATTCACCTTTGAGCAGAGGGAAACAGGCTGTATGGACTGTTCTTACACGTCGGAAACATTCGGCACGACAGAAGCAAACATTTTGTAAACATTTATGGACATATAGTCCCACTTTAACTACAACGTAATAACATTTCAATTAAACATTTGATACAATGCACATATTGTGTGCATACATGTTCTATGCATTGTACTTATCTTTAAAAAATGTAATTACAGCTGTAATTTATTTAATTATCCATAATTCCACTGTTGACCCTTCCTTTAACCCACCCTTAAACCTAACCATACCACCAAACCTGTCCCTGACCTTACCCGAAGCCCATCTCAATAGCAGCATCATGAACACAAGAAGTAAATTGTACCTAACATTACATTACATAGTAGTTAAAGACACCTAATATAAAGTTTGACTTCTAATCAAACACATCAGACAATGATGTTAAGCTATCATGGGTGGTTGCTAGTAAGTAGTTGATACATTGTTGCTGCAGAATGAATCCTCTGTTCCTAATTCAAGCACATCTATGTTCACGTGTCCAAAACAATCCACAGTAAAATACAATCTCAAGTGATACATAAGTTAGTGGATATCATCATAATCAGTTTTTTATTTGCACGGGAGCAAATAAAGCTGCGTATTGGACAATGTGGAATTTGTAGCCTAGCATCCATCGCACTCATCACTAAACTAATGAGCGTCTACTCACAGTAGATAGTGGGGTTGTCATGGGAACAGTGTGACCTCAAGTGGCGAGTTAACTTTAATAATCTAAATGTCCATACATTAGCAGTGTTAATGGACTCTCACTCAGTGAAAATACATTATGCTGTCACATTTAGTCCCTACCATTCTGTATTCCCTGTTTAAACGATGGAAAGTTCCAGTGCTCATTGGTCAATAGAGTGTTTTACACGTAATATTGTGAAAGAGTTTTAGGTTTTGTTTATTTATTTATAAAAAAAAAAAAAGTATTCTAGTGATCAAAGCTAATCCGCACCATTACTCCAGTCTTCAGAGTCACATGACAGTTCAAAACAACAGCGTTTATTTGAAAAAGAAATACATATTTTGGAACACTGTAAATGTCTTTACTGTCACTTTTGATCAATTTAATGCATCCTTGCTAATGAAGTTGCCAAAGAGGAAATTGGTCATTATCTCAGAAACTACTTCTACATATTGACATGAAATGTACTGTTAATGACACATACCTATCGTTGGAACATTGATCTGTAAATACCATGCGAAACTGGTGACATCGCCGGATGTTATAAAGTAATAAAAATGTAAATCATGGTAAATCTAATCATCTCTCTACTGAGAATGATCCAACAAATCTGCTCAACATGACAGTGTGTTTGGCCCACTGCCAGACGCTATATTATAAGAGGCATATACACACAGCTGATTCACCTAGTTATCTCGACAGTTTTCTGCATCCCTCTGCCACCCCAACTCCTCACTCTCGTCTGGTTCCTATTCCCAGCCGAGGAAATGGGGGAGTACTCTGGGTTTGGGCTAAATCCCGAGCTCGGAGCCTGATCCCGTCGGACAGCACGCCAAATGTGCCTATTTTACTCTTTTACTCTATTCAATGTAAGTATAAGTGTGAACTCGTGAAACGACTGCCACAGGTAATTGGACTTTATTTTCTTTTTAATTGATATACTTATTTATTTTCAAAGATTTATTCTTGCCGTTTTTGCCTTTTTATTATGACAGGACAGTGAGTAGACAGGAAGTGAAGTGGGAGAGAGAAAGGGGGAGGACGGGATCGGGAAAGGTCCACGAGCCAGAACTATTTTCAACTTGACCGCAATGTTTTATTCTCCATCATTCAATGCATTTTGCCTGTACATGAATAAACCTTTATGTTATGTCATTGCAGATTAAAATCTATAAATCAAAATATTTATTGCATTTAAGAGAAGGCTCTATCGCCTGTTGCCTCAATAATGTACAGTGTCTTTGGGCGGACACCAACAGCCATTTTAGGATTGTTTGTGATTTGGTCTTAGTGACTTAGGAGTTATCTTGACTACCCCTACGTTTTCACATATTTAGGAGCTACTTTAGCCTTAAGATGTTTTGTGAATATGGCCCCAGATGTGTTTCGACTATGTTCACACTGCAGGCAAAAGTGGACCAAATTTTTTTCTCATATGTGACTCAAATCTGATTTATTTTTTTATTTTTTTAAATTAAACCACATGTAATCTATACTTTTTTATTCTGATTTGGGCCACTTCCATATTTGGTCCTAAACCCGATAGAGGTCAGATGTCCACCGACCGAATTACGTCGGTACTACAGAGTACCGATTCAAATTAAATCAGTCAGTGCCAAATTTTGGTACCTGAGAACGCATCTGGGCGCTAGAGTAAGACTTTTTAAATACGAATCCTGCATGTGGTCGTTCCTCAACCAGACGGCCCGGAATTTTCGAATTTCTCAAGTCTTTCAAGTCCTTCAGGCTTATTTAAAAAACACAGATATGTGTGTTGGAGCAGAGTTAGAACTAAACTCTGCAGGACTGTGGCCCTCCAGGAGCTGAGTTTGACACCACTGTTGTAGATAATTGCATACACTTGGCCTTTGCATTCAAGGTGCCACTTTCATTTTCTAGAATGTGACATTGGCTTCCTCGGCCAACGTAATTCAACTGATAACACCTTTTCTCAAGTAGTTCATCACTCTCAGGCCACCATTGATTTACAGCCTGCCGGGTGCTCTGGGGCCTTTGAGATGAGTATATCAGCACACAGCCACAATTAATATATATGTCTATATATAGATGACAGCATTCATCTCAATCTTGTGGCTTTGGACCGCTGATCCTCACAGCTGATATATAGGCCTTTACCACCGATCACGAGCGCACACACATCTCTTATGTTATGGGGACTTACCAAAAACATAATGATTTTTATACTGTACAAAATGTATATAATATCCCCTAACCCAGTGGTTCACAAACTAGGGTATGTGTACCCCTTGTGTGTTTGTGAGGTGATAGAGGGGGTGTGCAAACAAAATGCTGAGTTTTGCCGTACATTTAATTCTACCCCACCTTAAAATAACATTAAAACAGAGCATGTATTTCTAACTGGCAAAATTCCGCCTCGTGTAAAAACAGGAGAATGGTAGTGCCGTAAAAGTTCAAATACATGACATCCAATCAAATTACCTCATCTTTTGTGGTCAAAACAGACTGCATCAACAAAAGAAGAGTGCATATGATAGGTTGCATGCAGAGTAGGGGTTGAACAACTTCAGATTAAAAAAATAAAATAAAAATAAACGTATGTCTTTTAATGACTTTTAAAGTCGACTCGACGTCAACTAGTCACTAATGACGTCATTAACGAACAAATAGGCCTGAACCTTGAGCTGAACCTTTGAGCATCAAGATATAATCAAACATATATTGTGGAATGCAGAGTATGTAGTTATTTGTCATTCCAACTGTTGGAACTTCAAAAACTTAAACGATTTCTTATCCTGTTGCGCCCCCTATAGGCCAGCGACTCTGTGCAACTCCTAATGCAGAGTGTGCTGCCTTAGGAAATCACCCTACATTACTACCATTCTTGACTATGTATCTGTAAAAGTGGGGTTTCAGCTCTTACTAGCATAAAGAACAAATATAGAACTGCCAATGAGCTTGCGTGCTTAACCTTCAAATACATGGGTAGCATTTGCCTTAACAATGCAGTGTACTTTCAGAAACACCCCACCTTCCCCAGCTCCACCTGTATAGATCTGCTATGTGTAATTCATGTACGCTATATTGTACAGCAGCAGCATGTTTTACTCGCTCACAGCAGCACGTCTGTGTATGTATTGGCAGTAGCAAGTCCCGTACTTGCTCTGCAGCAGCAGCAGCGTAGCAGATCTATTCCGCCAATTGTCATATCCATTACCAAGCATCACCATATCACTTAGAGAGAGAGTTGTCATGACAGAAATATTGTTTGGTCTATTTGGCAATGAAATAACGATATGTGAAATGAAGTTCCAATAAAAGCCAAAATAGAACTGTCCCAAGCAACACACAGCGGTGTTACATTAGTGAAAAAATCTGCAACTTTGAACAAATTAGCAGAGACAATGATTCAATGACCCATTCATAAATACAGCCACTTGCTTCATTACTGAATGAATGATTCAATTACGCACTCATTAAGACTTAAGACAAAGACTAACACCTACTGGCGGTTTTAGTTTAATATTTAAAAGTATTTATCACTTTGTTTCATATTTCTCTATTTAGCATTTTTTATTTAAAATATCTCATAACATTATTTATGCCATTGTAACTGCATTGATGCCACCTCTGAGCAGCATTAAACAGTGTGGAAATACATCTAGATGCAGCTTATGCCACTGCAGTGCAAAGATGGCTTTTGTTGATACTGATTTAATTAGATTGAAATTATTGATTTTGTTTATTTTTTTATTTTATTACATCAATTAAATTAATGGAATTTTAAGAATTTGACATAAAACACAACATACATTTAATAGGGTTACAAAAACGTTGCCTTTATATAGGTAAAAAATGCACCTGAAAATCAATTTAAGGGGGCAAATATTGTCTCTTAATGGAAATCTGCAGTCTAAGTGAAAGAGAAGGGGTACGCAGAAGGATGGGAAATGCCTCAGAGGGTACTCCACTCTAAAAAGTTTGGGAACCACTGCTCTAAACCCACTACAGTAAACCTTCTGCATTTTCATAATAATAATAATAATAATTTGTTTTCATCATATGGATGAAAAATATCCACACAAGATAAATGATTTCTGGTATGATGTAGTACTCGAGTCCGGTCTCAAGACCGATTTCTGCTTTCTCGGACTCGACCCTTCAAAGACTCGGTCTTGACTCGGACTCGGCATAGGCGGTCTCGTCCCCATCACTAGTCCACTAGAATACATACCACTAGAAAATTTTAATTTGCTCTGCATGTCCTAACTATGATTAAAAAAGTCAGGGTGGGCTTAACATGTTGATGACCGAGCATCACTGTTGAAGCAGTTTAGAAAAATAGGCAGAAGATGATGCATGTGGTAAGGATTTTTTTAATGATAGTTAAAGCATAGTCCATATTAAGACGTTAAGACTGCTCCTCTAAACAATTCCCAATCTAGCTTAGTCTGTAGGCCTAACTGTTGATTATTAACTGGGGTGATATTAAATCATGAATATGAAAACTGACATGTTTTTATGGTCTCGGTCTCGACTCGGACTTGCTTCCTCAAAGACTCGGTCTTGACTCGGACTCGCTTCCTCAAAGACTCGGTCTTGACTCGGACTCGACCCTTCAAAGACTCGGTCTTGACTCGGACTCGCTTCCTCAAAGACTCGGTCTTGACTCGGACTCGACTGAATTTGAAAACCAACGGACTCGGACTCGGTCTCGACTCGGACTCGACCCTTCAAAGACTCGGTCTTGACTCGGACTCGGCATAGGCGGTCTCGTCCCCATCACTAGGTATTACTATCCTTGTGGGGTTGGTTTCTCCATACAACGTAGGAAATACCTAAACCACACAGCAGTGCTGTGACTATTAATCTCATGCTATCATGGACGCTTATCTGGATTAACCTTCAATGACTACAAAACAAACAGATTTCCATGTTACAAAAGCAGGACTTTTCCTCCTAAATCCATGAAAATATTTAATGTCATACTGTCATCATCCTATTTTGCTCAATGTCTCTGCATTGCACAGCAGTAAGTAATATTTTTATTTTATTTTGGCATTTTAATCTAATAATCTAAAATTGGTTAAATTAGTTAACCTTCAATCTGTTCCTCTAAAACTGTTGAGTTATAAAAACAATGGGAACAACTATCTAAACTATCTATCCTATTAATACTTCTGAAAATGAGAATTCAAAGTGTTTAAATTTCATACAGTGTACTATTTACTATAGTGTTCATATTAATATACTATTTATTACAAACAGGTTACTTCAAAGTCTCATCAGCATTTTTTTATTACAACAGCAATACATTTGTAAAAAGCATATTTTGTGTAGATTTTGTTACTATCGTTGTTTGGCCATTATGTTTATTAGTCACCTTGTTTTTAGGTCATCTGTCAACAAATCTGCAGTAACAACTCGATCTTACTGGAAACAGTTATATGTCACTGGGGCGGAAACGTATGAATGAGATTCTACGAATTCATATGAATAAGCCACCCATTATCCCAAAAAAAAGTTATGAATCGTCATGACATTAGTCTGTACATTTCAACCAGTTTGACTCATTTAGGCCAATTTGTGTACCGGCTGCAGCGATGATAGACAGGCACTACATCATTGACAGGGTAATCAGCATTCAATCACATAACTTTTTTTTACCTACATTTTGCAGTTACTCTTCTCACATTCAGGCCATGCTTCAGGAGCTCAGTGAGAACACAGTGAGCTCAAGGGAGTCAGGAGAGTTGCTGCCTCCCCCTGAAACGTTATTGTTAGTGTTGCTGAATAGATTTATTTTTTTAATACACACTATTTGATCTAATATTTTGTAACATGTCTTTGGTGTCTTTTTTCTGTCTTACACACTTGTTTGAAAAAGCACCACCTCAGATGCCTCTACGGACAAAATGTTCCTGCTATCCACATAACTGATCTCATAATGAAACTTCTTATCAGTGAGGGAGATACAATGCTATCACTCACTTGTTGCAACTGGCTTTATTATTTTCCTGTCAAACTGAGTCATAGTGAATATCACTAAGAAAAAAAAGCATTAGCACTTGCTAATACCGAATACCCAGAATTCACACATTAGATCAATAAAATCTAAATTATACACGCTTATTAATTATGCATTCACATTTGATACTCAGTTCTCTGTTTACTTCTAATTATGCATGTTCTTGTGCATGTTTTTGGCTTGTGCAGCGCTTTGGTACTGGGAAATACTAGAGTTTCGAGCTTGCTCTGTTAAACGTGGCAGATTTGGAAGTTGCTTTAAAATAAGCAGACATGGCATCTCGATTTTGAATCAAATTTTGATTCGATATATGCATACCCAGACAGCAATATAGTGTCGGCCCAGATCCGGGCCACATCTACATGTGGATTCAACGCGTTCCAGATTTGGGCCAGATCTGGGCCGACACTATGTTGCTGTCTGAGTAGGTTACTGTTTTGTGTTACTTTTCTTATTTGACTGTGGTAGACAGTTTAATAGGTCTAGAAGAAAAAAAATCCCACTGAATAAATTGTAAACCTTGAAATGTATTGTTTTCCCCCCTCCATTTTAGTCAACCCAACATTATAAAATAAATGTTAAAGCTAACTGCAATCTTTACACATATGACTGGCAATCTTCTGCGAATTGCAGTAGATAGAATCGTGATTCGTATGAGAATCATTCGATTGCAATGTGTGTTTCATGAGTCAATTTTTTATATATTCCTGTTTTCATGCGTGATCTACGACACCAAACCATTCCACCCCGAGGAAGATGACTTTGTGTATGAGGGAAATATTTATATGGCAGTATTCAATGAAAATGTCTGAAGGGACAGAATCACTGGATGTTAGCTTTTTCACACTAATCTTGGTATCTGTGTGAGTATATTTCACAGGAATAAAACAATTGTTTATGACGTGAAAGAGTGTGATCTCTTACTGGGAGTGGGAGATTGGGAAAGGGTCGAGGACAGAATCTTGGGGAACACCGGTTAAAAGCAAGACCTTGGCAGTCATGCCTCTCTCAACAGTAAATATGTTGGCAGGAAATTGAGAGAATCTGAGGGCTGTGCTGGGTTCCATAATTTCCGTTCACATAATAAAAACCTCAAAGCAAGCAAAGATTGGCCAATGTAAGGTAATGAAATGAATCACAGATTGTATCAAAACGTTGTTCAGTCTAATAAAACAATCTACCCTTTTGACCCTGAAACAAAAGCTAAAACTAAAAACTATCTGCAAACAGTAAAGATCTCCTAAATGTAAGATGCTGTCTACTTCATAGCAAACATAGAGATAAATCATTGTTCTATTCCACATACTAATTCAAACAGTTAAAACAGATGATGGCAGCAAGGGCGCTGTTATTATGTTCTTGTATTTGCTAATGTATTGTTATGATGTTGCTAGGGTGTTCTGAGTGGTTTCTAGGGCATTGCTACTGTAGTGATTGCTAAGATGTTCTGGGTGGTTGCTCTATGATGTCTCTATTTAATTCATTTTATTTTTATTGTTTATATGACAGGGACAATACCCTCTATATGGTTCTAGATAATAGATGATTTGCAGAAATTAAGAAATATAACAGCCAACAACCAAATTCAAAACACATTAATACAATATATGTGAAAACAACAACAACAACAACAAATAATAATTTAATGTTAGGGTAGGCATTTTTTTATAAACACTTGCTGTTATTCTGGAAACTCTCTTCACATAAACATAATAAAATAATAAAACATAATAAAAGTGGTCTAAATATTAAAACATGTACATATGTTCGTCCAATCATTGAATTCGGTCTGATTAATTAATTCATTGACATTGAACATTGTATACATTTTTGCCCCTAAGGTTATAACTAGTTTTTTTGTTTTTTTTTTGTTTGTTTTTTTGTTATTGGTGTTATAATAATATATTAATGCCACATCTAATCTATAATACATAATATATGATCTAATGCATAATATATAATGTAAAAAGAAGCGGTCCCAATACTGACCCTTGTGGAACACCCATTTCAGTACTTTGATAAGAGAACCTTATACCATCTATTTGAACACTGTTCTCAAGACTCAAAATACGAGTTTCTGGTCATATGATATTCTGGTCTCTAGTTATGGATTGAAACCCTCCTTCAATGTTATTCTAGGGGATTTCTTTACCTGTCTTACAGTATATCCACCAGGCAAAAAACAAAACAAAAATAAATAATAATAATAATAATAACAATCACAAGTAAGCAATGACAAACCTTTCCCCAACAAGGCACATGAATTTGAGAAATCGATTTTGAAGCTAAAGAACTTGGATGAATATTTGAATGCTACCGATCCTGATCTGAATTCTGACTTGTGATGCAGCCTGAATCATATTCACATCATAACTGATCCCCTGACTGAGCCTGGTTTCTTCCTAGGCTTTTTTTCCTCCATTGTCACCCGATGGAGTTTGGGTTCCTTGCCACTGTCGCCTCTGGCTTGCTTAGTAGGGGACACTTAATAGTAAATAATATTATTGATCTGACTGTACTGACGCTGTTGTGTGAGAATTGAACTGAGCTGGAAAACGACATTAGATTTTTGCAGAACTGCTTTAATAATTGATGATCTTTACAATTGAACCGAATCAACACTGAACTGACTTCAGCTGAACAACAGCCGATATCATCATCATTTTCCTGTTATCACTGTGAAGCTGCTTTGAAACAATCTGTTTTGTATAAAGTGCTATATGAATAAAGGTGACTTGGCTTGATATCATTCATATCTATAGCACAAACAGTGCATTATAAGATACACACCAAACTGTAATCCAACGTATGTACAACGCATGTAGAAATGCTTGCCTTATCAAACACCACTAACAACATACAGACTTTTTCAAAAAGTTTAGACTGACTAAACTGCACAGTCAGCAGAGTACAATTTTTGCGAAAATTGCTTGCATTCATATTTCTAATTGGTTGCCAAAAAAAGCAAAGCAATAAGTGTGTTTCACTGAGATCAAAATCTTGAGAACATGGGGACTTTTTGTATTTCTGCTCCGTATGTGCTTATGCTGCAGAGGAGCAGCATTAAAAAAACTCCTCTCATCTCATGCCATAGCTGTGCACAGCAAAGAGCTATCAGAATGGGCCCAAGATAGTGGTTCAAAAATCCATTACCGACCCATGGCCAACCAGAGACGGTGAGATGCATACTTCAAACAGTGTGCCTTACAAAGTGCACACAGTGGAAAAGGGCTGTACGAGATTGGAAAGGTTACAGGGAAAATCATTACTACAGCCCATGTGAGAGGGTATATGTTTGCTTTGAAGGGGATGTATCATGGAAAACAGGATTCAGGATTTTTTTTTTTTTTTTTTTTTACTTTGGAAGTAAAAGATCTATTATGTTTTATCTATTTTGTAGATATGCTCTAACATTGAACCAACAGCAAAGCAGTTAACACATACGCTTTAGACATGAGCTACAGTGCTAGTGTGTTCAACAAAGGTTCAAGTCCGCCCTGCATCTTGCGGCAAATCTACTTGCGGAAAATACATCTCAATTATGCTTTGAACTTCAACATTTTTGCTGCACCTCATTGCATATGGGAAGAAGTTGTGTCATTTACATAAAGAAGTCTTAAAGGTGCAGTACAGGTCAGAGAGAAAATGGTCAAGTAAAACTAGATTCTGAAAACTTTTTGGTGCAAGAAACCCTGACTAAAGGTACCAGGGTCAGAAATTAACTTTTGCATTAAGGCCACGTGTCCACCAAAGCACATTTAGCCAACTGAAAACGCAAGGCGGTCTGCTGAAAACGCCTAGCTGTGGGCGCTTGAGAGCGTTTTGGTAGTGCAGCAGGATTTTTTTCAGTTGAGATGCTTTGCTTGCTATGATACAGAATATCCATAGTGTTACTAGTATCTCATTTCACAGATAGTTTGTTTCTGTGTTGTTTCTATATAAAAATGTCGATACAATGTAATGTATTTGCTCTGGCTCTTGTTTTAAATTATTTTTTTCTGTTATTATGCTTGTTGCCCCTCCTCCACTGTGATTGGACGGCTGGATAATAAGTGACAGTGATGAGTGCTGCGGTTTACTTAAAGTTGAACATTCTTCAACTCTTGGTGACCGGTAAAAAATGTATAGTGTTTCAGCGTGAAATAGACACTCAGCGCCTCGTTACCCTCCTGGCATTTTAAAAACGCGGCACTCCCATTAAAAACAATTGGAGAAATAAGCCAGCCGTGAAAAAACGCTTTGGTGGACACAGGGCCTAAGGGTCAATATTTGCCCTATAAAAGTCATTTTCTGGGACTTTTTTAATTTTGTAAAGTTATTATTATATAAAAATATATATATATATATATATATATATATATATATTTTTTTTTTTTATACAATTACCTTATAATTACCTTATGCCTCTGTGTTTTTATGTAAAATATTACAATTTAGTAAATTAATTCAATCCATCAGAATAGTATAGTCTGTTAACAACAAAATTCAACAAATGCCTTCAACAAAAGCTATTTTGCCTTTGCATTGCCAAAATGGCACAGAAGCCTCATCTGTCATGGCATGTTTCTTTACATAGACTGTTCAATGCTGCTCAAAGGTGGCATAAATGTATTTTCACAGCAATTGCATAATGTTATGAGATTTTACATTTTAAATATCCTACATAAAGTATATAAATATTTATAATAAAAAAAATAAAATAAAAAAACTCATTACAAGGTAGGACTGCAATATTATGACACAAATCATTATTGTCAATTATTGCCCTTGATATTGGAATAAAGTGTTTGTGTGTGGAGAAATTGCATATTCTTTTAGTCTACACTGGCAAAACCATCTGAAAACCAATTATGAATTAGTTTATCAAAATCCAGTCATTCCAATAGGAATCTGCATGATCTGGAGTTTTGCGTGAGGGCAAAAAAGTTCCACACACAGATTTTCAAGTTGGTCACAAGCACTGGCCAACAAAAAGCTGCTTGGTTTGATGATTTAAAACGATGGTTTTTAAATAAGTTTCTTGAACACTCCCCCTACCTGCTGTTGGTTGAACAAAATCATGGCATTGGTTCGGCCAGTATTGTTGTGTTGGGCTGGCTGGGATGCTCAAATAAACAAAGACAGTATTTAACACACTTTTGCTTTAAAGCATGTACTGTACACTTACAGTGAATTAGGCTGACTCGGTTTGGCCAGTTGAAGCCCATCATGATCTCCGTCTCCGGTGGGCAGGCTGTTGAGTCGAGTCCAGTTGTGTGTGCTGTTGCAATTTACTGAGTCTGCACTGGAGTTTACAACCACACTGTTCCTCTTCTCCACTGCTGATGGAAAAGCAAAAATGTTGTTATCCTAATGAAGAGTTAAAGGTATGCTAATATAATTACTCCAGCATGTGGCTAAAACATGGCCAGGCGGGATCTAGTGGTTTGCATTTTTTATGTGGTTTGTATTTCAATAAGCAATTCAAGTTACACTTCCAGTGACTAAACTAAATGGAATCTAATATTGGTGTTAATTCGTTAATTCGTCACATGCCCAGAAGGGGTTGGCAGCATTTTTTAGTAATTGCGAACAGGCTGGTGTCTGGTCATTCTGTAGGTGTGCCAACTTGAAACCCGAAACTATTTCAATAATTGATTCCATTGTCATTTATAGCACAACAATTTATAGACCTCAAACTGAATTTCCTTCTCCAGCTGACCTGATGCACAGAGCTTAGCAAAGTAAAACCGTTTGCATGTAAACAGCCTACTGGGAGACTGCAAAACAATCTTTGGGATTTCCTTTTTACAATTAAGGTTTCATTTGTTAACATTCGCTAACTACACTAGTTAACATGAACAATAATTCTACAGCATTTATTCATCTTAGTTAATGTTAATCTCAACATTTACTAAAGCATTTTATCTGTTAACATTAGTTAATGCACTGTGAACTAACATTAACCGTTTATTAACTAATATTAACAATTGTTAAATGCTGTAATGTATTTGTTTTGTGACGGTTGAGTCCCTTGTTTGTCCTTCAGAAAAATCCTCCAGGTCCCCCAAATTCTTTGGTTTTCCAAAATCTTTTGCACTGATGCTCCAGAAGGAGAAACAATGCATTAAAAGCAAGGGGGTGAAAACGTTTTTAAACAGGAACAGGATAAAGATGTGTTCATTTTCCTTGTTTTGTTTAAAGATATATATATATATTTTTTTTTTATTTTTTTTCATTTAGTGCTGCCCTTCAGAAGCTACAGAAGATACTTACATGTTTCCCAGTAGACAAAATAAGTACAATTTACCTTGATCTTCAAATTCAAAAAGTTCACACTCCCTAGTTCTAAATGCATTGTGTTTCCTTCTGGAGCCTCATGGAATGTTTTCACCTTTTGTAATAGTTGCATAGGAGTCCCTCAGTTGTCCTAAGTGTGAAAAGATGGATCTCAAAATCATACAATCACAGCTGGAAAGGGTCAAATATGCAAAAGATGTATTTTTCTAAAAAAACATTGGGCAGTTTAACTGCTCAGGCTGCGTTTCCCAAAAGAATCATAAGCATAAGTTGATCGTAGAACAATTGCCACCAATGGTCTCTACGAGCATCTTAGGCTTCCGATGCTTTTTGGAAACACAGCCCAGGACAAACAAATCAAGGATCATACAGGTAACGACACACAGTATTAATAATCAAGTGAATGTAAACTTTTGAACGGGGTCGTTTTTATAAATTCAACTTTTATTTTGTCTTGTGGACTATATGTAAACATCTTTTATGTAAAATATCTTATTCAGGACAGTACTAAATAAATAACATGCATTTTGTATGATCCCTCTTATTTTGTTCAAATAATTAACATTTTGCAGATTCTGCAAGGTGTATGTAAACTTTTAACCATGAGTGTATAAACAATATTTGATGTGAAATATATATCTATTTATATCTATATCTATATCTATATATATATATATATATATATATATATATATATATATAAGAGGAAGTTGACTCTACCTAACCCCCAAACATCCAAAATCTCTAGATATCCTTTTTAAGATATATCAAAGTGGTCTCAGAAAAATTCCCTCAAAAAACAAAAGTCTTATTTGTACAACAAACGTGATTTTCAAACCAAATTTCTTCGAATAAGGTCAACGTCACCATATTTGTAAGCCACACTAGAGGGCGAGCTGTCAGGAGATTGTACATCAAATTAAACTCGCT
Source organism: Abramis brama (assembly GCF_963993115.1). Taxonomy (NCBI): domain Eukaryota; kingdom Metazoa; phylum Chordata; class Actinopteri; order Cypriniformes; family Leuciscidae; genus Abramis; species Abramis brama. Next base: position 7,100,877 of record NC_139977.1, read on the forward strand.
CCACCTGCGCGCAATCATAAATAATGCAATCAACAAATTCAGGTGCAATAACCGCCAGTGTCACGTATTGGTGGCTGAAATTATTGCACGATGCAGAAAATCCAATAACTAAGTCTTTATTTGGAAACATGCAGGAGAATATAGGAATTCTATAACATTACCACACAAACTTAAATGGTAACGGAGAAAGAATTGAGGAAACTAAGGGCTTAAATACACAGTTAAAAAGAAAACTAAACACAACTCTGGTGAAAATAATCAGTCACTATGGAAACTAACTAACGAACAGAACTGGGAACAGAATGAAAACAAAACCAAACACAATGAAACTAAATAGACTTAAACAGCACCAGCACATTCTCTTATTTTGGCGACTGGCACCACATAGTCCCAGAGTGGGTGACAGTTTGACTTTATTCATAGAACCTCTGTTACCTATGTAACCCCCATTCTGTTTCATCCTGGTCAACATGCCACCATATGGGTAAACAGCATACCGAATAAAGTCAGAAGAGAAATGTGGTGAGGCCATAACCACAGGATACAGGACTCTGGCATGTGAGCAGGACTCTGGCTTGTGAGTCTTGAATCTTGGCCAATACTACTGATAGAAGAGTTAAAGGGGGGGAAGTATATAGAAGGCCCCGATGCCACTTGTGTGCTAGGGCATTTGCCCCCAGTGTCCCCTTCTGTCCCACCATTGAGTACTGTAGGGGACAGTTAGTAGTCTCCTGAGATGCAAAGAGATCCACCTGAGCCCTTACGAATCGAGCCCAAATGACTTGCACAATCTCTGGGTGCAGCTGCCAAGACAGGCTCTCATGATCATTGAGTCCAGAGCTAAGCCCAGATGTGATACTATTCTGCATGGAGTAAGCCAGCTCTTCTATTTGTTCAACATCAAGCCTAGTCTTTTGTGTCGTTCCTCGCTTGTTTGGTTTAGGCACATATCAGCCAATTGTCCAAGTAATTTATGATGTAAATTCCCTGCCAATTCCCTGAGAGGAATGAGTGCTGCATCCATGTACTTGGTAAAAATTCGAGGAGCCAGAGACAGTTCAAAAGCGAAGTTCTTACGAGCTGTCTTGAAAGAAAAAACAGAGGTACTTTCTGTGATCTCTGTGGATGGGAATGTGAAAAAATGTATCACAGAATTCCACTGTAGTGAACCAGTCCCCCTTGTCTTCCATTTTAGACTGCTGGAACAATACCCTGGTAATCTGGTGGCTTGGTTCTGAACTGGAGCCTGTATCCTGATCTTAGGGTATTGAGTACCCAGGGATCCTAACAGTTGCATTTCTAGCTGCTTTGTTGGCTGCTGCTGGCAAAAAGAGTGGTGACTGCCCTTCCTCGGGTTTGCCAAGGAACTCTGGGTCAAAGTACGCTGTGAACCTCCCCAGTCTTGGACATATGAGGTTGAACGACCCCAGCCTCCTGTTGCCAAAAACAGTCCCATTTGCCCCATCTGTCGCACTGCATAAGTTAACTCCCTTGCTTTCCGTGCCTGTTCCAGGGCTGCTCCTGATGATGGGCCAAAAACCTCCCCTGGTACAACTGGGGCAGCCACCACTGTTGCACAATCCTTGTCAGAAACATTTGCTTCTGATAACCAAACCTGGCGGCGTGCTTGGACCACTGAAGCCATGGACTGGAAACTTGTGCCAGAAAGCCTTGTCGCTAAAGCTGATGCCTGATAAGCTTTACACAGCTGAACATTCACAGCCCTGCTGCGCTTGTCTGGATGATTTTGTCTCTATCTGTTCCTGCTGTTGCTCCAGCCAACGTACCAAATGTAGGTCCCACCAGAGGCACTGCGGCAAGGCCACAGCTATCCGGCCACGACACATTAACTAACTGTGTTTTGGGTAAGGCGTTAGCGCTAGTGGTGTCTTCCAGGAAGACTGTAGCTCTTCGGCCCTTCGGATTTCTGACGATGGGAGCCTCTAACAAAAACAGATGTCGTTGGTACTGCCAAAACCGGCACTTGAGCTTGCTCTGCTGCCCTAGAAATCACAGCTCTATCTGATGGATCAAGGAGTGCTGGATCTGAGGCCTGGGAAGTATCTTTATCCAGCTCAGAATCTGAAAGATCCTCTGAATTTCATACTTAAATATTACTAATATTTGAATTATATTTAAATTTAAAAGGCACAAGTTCAGTTAGACAGGCAGCCTTATCAGTGGTGCATGATATGCAATGATGTCGTTGTTGATGCAGTGTCGTTGTTGGGTTTTAATGTTTTTGAAATAATATTCGAAATTCGAATTTTAATATTCGAATGGTGGAGCGTGTTCAATTCGAAATACGATCTACTGACAGCTTGCCCTCTAGCAAGGCTGACCCATATGGAGGCGTGTTGACCGGGATGGAATAGAACTGGCTACAGAGTCATGAAGGTCATGTACAGAGTCATGCATTCTAGCATTATTTTTAGTTCTAAAGAACTATAATTTTTTTATATTTTAAAGAAAGCACGTACCTTTGTCTTTCTCTGAGAATGTGGGTGTGGGGAAAAGTGTGAGGGGTCTCTCACTGCAGGACGGGGCCTTGCTGTCTGCACTTCTCCGCCTGGGCAGGTTGAGCTGGGTGTTGCCCTGCCCTCCTCCAGACACTGGCATGTCTTTGAAAATCTGCAGAGCCGAGAGGAAATTCAGATCAGCATAAAGATGTCAGAGAGCCACAATGATGGGATGAGTGTCTGCATAAAAATACAACAGACTGAAATGCTGCCACTGATCCTGGATGAATATACCTTATACCTATGCAATTAAAAAGTTTGATAGTAATGACATTAAGAAAGAAAGGCAATAACTGTGGATGAAAAGTTTATATAAATTAAATTTTGTGCTATCAAGGAGAGAATTACAGGGAGTTTAATGTATCATCATGATTATGTATATAATGTATATAATTATGTATATAATAACTTGTAAATATGAATATTAATTTTTATAGATCTGACTGAGTTTAAAGTGCCATTTGGCCATCACTAAAATACATCATACCATGAGCAGTTAAAATATGCTAGAAAACCTCACTCATTTAAGACATGAATTAAATTATTGACATTAAATTTAACATTTAATTTAATATTCAACAATGATATTGATCTGCCTGTCTTGACACTATTATACAAGAACTGAACTGAGCTGGACGATGACATCACGGTTTACTCCAGAGCGGCTATATATATATAAACTAACTAAATTAATAACTTTTTTAAAACAAAAATGAAACATCACTGAACTTACTTAAGCTGGACTGTAACGCTATTTTCTCCTGGAAACTAAATGTTTTTCGCGTTCTTTAATCGTGTTCTTCAAATTTCTTTAATGACGAGTTTAGTTGTATAACAATGAGCTTTCGCCCCAAAAAATAAGTAAATAAATAAATGCACTGCAATAATTGAATCAATGAACTTTATAGATCTTGCCTCTCATTTACATCTGGTCAAAGAGTTTCATCAACATCACAGCATATATTTTCACCAGTCATGCATCGTGGGAAAAAAAAGCTGTGAATGCTGGATCCATCCTTGTGCCTCAACTTCTCCAAAGGGCTCTTCCATCACTTGAAGAAGACTAACTTGGCTTAAGGGTTGCAAACACATACTTTCCATCTCCAAGAGGAGAATATGCTGGAAGGAACACCATCCTGACATGTGTGTGATGCTCAAACCACTCTTGCACCAGTGCTAAATGGTGAAATTGGAAATTGTCCCAAACAACGACACAATTTCGCTCAATTTGTTCCTGATCACACTGCGGAAAGTGTATTTCATTGTATTTCAAAAAAGCCTTACTCTGTGTTCACACCGCCGCCGGCGAGCACGTCAAAATTTGCGTTCGCCGCCCTGCCAACCATGCCAAAGAAAGATTCCTGGACGCTCTCACGTAGATCGAATGCTTGGTTTTGCAAACTTTATTTAAAGGGGCCGCAAAGCAAACAAGCATGTTGAAGCAAATTTGTGCAGACTGACCACAAGTAGGTTATAAGTTAACCTCATGTAATCTTTTAAATGTGAAAGGGAAAAAATTATCGCTGGAAAGAACTCAACAATTATAGTTACATGTCTTCTAACAAAATAAACCAATTTAAAGCCATGTGTGTAATGTGGCTTTTGTGCTCACGGTTAAGTGCTAGTCTAATCTCAACGTTTATAGGAGACGTTTACATGTCTTGGTCTTTAATTAACATTAATTTGTGTGCAGCCTACGTTACAATAACTGTCCAGGTTGAAGTGTAACCTTAATGCAATTGGTCGGTGTTGATTTGAGCAAATTAATTGCATTCCCGCTGAAAAACAAGCGTTCTAGCATGAAAATGTTGCCTATAAATAGCGTTGCACATCTTCTTATCAAATTCACATGATCAACCTCTTCTCCATTTTGCTTGGGAACTAATGTGGTCGGAAACAAAGTTTACTTGACTGCTCTCTCTGGAATCCTCTCAGGCGGAGGACTTCTACTTTCCGATTGGTTGCCGCCGAACCGCGTCATAGCTCATTACCATAAAGTTGACCTGACTTCAACTCTCCTTGCCGCTCTCACCGTCCAAGACGTGCCACGCCCTCGCTGGTCGGCGGCGGTGTGAACTCACAGTTAGAAACCTTAGAAGCCTTTCTGTGTTGTGCGGCCCAAAGACAGTGTTGTGTGCCACAACATCAGTGGACTGAAGCACTTGCTGACCAGGGACATTGACTGTGGCACAATGTTTATATTGGGCTGAACTCTTTGTCCAGCTTCCCTCAAGGAAAGACCATAATTTATATCATGGTCAATTAGGTTGGCTCTGATTTCATCTGAAACCTGTCTGTATCCTATCCTTCTACCTCTCCTCCCTCCTCTTACACCTTGCTCTCCCCTTCTCCTCTGTCCAGGTCTTCTTATATGTTCTTCTCTTGCTCCTTCTACTAAAACCATTGCCTTCCACTCTACCATCTCTTCTCCCTCTTCCTACATCCTTAACTCTTCTTGCTCCATCTCATCTTCCTATACCATCTATTCCCCTCATCTCTTTCTACCTCTTCCACTGTTCCTCTCCCTCTCAATATTACTCTTTCTCTATCCTCTCCAAAACCTCTCACCTTAAGCAGCATTTCCACCGCAGGAACTTTCCCCAGACACTAGGGACTTTGGGGTGGAACTTCGGTGTGTTTCGACCACAGGAACAAGGGTCTAAATGAAGTTCTGGTTAAAATTTCCCCCTCAGAAAGTCCCTGCTCACGAGGTACTACTTTTTCAAAGTTCAGGAACTTTCCGGGGTGGTTTTAGAAGTCAGTTGCGGTACATGCAGTAAGAGTTGTTTGCTATTCGAATCAACAATGGAGTTTAAAAAATATGACCGATGGGACGACGACGAGGTTCAGGCTTTATTAAGCTTAAATTCAGAGGAAGAAATCCAGCGGGAACTGTAAAGTAGCGAGCAGTCCTACGTCAATCTTCACAGTACTTTAGACCGCGATGGAAACGCAGACAGCAACAGGTCTGGGGGACAAAAATTTTCCCAGACAAATTGTTCCGGGTAATTACGGTGGAAATGCGGCTTTACACCTCCTCGTTGTTGTTTTAGCCGCAACGTCACAGAAAAATAGAAACCGTTTCTAAAATAGAATCATCTCGTGTCGACATCGCGGCTAGTTGGGACAAAAACTCTTTTTATCACGTGTCACGGCATTGCGTCTGGTAAGGATATGGTGTTAGCGTGAACTATCCCTTTAAGCACACTAAATAACTAAATATGTTTTTTTATCGAACAAATGAACCAAAAAAATGCATTAAGAAAATAGACAGAGGGATTTTACATTTTATTCTGGCCTCAGTGAATGCATACAAGGAAAAAGAACAGTGGGCATTCTGTAAAATTTCATATGAGGGGGTCAAATGACTGTGGAACAACATAAGATTGAGTAAAAGATGCCAAAATATAATTTGTTTGGTGAACTATGCTATTAAGAATGCTGAGAAAAAATCCCTTTCTCTTGAGACACAAAATGAATGAAGGTCACAAGTTTTTATGCAAAGAGTCTATTACGTGTTTGTAAATGAAAAGCTTTTTGAGTATCAGGTTTACGTTACAGTCAGTTTACTGTTTATTTCCTGCAGTACATAACTGTGTATATATGCTGACAGATATAGGATAGGTAGCCAACAATGCTTGAAGGATTCATCACAGGCTAACGTCATTCACAGAGTAACAAAAAGACATGGGAACAAAAACGAGACATGGGAAGGTTAAATGCACAGGACGTGGTGACAGCCTTGATCTTAAAACTTACCCAGGCCACTTCACCCCTTCAGGCAGGGGGGAGTGGCTCTATGTCATGTGACTGTGAGGTCAGCTTGAGGAATCAGCCATGAGCCGATTTGCATGTTGCCATGGCAACTACTCTAAGCTGATTTACCCTTAAGCTCCTGTTGGCTTTGAAGTTACCTGTTCCAGCAAACATGGTCTGAGTGTGTCCCTTAAAAAGGGTCTCGCTGCTGAATCAGTGTCGCCTCCTTTAATAAAAGAATTACATCCTTCTTTCATACTTTGGTGTGAGCACCTTTATGGTGAATACGGTGACAGATTGATAAAAACAATCTAATGAGCCATTTAAATCATTAGCTGTGGAGATCATCACCAAAGGTTCAGAAGAAAGAAACATGCTTAACCCAAGTTTTATAGTGTATGACTGGCTATTCTGGTCAGCTAGCAACCATATCTTACAAGCAACCCAGTAAACACAGAACGTTCCCCCAACGTTCCCATTTGGGGGTTTTTGGAACCAAATAACGTTCTAGGAACGTTCTCTGTAGGTTATGTTTTTTTGTAACTCCCAGAACGTAGCAGGAAGGTTCCTTGCAGGTTATTTATACGTTTTATTTTCATAACTATGTAAACTTGTGAGATGACCAATACAGAGATTATTCTAATGCAGAAATGTGTAATTTTTCATAACCATAAACTATATTTTGCAGAATTACATGAAATGAAATTAGTTCAATACAGCTTTTAATAAAGAGTAGAAATTAGATCAGTCAAACGCATTATAATGCTCAGATAAATCCAATTTCATAGCTAAAAATATTAAGCCGTTTGTCTTTCTCGGAAAGCCGTGCCAACTTGAGTAATTAAAAAATTAACGGTCCTTTCATTTTACTGACTGAGTGACTAACATGTTTATCGGTCTCTTTATTGAATAATTACTGATAATTAACATATATACATACATACGAGAGTAAATAGAGATTTCAGAGAGATTTGACACGTCTAATCGAAGAGAAAATTATATATACTGAGTATGTCCAGCTAAACTGTTCAATCCAGTGGTAAGAAATTATGTAATGTTATCCTATTTTGTAATGTGCCGGAGAAAGCAGGCGGAAGCGTGGATCTAAACGCAAGGTTTTTAATGAAATAACACATAGAACAAATAATAAAGAACTTCAGGGATAAAGAAACAAAACCACGAGAATGACAAGACTAGAAGCAACCCTTACATGTACAACAACTGACAAAGTAACAAGTGAAACACAAGGGCTATAAATACACAGGGACCAACAAGCTAAACAAGATAACAAGGGGGTGTGGCTAATTAGAAACACCTGGGGATACTAATAAACTAGAAAAACTACAAAGGACTACAAAACATGACACAGAACAGGAAATAACTAAAGTCCACACAAGACGAGGGAAACACAAGACAGGAATTATTACATATTTGAAGTAAAACAATTATGGAAGCTTGTTTCCACCTCAGAATAAAAAAAATAAAAAAGGTAATTGCGACTTTTTATCTCACAATTCAGACTTTTTTTTCTCACAATTGCGAGTTTATATCTTGCAATTCTGACTTTTTACCTTAGAATTGCGTGATATAATGTCGCAATTGCGTGTTATAAAGTCAGAATTGTGAGATTTAAACTCGCAATTCTGACTTTTTTTTCTCAGAAATACATGTTTATATATCGCAATTTTGACTTTATAACATGCAATTGGGAGATTATTCGCAATTCTGAGGAAAAAAGTCCTTTAGTCCTGAGTTTTTTTTGTTTTTTTTTAGAATTTAGTTTATAACTCACAACTCTGAGAAAAGATGTCAGGATTGCAAAATATAAACTCGCAATTGCGTGTTAAGTCAAAATTGACAGAAATTGTATTTCACGCAATTCTGACTTTATATCTCACAATTCTGACTTTATAACACACAATTGCGACTTAATATAATGCAATTCCGAGAAATAAAGTCAGAATTGCAAGATGTAAATTCGCAATTGTGAGATAAAAAGTCGCAATTATCTTTTAAAATGTTTTATTCTGTGGTGGAAACAAGCTTCCATAAATAACAGTTTATTCATTTTGAATGTCTGTGAATAAATTTCATATTTTAAAAACCCTATTGTGTTGAAGTTGTTATTTGGTGCTGAAGAAACTTAAAATCTGGATTATTGTGGTACATACAAGTTCTATGAAATCTTACATTTTAATGGTCAAATTTAATCCTCCATATAATGATTTATGTGCTTGGATTATTCCTATTGGTTAAACAATAGATCAAAACAAGACAGTCGTAGGCTATACTGATTATTGATGTCCATCCATCCATCCTATGCCGCTTATACTACATCATGGGACACAGCAGTGCTGGATGATTACTGACGTACAGCAGGGTAAATGATATCAGAGTATAGAGGTTAGGAAAACCTACTGGGAACGTTCTGAGAACTTACTGGGAAGGTCAGGGGAACGTTATATTTACGTGAAGAAAACTTTCCTGGCTAACCAACAGAGAACGTTAGTTCTATCTAACGTTTCCAGAACGTTCTGGGAACTCAAAATTGTCAGCTGGGAATAAAAAACATACCCGTTCATGGTTCTCGATCAGGATTTCTACCACAATGTTCTGGAACTTGATGTCCATGATCGCTGCGACGGTCTCTTCCTGAGGCCTCAGAAGTGTAGGGCCGAACACTACGCCGAGGTTAGCGACCGTCATCAGATTCTGCTGGTGGTGACTGGCCACTCTGGTGAGAGAGTAACATTTCTCATTCAGTCATTTATTCCTTATTATAGTTTAGTGCTTTTCTCTATATTTAGCTTTATTTACAGTGTAACAAATATAGGGCTGCATTAACTAAACAAAATCAACAAAAATGAATTATGGAAATAACATAAAATTTGATTAAAAAAATAATTTCATGATGTCATTTAAAGAATAAGAAAAAAGTATTTACTAAAAATGTGCTCTTTTATTCTTATAATGGGATAATTTTCATTCTAAAAAACATCACATGAGTAAATGTTGCTGTCTTTTTAAAACTTGCTGTAATATATTATGCATTCCTTAACATCAAATTCATGTAATAAATTTACTATAACTGAAATCCTAAAACACACACACACACACACACACACACACACACACACACACACACACACACACACACACAGAGTAAGATTATTTTCAGAAATAAGGGTTTTGTAGACATTAGCGCATTTCAGACAGACTGGGAATAGAGGACCTAAAAATAAAATAACAACATTTTAAAATAGTATAATTTTGCCCCTTTTACCACCCTTGTAGTTACACAATTATTACTAAATTTGAAATTGTTTGGTAAAGTAATATGGGTGTTTTGCTTGGTTTTTCTATTGATTGTACAAATCAATCAAACAGCTGTAGTGTGTGTGAGTGAGTGAGTGAGTGAGTGAGTGAGTGAGTGAGTGAGTGAGTGAGTGTGTGTGTGTGTGTCTGTGTGTGTGTGTGTACACAGGTTTATATTACATTGTACCAAATGTCACCACAAGGATAGTAAAACCTAAGATCACCTACATTGTGGGGATCAGCCAGCGGTCCCGACAAGGAAAATGTATTAATAAACATACTAAATTGTGTTTTTTTTGAAAATGTAAAAATGCAGAAAGTTGTGTGTGATGGGTAGGTTTAGGGGTAGTGATAGTGTAAAGGGATAGAAGATAGTTTGTACAGTATAAAAACCATTACGCCTATGGAGAGTCCCCACAAAGATAGCGAAACTGAGTGTGTGTGTGTGTGTGAATTTGATGAGCAAACTCAAAAGTCTGTAAATGATGATTTAGTGTAAACAGAAACCAAGCTAAAAATAAAAAAAAAATCCAAATGAATCCTATGCACATGGCCATTGTGTTCACTGGTATTCTCAGGTGAAGAGATTTATTATAATTTATTTATTATATTAAACAGACAGAGATTTAAGATAATTTCCAGCCGACGAGGACAGCATTCAATGCCAGCGATTCCAGCGAATAAAGGTTATGCAAATAAATAAATTGGGTATATTCAAATTCCACATCCCAAAATCGTTACGGATTATGAATCTGTCCGATCTTTTAAAAAGGATTTTCGCTTAGAAGTTTTCTGTCAAAATCTGCCAGCTTCAGTGAGAAACGGCTCTGCAGAGCTCGGCAGTCAGGGTGTCAAATTAGACTCGCACAAAAGAAAACGGAGCCGGGTACAGGAGGGAAGGAGACTGAGGAAAGGACAGGTGGAGGAAAACAAGCCGCTCTTTTGCTGGACAAACACAAAGGGGAAGTTGAGGCCTTTATTGTCGTCAGCATGCTTGAGGTTTTTACAATGGCAATCCTCTAAGGTCTTTGGCTCTGTTGGATTTGTAACACCGTATAAAAAGGGGCGTCAACCCCAAAACTCACTTGGCCAAGTGTTTCATGAGAAGTTCCAGCATCTGGCGGTTCTTCTCTGGGAGACGGTGCACTATGGAGTGGATCTCTGCCACCCTCGCCTCGGGATTGTCCAGTTCTAGGAAGACGGATAAAAGAGAAAGCGAGAGAGTGAGGGGTTGCAAAGGAAAACAAGCACATTTCCTTTTGTTCCGCATGAACTGTAGGCGTTGTACTGTTGTATTTAACTAGAGTCCAGTCTCTTTGGCTTCGGCCGTGGAAGTCTCGATGTATATTTCAACATTCACTGACAGACTTCAGGGCTGAAAATCTGCATCTGTTGCTGCTGTTGTAAACGGATAAAAGATCCCGTTCCCCACTGACACAGTCTGCACCAACACAGACACATTATTCCAATTAAAATGATATTAATGCTCCTGTGTGTGTGTGTGTGTGTTTGTGTCTGTCTAGATGTAAAAGCACAGAAACTGTGCCACCTAGTGCACGTGACGGCTGCAGCAGTGTTTAAGGGCAAGGATAAGCCACCAGAAGCGGCTCTTAAAGGTCACTGAAATATTAGAGTAATCTAACCGGCTGCCTTGATATCCTAATAATCCCCAGTAACAAGAGTATAATAGATGACATAACAAGGTAGAAAAATATATTGTGGATTATTATATCTCTGTAGCCTCACATTCATTGCGTTAAAAAAAATGGACCTGGATTTGAACAAACAATGCCTGCTTTATTTATTGATTAAATAGTAGAAAAAAGCAATTATTAAAGTTTTTTCAGAACTTGTACATTTTAATATTTAATACCGTATATCTATAATTATTTTGTTCTTTTTTCCCCCTTTTCTTTCTTTTTTTTATTTATTTATATTGTATTGTTAAGCATGTGATATGTTCTGATGTAATATAAAAGTTACCCGTGTACTGCTATTTGTTGGAAATAAAGCATTAAAAAAACATCTATAATTATTATGATTTTAATTAGTTAATATTCTAAGAATTTATTTGAATCATTTTAGCAAACTTTTTTTACACACAAAATACAGATAAAGCAAATTATCTCCTGCAAATATTAAACTGCAAGTCCCAGTTATATAAAGATAGCACATAACCAGACCAGACATGTATTTCATTGTGTTGAACAGAAACTGAACCACTAGACTGTACACAAACATTTTCACACTTTCTCGTCTCTCTTGATTTAGTCTTCTCCAGTTACACACACATTCACAACGTCTCTCACTCCCATATTCCCATCTCTCTCTCTGATGAGGGGCAAACTCCAGATGGTACCTTGCTCTTTATCACATAAACGGCTTGCATAGACAGGAATGAACGAGGGGAGGGGTGGAAAAAAGAGAGAATCTGAAAGGCAGAAAGGGAGGAGTGGAGCACTCTGAAAAAGCCCAGTTCATATGAGGACAAGGGCCTAACGTCACCCTGAAAGGGTGGGAAAGAAAGCAGAGAGAAAGACAGACAAACAGAAACAAAAACGGAAACAATGACAGAGAGCAAACCGAGATCAAATGAAGATAGCATGAGATACAATGGGGTCAAAAAATCATCTTGTTAATCAGTTTTTTTTTCTCGCTTTTTTCTTGTTTTCCTGAACAAAATATTCAAACGTCCTTAAAGCTAGATACATTTACTTGCAAAATTACATTAAAAATGATTTTCTTAGAATATATACTTTAATATTTAATATATTTATAATCATTTTCCCGCAGTACTTACAAAAATGCTTGAAATTAATTAACCATTTTAATCTTTTACAAAGTAATTGGGATAATTTTAGCAAACTGTTGTTTTAAGCAAATATCAAATTGAATGAAATCGGTGCTTAAAGCTGAAGTGGGACATTTCTGACTGAAGATCACTCAAATATTAGTGTATGATATAATATATATCATATAAAATATAGTCTGGCTGCCATGGTATACTAATAATCCCCAGTAAAAATATAAAGTGAGAGAGAGGTATAAAAGAGGCTGACAAGGGGGGAAATATATTGTGCATTAATATATTTCTGTATATTTCAACCTTCATTGCTTTATAGGAAATTAGCCACAGCTTTATTTATTTATAAAACAGTATACAAATATTTATTATAAATGTGTTATATTATATTATAAAAAAAGTATGTATTTTTTTAAGAATAAACTTGCTTAAGAAAAGAATATAATGTCTGAAAACAAGTCTGATTATCTCAGACACAAAATACTGATCAAGAAAATAAATCAAAAATCCAACAAAATGTAAAAGTTTGTGCTTAAAGCTAAAGTCTAAGTTCTTTTTTGCAGTGTGAAAATGAAAGTTGATGGTCTACAAAAAGAAGATCTGGAGGAGGGACAACATCCCCTGAGGTCTCAGACAACAGCCGCCACGCTGTGAATCCATTTTCATTTTTTTGCACTCTGGTTTCCTGCTTTGGACCGAGTCTTACTAGCTTGAGCACTCCTACTCTTTAAACGGTCAAACTGTAGTCAAATAGTATCAGACAATCAAATTAGATCAGTGGAAATAACCAGACAGATGGAGAGAGACTCACTGGCTGCTTTGATGAAGTTCCTCTGGTACTGGTATGTCATGAGAGGGCCCGGCAGCATCCTGATCGAGAGAAGAAGACAGAAGATTAGATAACAGACCAAACAGACAAATAGACTCAAAGACTCGAAGACAAAAGGAATCATGGCGTCCAGAAAGAAGTCATGAAGGTCTTCCTTGACCGGTTTTAAAGTTGTATACTACTTATTCACTAACTTCCGAGAGGTTTTACTTTTAGACTGGAGGCTAATTTGTAGTGTATTAGCAATGCTGTTGAATAATATGAATGGTCAGACGGTTTGTTAGAAAACATCTTATGCTTACAACATTAATGACTATTTATTTTTTTTACATTTTCTAACACAAATGTGAGTGGTAATTGCCCGTGCAAAACCTGATGCCACAGTGCTAGCATGTTGTGGGTGGTTGAACAAATGGGTTCCCTGTGATTGTGAAAAAGTGTGTGTTGAAAACTTGTAGTGTACTTGCAGATTCAGTTTAATTCAATTCACATGTATTTGTATAGCGCTTTTCACAATACATATTGTTTCAAAGCAACTTTACAGAAAATGCATGTCAATTTAGAGTGATGTGTTATCAGATGCTACTGTGTCCAAGTTAAGTATTTCAGAAATGTACATACAAATCACACAGTAAGCTAATAATGTATTCATTTATGCTAGATGTACTTGTTCTGAGTTTTTTCTTTTTTTTTTTCTCGACAAAAAGCTGTATTCCTCTAAACAGATGAAAACGTTAGCAAAATGATTCCCATTATCACGGATCTGCGGAAAACGACTAAAAACGCTGTATTATGAATGCCAGACAAGTAATTGGCGATGATACGCCCGCGCACATACGCATTCAAACGCGCATGCCTACCCAGACAGCAACATCCGGGCCCAGATCCGGGCCACATCTGGTACATGTGGATTCAACGCGTACCAGATGTGGGCCGGATCTGGGACGACACTATGTTGCTGTCTTGGTATAGACTAAACACTTGATACGCATGTGAATGCCGGAACCGTTTTCACAGATTCACGTTTTTGAAGTTTACACAGAGATGATAACAGGATCGCTTTCAAAAAACATATTTCAAAGATTGCGTTCTCAGGCCACCAAAACGGCGTTGCCGTGTAAATGAACGGCCAGGACGCATTAAAAGTTTTTTGTTTTCCGTTGAAAACTCTGTCGTGTAAACTAAGTTAATAACTAATAATATTTACAACAGAAATGAATCAATCAAAAACGTACTTAAACTGGACATTGACTTTCTTCTAGAGCTGCTGTACATTAATTTCCTATTATCACTGTAAAGCTGCTTTGAAACAATCTGTATTGGATAAAGCGCCATATAAATAAAGGTGTATATAAATGAAGGATTTGTAGAAATGATGCTTGCTTTAGCGGTCAAGCTAACTTTTGAAATACTGCAGGGGCTAGTCAAAGCGAGGTGTTGCATTGACTGTTATAACAGTCATGGTCATGTGTGAGTGGGACGGTTGGTACCTGAGGTAGTGCTTTATTGCACTGGTGATGGTCTTGATCTCCCATTCTGTGCTGTCCAGCTCCACATCTGCACAGGTTTTGGGGTCTAGAGGAGGGATTACAGTATCTTATGGTTACCTCTGCTCAACATTAGTACGGAATTACCAACCAGAGTGAAGCTTTATACACAAATGAGGCAGATGTGCTTTGAAAGTACAGTAAGAATACTGTAATATGAGAGGGACTTGAACATGGATTTCGCCATGGTAGCAAAGAACAAGGTCAAGGTATTGACCTTGGTTAGGATTTAAATTATCCTAATTTTCATTTGATTTGACAAGATGAACTGAGAAAAGAAAATGTCTACCATGCAAACGATCCAACTCCACAAAAAAAGATCATCGTTGTTGTAGTCAACATATCTGTCTGCACAAGAGCAATGCATGACACACTGTAATCAATAACTCTGTCTGCACTGCAAGAGAGGAATGTGGCAAACCTAGATACATTCCATTATAATCAACGAGCAGTTTACAGTGTAAATCAATGACGCAACGTGACAACTAGACCCCTCACATTACAATTAAACACAGCTGTCTAAAAACTACAAGTGAGCGTTGCAATACCATGGTACCAATAGACACCATGGTC
This sequence comes from Abramis brama, assembly GCF_963993115.1. Classification (NCBI taxonomy): domain Eukaryota; kingdom Metazoa; phylum Chordata; class Actinopteri; order Cypriniformes; family Leuciscidae; genus Abramis; species Abramis brama. Next base: position 7,116,219 of record NC_139977.1, read on the forward strand.
AATGGTATCTATTTAGTTTCACTGTCTAATTTGACAACATTCGCTCTCATTCACTAAGCATGTGTATGAACAAATTTGTTTCTAACAATATAAATCTTTACTATCACTTTTTATCAATTGAACACATCCTTGCTGAATAAAATTATTAATGTCTTTCAAAAAAGAAAGAAAAGAAATTACTGACCCTAAACTTTTGAAATGGTAGTGTATTTTGTTACAAAAGATTTCTATTTTAAATAAATGCTGTTCTTTTTTTATTATTATTCATCAAAGAATCCTTAAAAAAGTATCACAGGTTATAAAAAAATATTAAGCAGCAATGTTTCCAACACTGATAATAACTAAGTATAAAACCAGCATATTAGAATGATTTCTGAAGGATCATGTGACACTGAAGACTGGAGTAATGGCTGATGAAAAATTCAGCTTTGCATCACAGAAATAAATGATATTTTAAAACATGTTAAAATAGAAAACCATTATTTTAAATTGTAATCATTTTTCACTATATTATTGTTGTTTTTTTTCTGTTTTGTTTTTTGTTTTTTATCACATAAATGCAGGCTTGATTAGCAGAAGAGACTTTTTTTTTAAAACATTAAAAATAGCAATGTTAACCAGTAAAATATGTATATATATATATATATAGGTATCTGGATATAGACGCAGATATGCATATGTACAGTAGGCTAATCAGACATCTGTAATGTCTTCATAAAGATTGTATTGGTTTTGAGCTTGTTTTGAGGCACTCTTGGCATTGCTGGAAGATCTTGCTGAGAACGTGTCTTTAGAGAGCGTCATGTTTGCTCGCAGAGCTCATGAATGGACAAGAAGGCAGGGTCTCGAGATGGTCAGACGTCTGTCTAGCGCATGTTTACATCTTACTGTAAACAGCTCCAACAGAGCATTTTGGTTTATGATACAACTTCTCATACCAGACAATTGCCAGAACTGATTTACCGTTTTTTATGAAAAGATCCTGTTTCCATATAATCTCTTCATGTTAATTTAACAGTAAAGACTGTATGTGTGAAAAGGCTCTAATATGTTACTTGAAACAATTTTAAGGCTGAGAAATTGTATAGGTGACATTTATGGCTGAAATTCATTTAATTTTAATCTCCTAAATTCACTAAAGCAAAATGACCAGCCGCAGGACGCTGATTCTCACCCATGGCCAGGCCGAGTAGTTTCTGCACTCTGGAGTTGACGCCAACGATCCTGTAAAGTCCCTGTTCATCGATACCTGTCATAGGAAACCAAAGGTTGTCAGACATAGGCTGCATCTGAAATCGCATACCTTAGTAAGTCCGAATTCACAGTACTCATAAAAGAGTAGGCGAAAAGTCCCCGGATGACCTACTACTTCCAGTGAGATCCTGAAGTGTGTATACGAAGGACACTATACTATCCCATGAGGCCACGGGAGAGGATTTATGAATGGCAGTGACGCGACGTAACTGACGCTGGTAGGTCACATGATAATGACATCATGGTACATACTACACTCAATCGTACTGTATATAGAACATACTTTTTTAGCGGTCGTGAAGTAATTACTTATTCACAATAAGTACCTACTCAAGAGAGTATGTGATTTCGGACGTAGCTTTAATCATGTGCTGGTCACCATCTGACCTTTATTTCTGAACAAAAAAAAACAAAACAATATGAGGTGTACCTCTGGTTTCTACGGCATAGATGAATTTTGTGACAATGTTGAAGCCGATGACATCTAATTGGGCCACTTGAATAGAAAGTACATTGGGACAAAGAAAACATCAGAACAAGTTCATGGTAAAACAAACAGTAATATAAAACATACAAATGTTCATGAAAATGACATGATAAGAGTGTGCAATTCTGTGATTCTTTTCAAATTGAGATGAATGAACTGGTGCCATACTTACTGGCTTCATTCTGGCTATCCCGATTGAGGGTGTACACCTGTGAGAAGACATTGTGGTTATGATTGTGGCAGTTAACACAAAATAATCATCTCCTACTTAGCAAGTACAATTTTGTTTTACCAGTCGAGCGGTCATAGCACACAATGCAGACGCCTCATTTGCACTATTTTACATGTATAATCTCTTTGCTTAGAGCTTTTGAAATCAGGCTTCACCATACTGAAAGAGTCATTCAGCATGCTAGCACGTTATCTGTTTCAAAGCCTAGTGAGCTGCCTTGATAGGCATGGCGGACAACTGAAAAATGGATTATAAATGTATAATTAATTCAAAACCAAATAATATTTGATAATAATTAAAATGGTTATCTATTTTACCAAATATTTGTGAATTTGTATGCTGATTAGCTAAGCAGCATGCTAACAGCTAACTATCAAAATCAACTGTCGAAGGTTTTTGTCCTGTGCGTTATTTATTTTTTATGTGATAAGCACTATTTGAGATGTTGCCTAAAGAGTGTTTCATCAGTCACTGATTCTGGCTCTAATCAAGTTAGCATGCTGTCCTTAAAAATATGTAGTATTGTAGGCAGCAGACAAGCAAGGCAGCTCACTAGATTATAAGACAGAGCCTAAAACATCCTACAATACATTTCAGATTCAATTATGAAGCAAATGTTTAACTAAACCAATGTATGGGAATTCAGATCAAAAAAAGAACACAGGCTAAAGGCCTTAACATGCATATTTATGAGGCGCAATGAGTCTCATGAATATGCATTTAAAACGAGAATTCACTTTATCTGATGCACAGCAGTGCCAAGCATGTGAAAGTCTCTTAAGATGAAGCCTATCAGATTTGAAAGCGAAACAAATTTATGATCTTTCAGATAAAGTACCGGTTCTCTTCCGTCCATGGCTTCCATCCAGAGTCTGCGGTCTTCTTCTGACAGCGCCTGCATGGTGATCACGCCAGGCCTGAAACATGCACACATGTCCACACGTAGGCATGCACAGGGGCACACACACACACACACACACGTTGGGTTTTAATGTTTTATGGGGACTTTCCATTGACATAATGATTTTTATATTGTACAAACTGTATATTCTATCCCTTATCCCTAAACATTTCTGAATTTAGTATGATTTTTAAGCCAATTTGGGGACCAAAGAATTTCCCCACAAGGACAAATATTCCGGATATTTTGTCACAGGGGTACAGTCTACATGCACACACACACACACACACCTCTGATGCATGCGCTAAAAAAAGTGTACTAATTAATTGCACATTTTTCTGTAATAGCGATTAATCACACCTAACAATACATTTTTTAGTATATATCTATATTGTAATAATTTCACAGTTAATCTTCAAATGTAGAATAATAATATAGAGTTATCAAACACAGTCTTCACTGCATAAATTATCATTTAAAAATAGATTAAGCCTTATTAAAGCTACAAAAGTTATTCAGTCAAGAGCAGTGAATGATTTTCTCTTTGTCTTTTGTTCTTTGATTTACATAAATGACAGACATCATAGCAGCAGGTTTATTAGGCTGCTGTCACTTTAAGACCTGCCGCACATGACGCGGACCTGACAACTCTTTACGATCATTTAAGACTTTATTTAACTAATTTAAGACTGTGCTTATGAGGACACTCAACAAAGCGGGTATTTTGGCATTCTTTTGTGTGTTTTTGTCCGTTCAAGTGCGAAAGAGAACGTCTCGGGTTACGACTGTAACCCTTGTATCCCTGAGAAAGGGAACGAGAACTGCGTCGATAAGACACTTTGGGGAACGCCCTTAGTGTAGCGGCTCTGAAGCATGAATGAAACTAAGCCAATCTTGATTGGTGTTGCGTCATGACGTAACGTGTGACGGCATACACAGAAGCTACAAAAGGACGCCGGCACACAACAGAGTTAGCTTCTGCGATGAAGCAAGTCGCTCCCAGGCAGGGGAAGGCGTGGCGGAGGGACGCAGTTCTCGTTCCCTTTCTCAGGGAACAAGAGTTACAGTCGTAACCCTTAGACATTCCCTTTCGGGGGAACTCAAACTATAAGACACTTTGGCGAACGAGTACCCACTATGCCACAATGAGCCCTGCCTGTCCCAGTGTGAAGCTGCACACAGGCACACTTAGGACGAGAGCACTAGAGTGCCTGGTGTAGAACGAATGTCCAGGCTATAGAATCTGGTGAAAGTGTGAGGGGTGGCCCATCCTGCTGCATCGCACACTTCTTGGATTGGGGCCCCTGAAAGGAGGGCTCTAGAGAACGCCATGCCTCTGGTTGAATGAGCCCTCATGGCCAAAGGTGAAGGAAAGCTGCGCACCTGATAGGCCATAGATATAGCCTGAACGACCCAGTTACTGATGGTCTGTTTAGATGCGGGAAGCCCCTTCTTGGGCAACCCGAAGCACACCAGCAACTGGTCTGACTTCCGCCATGAAGAAGACCTCTGGACATAAATCTTGAGCTCTGACAGGGCAGAGTAAATGAAGTCTTTCTTCATCTGCCGTCACGTGAAGTGGAGGATGAAAAGCCTGCAGAACCGTAAGCCGTGCCACATTAAATGGCACTTAGGCACATTGCCCGGCCTGGGATGCAAGATAGCCTTAATGTCGCCTAGAGAAAATTCCAGGCACTCATGAGATATAGAGAGCACCTGAAGATCTCCTACTCTCCTCAGAGAAGTAAAGGCTAATAAAAAAGCTACCTTGAGGGAAGGTTCTTGGCCTCAGCCGACTCCAGAGGTTCGAAGGGGGCCTCGACCAGTCCTTCGAGAACCACTGCCAGGTCCCATGTGGGAACTCCAGTACGAGACGCAGGTCTCATCCTCTGAGCCCCACGGAGGAAACGTACGACCAGCTGATGTCTCCCCAGAGGCCCACCACCCAGAAGAGCGTGGAAAGCCACAATGGCAGCCACGTACACCTTGAGTGTGGACAGGGTAAGACGAGCCGAGAGGCAATCTTGGAGGAGCTCCAGCACTGAAGCCAACCAGGCAGTTAACTGGGTCCACCTCACGCTCTCTACACCAAGTGGAAACACATTCCACTTTAGGCCGTACAATCTCCTCGTGGAAGGAGCTCTGGAACTGAGTATGGTCTCAACCACTCCAGCCAACAGGCCAACCTCTAGGTACTGAGCCCCCTCAGGGGCCAGGCCCAAAGTTTCCACAGGTCTGGTCGACGGTGAATATTGAGCCCCCGGCCTGTGGAAACAGGTCCCTCCTCAGAGGAATCTTCCAAGGCTGGCCTGCCAGGAGTGCTATAATGAAAACCATACCCGAGCCGGCCAGAACGGGGCAACTAGAAGTAGGCTGATCCCGTCTCGATGGACCCTCTCCAGAACTCCCGGGAGCAGGGGGAAAAGCGTACAGCTGAGCCTCGGCCACTTCTGTACCATTGCATCCAAACCACAATGGACAGTGGGACGTCCCTCGAGACGCAAACAAATCCACTTCCACTGGGCCGATCCTCTCGCATATCGACTTCACCACCTCAGTGTGAAGTCTCCATTCCCCGGGCCTCAGCCCCTGCGCCTCGACAGGATGTCTGCTCACTGATTCTGGTCCCCAGGGACGTGCATTGCTCTGAGAGATAACAGTTTCCCCTGGGACCACAGGAGGATCTGATGCGCTAATCTGGATAGAGGGCGCGATCTTCAGAGCCGCTACGCTAAGGGCGTTCCCCAAAGTGTCTTATCGACACAGTTCTCGTTCCCTTGAAAGGGAACTCAATGCGGCCAGCGGTAAAGGTGCAGTAAGCGATTTCTGAGAAACACAAATCGACACCCAAACAAAAACACCCCTACCTAAAAGAAATACACCCCTCCCTTCATTGTACGATATGCAACACAGACAATGACTAACCACTTCAGACAGCTGGCGCAAGTGTGGATGAATCAGCTGCGATTCAACAACTATGACTGCATACAACAGAATATCTTGGTTCTGTGAAACATAGCAAAAACCAATGTTAATCTCATATTGAGCAGAAACAAAGCAACCTCTGTGTTGCTTGCAAGAGTACATTGGTGATCCGTGGATCGTTTTTTTTCTCCTGTTTACACAGCCAGGACTATGTACAAAGTACAAACACAATATTTTTTGAGCACACAGAACAGACATCAAGCAAACACTGGAAAAATTATTTGTTTAAATGTTGGTTAAAATTTTCAACAGCGTTTCTCAGAAATCACTTACTGCACCTTTTAAAGTAAATATATTTTAATGTACTAAATTATAACTGCATCATTAAAATTTTTGAAATTACAAATATATTTAAATACATGACATACAAGTTTTGAATGCTTGTCAGTACATTTGATAGTACACTATCCATATTTCAAACACAAGTATTAAATTGCATAAAAATATGTACTTAAGTCCTACTTACAGTAAAAGAGTCAAAAAGGCACAAGTATATTCTTTTAAAGTATATTATTTCTGTAATAAACTTAGTAAACGTATGCTAAAGTGTACTTTTTTTTAACAAGGACAAAAGCATTCATAGTTGAAGAAACATTGCAATTTTACAAAATACTCCGGTTTTTCCGATTGCAAACCCGCAAAAACACTATCCAAACACCTTCCCATATGTTGGCTTAGCCAATAAAAAAATGAACATCACATACACAAAATGTCATTGTTTTCCACACCACCAGTGCACTAACACATTGTAAATCTACTAGTGGCTTCTATCCACAAACTCATTTAAAAAGCCCAGTTCTATTACCATCACTCTGCCTGACCCGACATTGCCTAACCTTCAGTTGTCACATGGGTTAATGGTGTGTGAGTGTGTGCTACTGATTTACTGATGGAGCTGCCATACTGAAATATTAAGAGGTTTTCCAACACACGGCACAGTACACTGGCTTTTACTTGTATGCTAGGTACAGCCATATTTCTTCAGAAATAAAAGTCAGAGAGTGACCAGCACATGTGAAAGTCTGTGGTTCCCTTTCAGTCAGTCTTTTTCAACATTACGTCAGAATGACTGACGAATTGGGATCTCGCCTAAGAGCCCAATCACCTTCGAGTGTAAACTAAACGAACCAATGCACACTGCCATACGATATTTGATTCGCAAGCTGCGTCCGCAGCGCCCATAAATACGGAAGCGGGTGTGCTCGCATTTCAGCTTTTCACTTCGGAGCCGAGCACTTGTGTTGTTGCGATGCAATCATTTGTTCAAGTGATTTACTACGAGTCAGGAAGAAGCTCTGCTTACCAGTGTTGGTGTGATGGCGCTACAGAGGTGGTCGCAATCTTCAAGAGCATTTCCTGCTGTTTCAATGGACACCCTAAAAGAGCTTTCCTTGCACACTGCACTAATTCCTGCAAGCTGTTCTGCGGCCGTTTCCCCTGCGCGCTTCAGCACTAAAAGAGCTTTTTTCCCTAAAAGAGCAAACACGTCTTTTTAAAGATGTTATTTCTCCCGTGCATTTCTGGATGCATTCGTTCCTGTCCTTATCTGACGGCCACGGTCGCTGTCTCACATGCCTTGCCACAAGCATGCTGAGGCATCTATGGGTGGCTCATGTTTTCGTATGACCGCGACTCTTTTTTCTCCGGAAAGCTTGAGTCCCCTCTGCTGTTGACAAGCCGCTGCTTGTCAAGGATCGAGGATCTCAGCGAGAGTTTATCTGCCGGGCAAAATCCCTGTGGACCTCCCACTCCTCACCGTGTCGTGTGCCGTCGAGCCGCCGGTTGATGCAGGAACTGCGCATGATGACTGACCGTGATAAAGTCGCAGCAGAGGCCCTCGGCCGGACGATGTCCGCCTTGGTCCAGAAGTGTTCCCTGGCTAAACCTTGTAGGGGTGCGAGATGTCAACAAAGTGCGCTTTCTCGATGCTCCCATCTCACAAGGTGGCCTTTCCGGGCAATCAAAAGCCTGCTGTGAAGTGCTACCATGCCATTGTGAGCTGCCCCTCAGTCGGGTTTGAATTGGGCCCTTCACAAGCAAGGGACCTGGTGCTCAGTCACCTCAGCCAGTTGGGACTTCGGGTCAACTGGGAGAAGAGCAAACTCTCCCCCGTGCAGAGGATCTCTTTTCTCGTTATGGAGTTGGACTCAGTCAACCAGACAGCGCACCTCACAGAGGAACGTGCTCGGTCAGTGTTGGACTGCTTGAATTCACTCAAGAGCATGACAGTGGCCCCACTGAAACTTTTTCAGAGGCTCCTGGGGCATATGGCATCTGCAGCCGCTCGGATTGCTTCATATGAGGCCGCCTCAGCACTGGCTTCACGGCTGAGTCCAAGATGTGACTGAAAGGGAACGTCTCAATTATGTATGTAACCCTCATTCCCTGAAGGAGGGAATGGAGAGGTTACGTCCCGTCGCCACAGTTGCTGTACCACCGCTGAGCGGCCGGTGCTCGGCTCCTCAGCAAACACCTGAAATGCGAGCGCACACGCTTCCGTAGTTATATCTAGCTATAGCTATTTATCAAAGCACTGATTTGACTGTCAAAGGACTGTTCATACTCATACTCTTTGCAAATCCTGAAATCTGATCCGTTTGTCCAAACAATGTTGTCAATATCCGTGATAGCTACATCGGTTGCTATAGAAATAACATTTTCTTTTTACACCATCTGAGAATAGCAGTCAGTGTGGAAAGAGAAGATGGAGAACTGGAAATCATGTTCATCATGACACATTGACTGTGCTGAATCATTAGGTAACATAAACAGAAAAAGCATTACTGTAACATTCATGTGCAGACTGTGTGTGAAATTATTTGCTTACTAAATGGCCACAGTAAGAAAAACTAGTGAATTCAGACATACACTCACTGGCCACTTTATTAGGTACACCTTGCTAGGGTTGGACCCAGTTTTATGTTTAATGTTAGTTAATAATCATTGTTTGTTCATGTTAGTTCACAGGGCATTAACTAATGTTAAAAAAATAGAAATTTTAATTTTAATAATGTATTAGTAAATGTTGAAATTAGCATTAACCAAGATTATTAAATGCTGTAGAAGTGCAGTCCATTCTTAGTTAATGTTAACTAAAGTAGTTAACTAATGTTAACTAACGAAACCTTATTGTAAAGTGTTACCACTCTATGACCAGAGGCATATTAAAACACATTAAAATCCAGATAAATATACAGGCTCGTCGCTTTCCATTGTCAATTGCGCGAGCGTCGAGTCTGAGGAGGAGGCGGGGAAAACAACAACTCTCTCAAATATTTTTCATTTGAACTGCATTACCCATTTCAACCGCTAGCTGTCAATATTACATACAGTGCCTTTAAACGCAAATATAATAAGGTATACTTGAATCTTAGTGGGGAAAGAAAAACTGATTTAATTCAAGATATATATTCTGTGGAAATAAATCTTATTATCTGACATTATCTGACTTATTTTCTGGGAAACAAGACTAACGTATCAAAATATGTTTGCAGTGTGCAAAGCGTGGTGTGGGCTACTACCTAACAGTCCAACATTGCATCACCATTCTGAGGAGGGCTGAGGACATTTTGGCCTAAAGTATAAAGTAATCGCCTGCTCTCTCCTTCCCTCAACCCATGAGATGGCCACTTCACCTCTATATTCCTAGTTGCTGCAACAGTTATGACAGGTTGAAGCTATCTGCAGTGTACTCTTTTCATGCCTGGCAGACCTAGTTAAAATCTCCACCCCCTTTCCTGAGTAGCAGCCAGGAAGTGTGACTCCTGCTGGATTGTTATGTGGACTAAAGCGCCATCTGGTGGCGGGTATGCGGGCCGTCAACTCACCGGTCCATGGCTTCAATGTCAAAGCAGAACCTCTTCTCAATGGAGTCTGTTTTCCTTCTGGTGCAAGATTTGAGCGTAAAGATTTCCTCATCTCCCTGAAAGAGAAACGTAAAGTTGAATATAGGCACCAAATTCTCACTATTTGACTGATATTTACGTGTGCCTGGACAGCTGAAGGGAAAATGTGACCAGATGTTCTATATTTACAGACTACACTGTCATCACATAAATGATTATATAAATGTGTGATAAAGTGTCAGGTTACTCCATATCTTCTTGCAAAGTCTGGCCAAGGAATGGGTGTTCAAATGCAGTGGGCTATTTTTATTTCAACACTTCACAACTCCTTTACCGACTAACAACACATTACACACATGCCTCTGGAGTTCATTACCAGAGCGCTGGCATTCTCTTTTTTCAGTGTCCTCTCCACTTACAGTCTAATTGTTTCTATCAATACACTCTACTGAGTGACTTCTCTCTAGTTTTCTTTCTCTCTTCTCATACCAGAAAAGGTGTTAAGGTAAAGCTAGCGTAACGATTGCAGACTAAACAAACTGAGCTCATGTTAACACTCATCTGAAACTAGAAATGACAAATGGGACACTCTGCAGTCTAGTCTACAATAAGTGTGCAAGACTTTAAGTGCACAATTAGGGATAAAGTCATGTGTTAAGGAATATTCTAGGTTATTTAATAATGTTTCCTATGGGAAGCATTAGTATTTGAACCCTTAACCTGAAGTATTTCATTTTGGTCCATAATTCAACCACACCGTTTGTGCTGCAAACATGAATTATCATATTGTGTGCCTTGTTGAGCTGCAGTGTGCTATCACTACTGGAATTGATAACACTTACAGTTTTTATTACGAAAATACTTGACTTGGACCAGTAAGCAGCCCAGAACACCCTAGCAACTCCCTAGTAACCACCTTAGTAAAACCTCTGCTTATCAACCTTTGTCTGTGTAAAGTAATATTTTTAACTCATCACATTGCATGTTTAGTTCAATATATGTTTTTTTTTGTTGTTGTTGTTGTTGTTGCCAGATTTGACTTCTCTTCTAAAACAAATTTTTCATTAATATTCTCCATATATAGCTCACTAAAATGTCATGCCAAATATGTTGAAGATGAGCGGACAGGCAGTCAACTGGTTTCGCAGATGTGAAACATTAGGTTAAAAAAAATAGAAAAAAATACTGGAATATATAAATGAATATTTAATGTACATTAATTACAAAAAAATCTATCTTTTAATTCTATTTAGAATTGGTGTTTGTGTGAAGTGGCTACACAAGCTTCTGTAATGTGTACTGAATTTGAGCTGTATTGAACTGAGACCGCAAACATGATTCAAATTCAAATTTGATTTTAAAGAAAATTAGAATTAAAATAGAATGAAACATGAAGGAAAAAAACAGCACTAGAACAATGTTATATATTTTGCTGACTTGTGTACTTACATAAACTCAGTATTACAGTACTAACAGTATTTACATCCAGAGAAATGTAACCAGTGTAACGGCCTACGGTCAATGATGTCATATCCGCATTACCCTCTTCGGAAACACCAAAGACGCTTTAATATATTATGTGTTTTATTAAGTGAGCAACTGCTTGGAATCATTGTTATATAGCTCAACACGGTTAGCACGAAATAATTCATTTGAAAAAATTATTCAATGACTCACTCATTAATATTTCACTTGTTTCATTACTGGATGAATCATCATTTTTTAATGAATCTTTTGAATGAATGATTCAATGACAAATAAATTTTTTAACAGTCACTTGTCGCCACGTCAAGATATTTTTCTCGGAGGGTGAGTCACTCTATTTTGATCTCTGCTGTAGAAATCAGTGTTTATATCCAATCTATAAACTTTTATCCCAGTACTTCTGTGATCATTTTAATTATTTTTAACACAGCTATAGTTTAGGAATGAGATCACGTGGGTGATAGAAACGAGGTCGTTATGTTTTAACGATTAATCATGCAAATATACGTGTTGGACTCGTGCAATTCCTCTGTTGTTGAATTGTTTAAAATTGCAATTCGGTAAATAGCTCTTCCTGCCATTCCACTTGTAACTCCAGTGGGTGACAGCAATTCAAATTCCAACTCAAGAATCGAAAGCAATTTTTTAATTCTGCAATAACAAACCATACAAACAAAGAAACTATTTGATTCTGAATTGAATTTGTAATCATAATAAAACACGTTTTCTGTTTGCTTTTCTCTTGCGGTCGGCACGCTTGTGTGTTTAGTTTGGTTGTAAGTGGTCAGAATGTAATCAGGCCGCATGCAGTCCCTGGAGTGAGATTCGTGCTATTGACCCTGTGTGTGTGTGGCTGTGGAGAGTGGGACGGGCACAGAGCCAGGTGCAGACACTAGTGCCAGCTCAACCATGCGATACACAGCTTTCTGTGCAGGATAAGAGTCGTGTCAGTGCCAGCAGGGGTACAAGCACGTGGCCTGTGCCAGAATCCACTCTCCATTCCAAAGGTTACACATGCTGCTGAGTGAAAGGGTGCGAGAGAGTTTGTATGTGAGGGTGTGTGTGTGAGAGAGAGAGAGAGAACAACTTACAATTTTGCCCCCAGACTTCTGATCGAACGGCATCAAGGTCATGCGTTTGGGCTCTCGGTGATAGGAGCAGTAGTACTTCACCCATGTGGACACGAAGGAACCTGATTTGGTACAAATGAGAAAAAGACAGTTAGACCACAAGATACGGAGTGTAACAAAACATCTCCTCGGGGGTCATAATGACCCGGACACTTTTTTTTTTCTTGTCCAGAAATCTTGTCTATAATGATAAAATATTATCTTTTATATTTATGTGTGATTTTTATTTTATTTACCTCTAAATTCTTGAATTGTATTATTTTAATTGAAAATATGCTTTTTACATTATTTCACACAAAAAAAGAAAAGACCATCGTTCCAGTCCAATTCTAATGAAAACATCATAATAGATCTCGCATTCAGTCATTGTGTGTCTCTGCTGACCTCTTGTGGAAAACAAAATACATTAATCTGCATTTTGTGATAATTGCCACTCTATAGGAACTCCATGGAGATTCTAAATAGAGCAAATAAACTCGAATATTAATTCACTACAATAGACATTTCTCACTAGAAATGACATCAAATGTGGAAAACATTGGTCAAAAACATACATTTACACACAAACTGACCACCAACTGCAACTTTCAGATGCCATCTTTCTTTTTCTAGCTCAACTGTCACAGAATGGAAAGCACAGGATTGTGGGATATCTAAGGCTGTGAAGGATACATCTATGCTGCCTTCAAAAAATCGATCAGATGATGGGATATCAGGAGAAAGGAAATGGAACTTTTACAAATATACTTTAGGTAGGCTACACTTTATATATCTTGCATTTAAAGACCGACATTATACAGAGATCATACTATACTTACTAATAGTGATATTAAACACATTTTAAGGATTAATATTAAGAAATGTGCAATGTGCAATAAAGAAATACTCCAAATAATGTTTAATGATATTTATATCAGTAAGTCTTAAGCGATATGTCAGTAAATATGTTAATGGATTTGTAGTATACTTAGAATGAAATAAATGTATTTTAAATACATTTGGGTAAAGGTTATTTTCACTAGGGTTGGAATGAGTCCTCAGAAGGAATCATCTTTAAGCTTTCGGACGCTGCTAAAATATCCAGAGCAGAGGGTCCCCAGGACCAGGAATGAAAACCACTTCCATAGAATATAAATTATGCTAAAATAACCCTAGTGTGTTCCACTTCACTTGTAGACAGACACAAGCAAACTTCCCAAAGCACTTTATTACGTGACAAAGCATTACCACTCACTGCACATTTCATTTCAATCTAATGAATAAAATGTTGGCACAGTCACATTTATATGTTTCGGAAGATTTCACTTTGAAACTGCCACGAACCAAAAAACAATGTAATATCTTTGCAAAAATGACACCACAGGCACATATTTTGGTTGCAACAAAAGCCTGGGTTGCAAAAAAACTCTGTGAATAGGGAATCCTCATATAAAATAACAACAGTTGACTATAATATAAAACAACTGATTTAGAGTCTGTGATAAATACAATACATTTTAGATACTATATCCACAAATATACAAGTAGTTTGAGAATGCAGGGAGATCAGTGATCAATGATGTCATTCGCAATGCTTCATGGTAGAGCTGTTTTGCCACAATTTCTGTGTCCATGCAAACTTCTCTGAATGTTGGGTCGCCATTTCGTATTGTGGGTAGTGTAGTAGTAATTGTAAATTAAACACAATTATAAAGAAAACTTCTACAGAGGCCACAAGTCAGTGTGATCAGTTGTGTCTTAGAAATAAGAGAGAAGCTCCACACTTTTCAACTTACGTTTCTCCTGCACAAACAGATATCCCTGCATTGTGTGCGTACTCATGCTCTTGTGCTCGTGTGGGTTTTCCTTCATCTTCTTCATCAAACATTCCACCTCTGAACGTGTACTATCAAACCGGTTCCGAGTCTGAAAGACCACAGACAATTTAAGAAGGTGAATGCTTCAACAGATACTGTATGAAGATTCGAGAATGTTTGTTCTTACATTAAAAATCCAAAATTCTTACATTAAACTACTGCTTAAATATAACACATATCTGACCAGGCTCATTGTGACGTGGCCAGTTTTATCATAGTTGTAATTTATATTTGGCAAAAGGACATGCTCCCATCAGGGGTCAGGGGTCATGTTGACATCCTGTCCAGTGAACATACACTCATCCCAATGGACTTAACAGAACATGACATGGTCATGATTCTCATTTGCAAATTATTAAAGGGATAGTTCACCCAAAAATGAAAATTCCATTAATTACTCACCCTCATGGTGAACCCGTAAGACTTTCGTTCATCTTCGGAACATAAATGAAGATCTGAGAGCTTTCTGTCCCTCCATTGACAGCTACGCAACTAACACTTTGATACTCCAAAAGGTTTTAAGGAGATCGTAAAACTAATCCATATGATTTGAGTGCTTTAGTCCAAATTTTCTGAAGAGACTCAATCGCTTTACATGATGAACAGATTGAATTTTATTCACATATAAACATTGATCAGCGAACATAAACAGAAGCTCAACCGAACCTGCTTAACGCACGAGAACAAACCTCTTGCTTAAGCTCAAATGTGCTGCGTAACACGAGAATGAACCTAATTGGTTCTTACAGAAGCTCAAACGTGATGCGTAACACGAGAATGAACCTCACTGGTTCTTGCTGAAGCTCAAACGTGCTGCGTAACACAAGAATTAACCTCATTGGTTCTTGCTGAAGCTCAAAAGTTATGCGTAACACAAGAATTAACCTCATTGGTTCTTACAGAAGCTCAAACGTGATGCGTAACACAAGAATGAACCTCATTGGTTCTTGCTGAAGCTCAAACGTGATGCGTAACACAAGAATTAACCTCATTGGTTCCTGAGGAAGCTCAAACGTGATGCATAACACAAGAATGAACCTCATTGGTTCTTACAGAAGCTCAAACGTGATGTGTAAGAATTAACCTCATTGGTTCTTGCTGAAGCTCAAACGTGATGCGTAACACAAGAATGAACCTCATTGGTTCTTACAGAAGCTCAAACGTGATGCGTAACACAAGAATGAACCTCATTGGTTCTTGCTGAAGCTCAAACGTGATGCGTAACACAAGAATTAACCTCATTGGTTCTTGCTGAAGCTGAAACGTGATGCGTAACACAAGAATGAACCTCATTGGTTCTTACAGAAGCTCAAACGTGATGCGTAACACAAGAATGAACCTCATTGGTTCTTGCTGAAGCTCAAACGTGATGCGTAACACAAGAATGAACCTCATTGGTTCTTACAGAAGCTCAAACGTGATGCGTAACACAAGAATGAACCTCATTGGTTCTTGCTGAAGCTCAAACGTGATGCGTAACACAAGAATTAACCTCATTGGTTCTTGCTGAAGCTCAAACGTGCTGCGTAACACAAGAATGAACCTCATTGGTTCTTACAGAAGCTCAAACGTGATGCGTAACACGAGAATGAACCTCATTGGTTCTTACAGAAGCTCAAACGTGATGCGTAACACAAGAATGAACCTCATTGGTTCTTACAGAAGCTCAAACGTGATGCGTAACACAAGAATGAACCTCATTGGTTCTTGCTGAAGCTCAAACGTGATGCGTAACACAAGAATGAACCTCATTGGTTCTTGCTGAAGCTCAAACGTGATGCGTAACACAAGAATGAACCTCATTGGTTCTTACAGAAGCTCAAACGTGATGCGTAACACGAGAATGAACCTCATTGGTTCTTACAGAAGCTCAAACGTGATGCGTAACACAAGAATGAACCTCATTGGTTCTTACAGAAGCTCAAACGTGATGCGTAACACAAGAATGAGCCTCATTGGTTCTTACAGAAGCTCAAACGTGATGCGTAACACAAGAATGAGCCTCATTGGTTCTTGCTGAAGCTCAAACGTGCTGCATAACACGAGAATGAACCTCATTGGTTCCTGAGGAAGCTCAAACGTGATGCATAACACAAGAATGAGCCTCATTGGTTCTTGCTGAAGCTCAAACATGCTGCGTAACACGAGAATGAACCTCATTGGTTCTCACATGTCAAGCAAACATGCTTGAGCTTCCGTTTACCACAACTGATGTGTGAGTTTGGACTAAAGCGCTCAATTCATATGGATTAGTTTTACGATCTCGTTATGAACTTTTTGATGCGTCAAAGTGGTAGTTGCGTAGCTGTCAATGGAGGGACGGAAATCTCTCAGATTTCATTAAAAATATCTTCATTTGTGTTCCGTAGATGAATAAAAGTCTTACAGGTTTGGAACGACATGAGGGTGAGTAATTAATGACAGAATTTTCATTTTTGGGTGAACTAACCCTTTAATGCACTAAGGCTATAAACTGAACTAATTCTGCTTTTTTTTTTTAATGTGTAATATCAACATCTGTGACGGTCTGTTGTAAGAAATGGACTCACATTTTGAATGCTGATAGTGAGGTCTGTCTTGAAGTGGTTGAAGTCTTTGGCCAGTTCATACCCATGATGATAATATGTAAATAGACCCTGTAGAAAAGCCAGCAACTACACACAACAACAAAGAGGAAAGCAGCTGTCGTGAAGAGGAAATACAATATTTAAAGATGTATAACTGCAATTATATTTAGCAAATTTAATTTCAGTCAAAATTATAAGAGCTTTACTAAGAAAAAAGTACCAGACAGAACCATCCCAGCAAACATTGGTCCGACGGCAACGTCGTGTCCCTGGCTAAAAATAGTTGCGGTAGGATGGCATAAATCGGTAAAAATATGTAACACAGAACAGCTAATGTCAAAGACGTCCGTTCAATTTTCATTTTGGAACTATTTTTCAACCATAACGGGACGTGTTGGAGGGACGTCTTTTCATTAAACGTCCAAATGTTTGCTGGGATGGGATGCCATGTTTTAGGCAGTGATATTGCATTTTTGAAGAACCACTGCAATAAAATGAGATGAAGTTTTACCGGCTCCACAAAATCAAACATTTTTCTTTCCTGAACTTCCTGCACTTTGAAGACATATTCCAGTGAGACCTCATAGAAGTGCTGCCTCACGTGGTCCACCTGGTTATCCGCCTGTGGGGAAATGTGAAAATCAGACAGAATACCCAACTGAACAAATCCACATGAAATCAAATTGGGGGTTTGTAGCTTTTAGTCCCTTAACAGCATGCAAAAAGGTAATTTCAGTATACATAGATTGGCATTGAGAGCAGTACATACTTCATGAAGGTGTGCTTCCTTCTTCTTGGCAGACAGGCTGAGATGTTTCTCCAACACTGTACAATACTTCTCTGTCTCTTTATCATATTTCTTTTTGGCCTCCTATGGGATAAAAATGCAACCTCTTGAGTCAACTCAAACAGACAACAGCTATAAAGTTAGACTATATGAGGAGACTTGCATGTATGTGTACATGTACATTGTACATTATTTTACATTTTGAAAGCAGTTAAGTTGTTTCTGTTTGAAGTGCATGCATTCACTTTAATTAAACTATATCATGTAGCGCGTTTGGGGTGGATGCTGAAGTTCTCAGGCTGTTTCGCTTGTCTCGACTGCGATTAGACAGATAACCTAAATATCTCTGTTCTCCTAACCCTTGTGAAAAAAAGTGTGCGTAATTGTACCGAATGTGAACTTGTAGAGAGCTACAAATATTTAAAGTTTTATACAAAATTGATGAAATAAAAGACCACTAAAGAGTGCTTAAAGAGCGTAATTTCATCAATTTAAGCTCCGTTTTGTGTTTCGTTTTAATGGTTTGTGAAGTGTTTTACGCTCTTTGTGTTTATTAAAGACTATTTCATGTGTCACTCTCTTGTGGATTTACTACACGCTCATCAGTGACAAAAGCATGAGTATTAAAACATAATGATTTAAAATGTACTTTAAGCAAACCTTTTAATTTTATACTATTAGAGAGTGCACTTTTTGTTCAAAAAATGTGACTACATAGAGACAGAAATATATACACAGAGACAGGTGTGTAACTAATCAGAAACCATGACAACTAATGAACTAGATTAGAAATACAGGCAAAACATTGACAAAAATAACCATAGCTGCGTCCCAATTTGCCTAATTATACTATGCCCTAAATGTATTCCATTTGCATTCTGATAAATGTACTTTCAACACAGTTTGGCATTAAATTTTAATGTTTTTTATTTATTTTTTTAAAGAGAAATGCACAACCTGTTATATGTATCAAATTAAGCAGATTAATTGAATCTGTTAATTTTCATCATGAACACAATAATAAGTGCTTACACAACATAACCAACAGATGGCAGTGCTGTTTGAAACGTTAAGGCAGTTTCTTAGAAGCACTTTGAGCTGCATTTGCTCGGCCCACATGGAATCTCCACGTGTTGACTCTGTAACATCAATGATCAAACATCACCCTTTGAAGAGGGTACTTCTTCAAAGGCATTGATAACTAAACTGTTACGTGATGGCGGGAGTTCAGAAACACAATAAGCCTATGAACACCATCACAGCATACAGTGGTTTGAACAGGAACTTCTACTCTCACCTTTGCAGCTGCAATCTGCTCCTTCCTGAAGCGCTCCAGCGGCAAGATCAACACATCATTGGCATTTTCAATCTGAAGAGACACAAGTCGCAGAGTTCCTTTCATTACTTACATCCAAAACTGACATTTCAGTCAACATTTACACACCATCATGACATCATCATGTGACATGCCTGAAAATGCACTCTCAATAATTTTCTTCAGTGAAAGCACAGTTATTATATGGCCATATAGTTTGTTTTAGTAATTAATTTTAATCAATTGCACAGTTTTTTTTTTGTTTTTTTTATAAAGTAAAAAATGTAATTTACCCACAATTTAAGGCCACATGAAGTGGGCCATTTGGGATCCAGCCAAAGAAGGCTCTTTCACACCAAAAGCCTGGGTGAAGCCATCCTAGGTGTATATGACATTCTTCTTTCAGACAAATACAATCGGAGTTATATTAAAAAATGCCCTGGCTCTTCCAAGCTTTATAATGCCAGTGAATGGCTGTATGTCTTTGGAAGTCCATCAAAGTGCATCTATCCATGATAAAAGTGCATCTATCCATCATAAAAGTGCTCCTCACGACTCTAGAGGGTTAATAAAGGTCTTCTGAAGTGAAGTGATGCGTTCGTGTAAGAAAAATATCATATTTAAAACTTTATCAACTAAAATAACTAGCAGACGGCAGACGGCCGTATGCATCGATTTACGGCGAAAGACTAACCCTTGACCTGACGCACAACGTAATGACGAACGCGGTTGCCCAGTCCTGTTTGTTTGAACCGCGAGAGGCGTCAATTATTACTTGTAATGCGATACATATACATAAATCCTAGATTGCTGGATATATACTGACACCGGATATACAGTATACTGTATGATGGTGTAAGCACGCATCAGCAAGTTGCATCAAGTTGCAACTTTGCTTGTAAACTGTAAATCACCTGCAGTTACACAGTATCTAACAAGTGCGAAAAAAACAAAATCACATCCATAAGCTCACAAAGCTACCTACAATGTGACAGTTAGCAAGGTACAAAGTAGTTGTTTATCTGCTTCGTGTTCGATTTTGTCAGCAGCACCATGGTATAAACGCTATAGCAGAATATCTCTCTCTCTCTCTCTCTCTATATATATATATATATATTTATATATATATATATATATATACATATATATGTATACATATCATCATACTGTCCAATGTTCTTAATGGAACGGAACTGGTTTGGAATGATTTGGTAATTTTCATTTTTGAATGAACTATTCCTTTAAAATATTAGTGATAAGCATAATGATAATGAAGCTGATGATGATGAAGAAACCAGCTCACCATTCGTGTCCTCTCATCTTCCAGGTTCTGTAAGACTCCAGCAAACTCCTGTAGTGATTTAGCTTTGAAAGAAAAAATATGAGACTGGTGACCACACACACACAGCATCTTAGCCATATTATGTTAGTTTGCATCTACAAGCACTGAAGTCAGACATTTGTCATTTTATAAATCACCACAGAAACCAGGACATCAGGTTTGTGTTCAACAAGCGTGTCTTGTGTCTGTGTGACAACCATGAGAAGGTGACAACACAGATCTGCCATGTGTTTAGTGCTCTTACAAAATACCAGTGGCCAAATACCAACATTTCTGAAAAGACTGTGTTTAACACTAGAAAAAAAAGGGGGAGAAAAAAAGAAAAATTATAAAAAGAGAAAAATAATATTTTTTTTCCTGAAATTAACCAAATGTTTGTATCTGTGCCGATGGTCAAAAATAAAAAATAAAATAATAATAATAATAATGATGATAATAAATACAACTAGATTCTGTTATTTTTCTGAAGAAAATGTAAGGTACTTGCCCATGCAAAACATGATGCTAAAGTACTTATTACAGAAATATATATACTTTAAAATAAGTTTAATTGTGAACTGAATGTAATGTTTTCAGAAACTTGCAAAATGCTTGTCATTTGCATTTAAATGAAAATTTATAATTTACATTTATTAATTGCAATTTGTAGCTTAAGAGTGCTTTTTTACCCACTTAAGAAGGATTTAAGTACATCTTTTAAAGTGTTCAGCCGAATGTACAGACATTTATGGTCAAAGAAAATATACTTAATGTCATGCATCTAAATATATTGTAATCATACATTTATAATAATGACATAGCAATTTAGCACATGAAAAAATCTATTAACTAATAGTAATATCAAATAGCACACTACAGTTAAAATCATACTCAGCTACTTTGCATGTGCTTTAGTATGTTAGTCAAGACATCAAAATAAGAGTATGAACATAACGATTTAAAATGTACTTTAAAGTCAAACTTATAATATGAAAAAGATTTGAAGTACACTATGTGCACATTCGATACAATAAAGTGCACTTATTTTTCACAAGTTGTGGACTGTTGCCAGGGCGTTGCTAAGGTTTTAGGGTGGTATTTGCATGCTGCTATGCTAAGCCAAAAAAAAGAAGAAAAAAAACCCCACTAAATTATATTTTGGTCCCTAGATACTGATTAGGTCCTTACTTCAGTGCATTTTTCTGGTTGATTTTTTTTATTTATTTTTTTATTGTCCACCAGGCAAAAACATCAAATTGTTATAAAGCTAGTAAAACACCTCCATATAGAACTGATGCATTATATGACATTCATGTCTGCAGCAAACATGTATGTCTAACTATGTGCAGAAGTAATACTGATGCTTGCCTTTCATATCGAAACTAAAGCCGCTAACTCATCAAATCTCTCAAGATACTCAACCTCAGACATGCACTGGATGCATTTACTAAGAAAACTCCAGAGTCCAGATATAATAAAGTGGGCTCTGCTGTGGCCTATGGTTTTAATGTTCAAATTCATAAAGAACAATGTCAACAGAAAGTAAGAGACTGCAGGACTGCAAGGCTGCAATTGAAGATGAGATCAGAAGAAAGGCAAGTCCATACTTGTTCCTTCTTCAGATTCAGCCAAGCAGGATTTCAGCAAGTTTCCATGTAAGGTGCCAGGACTTACAGAAAGCCACAAAAATTCCCACAGGTTCCAACACTTAAGTCTTTGATGCCACACCGTCAAGTGAAATTATGGCAAATACATAAAAGTTGAGCTTAGTTTAATCGTGGTTGAATGAAATGGTCATGTGGATGGCACTCAGTAAAATCTGTCTATTTGAGTTAAAAGCTTGTAATGAATATATTGTGTAAGAACTGGAGTGGAATCAGATGGCCATGGATCAATTTGTGCTCAACCGATTCTCTTTAGAGAAACAATGATGAAGCTGGTGCTTTTAAGGTTGAGTTCATAGATCACATATGCTTTCTACAAATGTTCTATGAATAATAGCATATTGAAACAAGTTTTAGGGTTTAAAACCGAAGTATAATGCTGATGATACTTTGGTTTCATGATGAAGTTTTTTTTTTTTTTTCTTCATTACACTGACCTTAACAACAAACATTCAGAAGAAGCAATGTTGTGATCTTACCAATGCATATCTCATCATCTGTTTCTGCATCACCAATGCACTGGAATTTAAACTCGTTCAGCGACTCTGCAAACTTTCTCTTCGCTGTGGACAAGTCTGCAAAAGATGTGATAAAGAGATGTGTTAAAAGAATACGAGACGAGAATAACACAAGGTGACAAAACCACAAATTGTCATTCAGAAACCGAGAAACATGTACTTGACTTTGGAAACTGTGTGCTGTCTGGGTCTTTCAAGACATAAGGCTGACAAAGTGAGTGAGAGTTCTGTGAGGGAATAAGAAAAAGAGACTACAAGGGGAAAATGTCCAAGAAAGAAAGCTAAGAAGAGACAGAATGAGCCCAAAAGACCCTAAAAATAAATACTGTTTGTCATGGAATGAGAATTTGGCTGCTGAGATCAGCTTATAAATCGAAGACAGGCCCCTTGGTTTTAGATTGTCATAACTATGGAAAAATTCTTCTTCAAAATAGCATACAAAAGAAAAAGCTAGAAGCTAGATGGCAACGTCTCTAACACTTTTTGGTTATCATTTGAGGTAAATCACATATACTTAAACAATAATTGATTATATTTGGTTATCTTTTGGAAATTGCAAACCAGTTCTATAGAATCAATTATCTATAGAAATCTATAGATGTTCCAAATGAACGATAAATCATTAAGATCACTTGGATTAAATGATAGACAAATGTATTAAACTGCTGCCGGTTGCATAAACCGTTAATACTAGTCTTACAAGTTCATCACCTACAAAATCTTTTTTTTTTCTTTCAAAGCATTCATAACTTTTTAAAATCAGTTACAAACGTAGATTAGCCTTATCTGATACCGAAAAGTAAGACTGGTTTCCCCTTGACTAACTGTTAGTGAGTCATACTAGATAAGACATTATGGCATAATGGCTTGATAGCATTAACATAATGGAAGACAGTTGCAGTTAATGAAAAGTTTATATAGATTAAAACTATTATATGAAGTGTGAAGGGTTACAAATTTAAGAATCTATTTCAAATATGCTTCTGTACATAACATCATGGTAAAGAATCTCTTAAGGTTAAGATCTCAGCAAAGTTGCAATTTCTGTTCTCTCCTTATTGTCAGACTGATGGGATTAGCACACGAATGATTCACTGAGAATCTCACCTTTTGTTCTGCAAATGGCTTTCGGACCCAAATGGCTCTTGGAGCCTTATACTGATTGAATTAGGATGGGCCAGACCCTCAGTCTAGGGTGTTACCTTAACCTGTATACTTAATTTGCATGCTTTGTTCAGAATCTCCACCTCTATGTAATCCCTCCCCCTTGGAATGTATATAACTACAATGCATACTGTATTAGCGTTAGATCATGTTGGAAGTACTACAGCAACGCACAGCGGAGTTCTCAATAAAGAATAACTTCCGTTGAACGCGATCCCAACTGTCTCCTGGTCTCTGCTTCGATGAAAGAAAACTTAATTTGTAATTAATAATTTGTAATTTTGTGTATCATACTAACAATTGAAAATATGCTGAAATGTTTGAAAAAATAAAAGTACATTTTAAAGGTGCAGTGTGTAATTTTTAGCGGCATCTAGTGGTGAGGTTTGCGAATTGCAAACAGCCAGTCACTGATGGCCTATCCCTCAAATTGCAAACTCGAAGGATAAGCTACGGTGGCCGACGTATGATCGGAAGATGTCGTCGTCTGAGTCTGAGTCAGCAGAGAGTAGCAAGTCAAGCAATGAGGTTCCTTTATATTATATTTTATATTAAATTATATTTACTTAATTATTCAGTAAAACCACATGTTATTGCGATTGTTATTTTTACTTGTTCATCATTGTGTTAGTCTTTTATTCACTGACTTTACCATAGCTTGTTTCCATGCTAGTTAGTATAAGATAAGAGCTATGGATAAGAGCATCAAAGCAGCTAGGTAAGGGGAAATAGCTAACGTTACGATGTCCGAGGCGTCGTTCAGACAGCATGTTTTTCTCCACGTTTGAGTCAGGGACAACCTGAGTATTCTGCTGCGTCTTTTTCTGCTGCTTCTCATTCAAGTTAGTGACGAAACGCGCTCTGTAAGCACTGTTCGTTCGCTGTCGGCTACGGTAGAAACATGACGTCACGATATGTCGACCTTCATAGAAGGGGGGTGCCCACGGTTATGTAGATATAAATGACTCATTCTAAAGTAATAAAAACATAACGGTAAGGCCTTTATACACCACTGAAAACATAGTTATGGATCTTATATTGCATTTCTGTCAATAGATCCTCAGAAATATTACACATTGCACCTTTAATTACTATTATCAGATTATTACTAAAAGTTTTGAAAATGTACAACTTGCTTGTGGTTCCAAGCCAATACAAATAATAAATAAATAAATAAACTTGTACAATTCCTTGACTCCACTAAAGGATTTGGCTTGGCAGCTCTTTTCAAAAGAATGGATCACTCACAGCGATATGAGCCAAACATTCTGTATATGACTCAAAGTGTCAAAATCAAAAGCACATTTTGGGCAAACTTAATTCCCTGTGTGTAAACTCTCTCAAATACAAATGACATAAGTAATAATAATCAACTCAGTTGTAAGTTTGCCAGCATACAAATTCTTTAGGACATACATTTACATCTTGTGAAACAAATTGACCCAGTTTTTCACGGAAAGAAATACGACTCTGTTTGGCTTACTAAGCTACAAGTTTACAAGACGTTTTAAAATGCATGAACAAAACTGTAAAATTGTTAAATCTGCATGAATCTCTAATAACAAAATTCACACCAATTACCAGTGAAGTTATGACATCGCACGGGTATATTCAAAAGCATAGTCGTTTTTGCTTTGGCATCAATAATAATTAAATTTGACAAGTATTGGGATCGACTGCTGATATTTAGGTAAAGTGACAACGCTTCTTTCCAACAATCTTCCACTTGGTATCTACGAACAGTTATTTTAGCACTCGGGAATCCAAGAATGAATTTTTAAGTAGCAACCGGCGCTAAAAATAATCAGCTTCTATTGACATCCACAAGCTTTTTCCTCCACATGTCCTCTAAGAACACAGAATTCCCCACAATTTGTCTCCTCCAATGTGCCCTGCCTTCCTGCCTTCTGCCCAGCGACACAATGGTGCCGTCCAAGCGCCCGGAAGGAATGCACACGTACAGTTGTGTATGTACGCACAAACACTCGCAAATACAAGCCAACAAGACAGGAAATCAAATAAAAAGATGCAGCATTTTTTGTTTCCAAAGGCTCCAGTGGAATGCTGCTGACGCTGAAGCCTCAGTGCACCCGGAAACTTTAGTTAACATGCTGCTTGCTTGCACTGCAAATTTCCTCTACGTTTTAGAGGCATTTTTAATCTAAACTAACCATGCCATGTCATAAAAAGGTCCATTTCATTTTCACAAGAGACTCCTTAGTCCTCTTAATGAAGGACTAAGGAGTTTTTCAGTTTTTCACTTTTTCAGTTTTTTCCTACATATTTTCATGGTCACCACATGGCTTCTTTTGGTCACACCACATAAAAGTTTTTCAAATATTTTAAAGGGATAGTTCACCTAAAACTTAAAATTCAGTCATCATTTACTCACCCTCCAGTCGTTCCAAACCTGTATAAATTTATTGTGTTCAGCTGAACACAAAAGAAGATATTTTGAAGAAAATGGGTAACCAAACAGTTGATGTACCCCATTGACTTCCATAGATTGGAGGGGGGGGGGGATACTATGGAAGTCAATGTTCAACTGTTTGGTTACCGACATTCTTCAAAATATCTTCTTTTGTGTTTAGCAGGAGAAAAGAAATGTATAAGTATATTTGGAACAACTTGAGGGTGAGTAAATGACAGAATTTAAATTTTTATCTGAACTATCCCTTTAACAAAACTGCTTTTTTCCCCCCTAAGAAATAATAATAATAGTTTACTCCAAACAATGATTTTCTATTCCTGAATTATTTTCTTTTAATTAGGCTTTTTTACTGAAATATATCAGCACACCAGCCATTTCTGACTTTACACTTCCCTAAACTATTAAAATAAAATATAATTCAGAAATGTTCATCACAGAAGAGCTGTATTCAAGTTAATTGTACATATGAATAGCATCTGAT
This sequence comes from Abramis brama, assembly GCF_963993115.1. Classification (NCBI taxonomy): domain Eukaryota; kingdom Metazoa; phylum Chordata; class Actinopteri; order Cypriniformes; family Leuciscidae; genus Abramis; species Abramis brama. The sequence goes on from NC_139977.1 coordinate 7,142,642, forward strand.
CTTATAATGTATTCAAAATACATTAAAATACCCTAAAAAATTGTCATTGCATAAAAATACTAAAATATCATACACAGAAAAAAAATGTGTGGGAGTGATTCCTGTATTCTTTCCACACAAGGAGCAATAACATGCACATGTCCACAGTGACAGTGAAGTGAGAAAATGGAAACACTTAAAACTTTGTAATCTGGCCTTGTTTCGAAAGTTTCCTGCACTGGGATGAGACAGATCGCTGGTGGTGTGGAACGGATACCAGCTGCTGTCTGCAGGGAGCTCCCATTTATGTGAGGGAGGATCGGCCCTCCCAAATCCTTCATCATCCTTCATCAACTATTTCGGATGTTCCTGAACATGTGCATTTTTTATTCTCTCAAATGAGATGAATGAATCATACTTACAGATGAGCTCAAGGTTTCTAACTAAAACCAGCAACAGTACAAAACTAAAAACTAAAACAGTACAAAAGTACCTACATTTTTAAGCAGCATGAATGAATGTATTTTTTCAACAACAACAAAAAAGTTTTTTCCAGTAAGAGCTTTTTATGGAAAAAATCCTACATTGCTACATGCCACAGATGTAATGCATTTATCTGAGAAAACTGAATCTACTCGCTTTTCTAGAATCTCTCTCCCGTAGTGTCTGGAGGTGCAAATGATTGTTTTGCCCATGATTAATTAGCTTCAGTGTAGTCTCAGGGTACGTTTACACGACAACGATATGGTTAAAACTGAGAATTTTTCCTTTTGAGTTTTTCTCATACAGACAGCACCATTGTCAAAACGATCCCCATTCACACGGATCCGAGAAAACGACTAAAAATCGCTGTATTCTGCTGCCAGACCATTAGATGGCGATGTAACTCTGAACACTTAATACACATGTGCATGACGTCATCGTCTTCAGAGACTCACGTTTTTGATGTTTACATGGAGACCGTTTTCAAAAACTCACACTTTGAAACCCGTTTTCAAAAGTTTGCGTTTTCAGGCACCCAAAACGGCTTTGCCGTGTAAATGAACGGCCAAAACGCACAAAAAGATTTATGTTTTTAGTGGAAAATGGTGTCGTACAAACAGCCCCTCAGACGTGATGCCCACGGACAGTTGGCTGAACGTCTGATGCATAAGGAACGCAAAATGGGAAACACTTTGGGATTTTTGAAGTCGTCATCTGATTGGTTGAATTCTACAGGATTTTGGGAAGTTGTGTGTGTCGACTGTGACAATGAGCGCTTATCAGAATCAACTAAATGCTGGATTTTCACAAGTATGGGAAGTTTGAGGCACCATTGTTGCAGTAATCTTAGTAGATGCAAGCCGGTCTGTTATCGTAGGGACATCAACTTAACATTTTCACGCCCCTAAACATGATGCAGAACAAAACAAACTGTCAGACTAACGGCAGAAGGTCTGGCTACGCTAGACTAGCTTCAGTGTAGTTAGCTTTCTGCTAGTAGTGCAGCTACTGTAGCTCCTTTATCAAATGGGTAGCTTGTGGTTTAAATACATGAAATTATGTGTATCTTGAAGCTTAGTGAACTGCAATTTCTTCCCAACATACAATATTTCTCATGCTACCCAAAATTTCTGCAATGCAACTGTCTGCATCGTAATCTGGAAGTGTTTTGGAATGCTAACAGAAAGATGTCATGAACAGAGCCATTGGTTGAGGTCCAGGAGCACATAACTCAGCCTCAGCCAAGTGAAGGAGTGTCATTTGTTTCTCAAGACCATTACGGAAGACACTTAGCAGTCACTTTGTACACCCCACTTGCTCTGTTAAACATGTATATGTGTGTTATGTATACAGAAACTAGATGCTAACCTAAAAATCACAAACTTTCTGAGGGAGATCTGTCTACATGTTGTAACACACTAAACAATTTATTATTGTTATTGTTTTAAATAGACTACTTATTACGGAAAAAGTGAGAAATGAATGCAATGTTTTCGAAAACGAACTGCGTGTTATTTACAAATAAATAAAAATGTATTATTGTATTTCTATGCAAATATATCAATGCAATTAGTTTAACTTAAGAGTGTTTTTTTTATTAAGTTGTATAAGTTAGTAGGACTTAAGTATACATTTATATGTACAGTAATTTTATAAATACTTCTTTTGTCTATGTCTATGATAAACTAAAACATAATTTGCTTACATCATTTCTACTGAAATTTGTATGTCATGTATTTAAATATATTTGTATTTGTAATGATGAACTTGCAAATCAGTTTTATTTCAATAATACTCTATTATTTGACTGCAAGTACAGATTTATTAAATATGCGTTTTAAGATTTGAAGTACATTACACGTAAGCACATTCTTTTCCCCGAGGGTTCTCATTTGAATTGAGAGCTACAGTGGAAATGATCAATGAATAATGTAAATGTCGGTTATTCCTCATACTAATCTATTGTATATGAATACAGAAGACTTAAGACTGAAAACTTGGCAGCCAAGTTAAATACATCTTTTCATACAATAATATATAATATAATAATAAATAAACAATAACCAATTATGTGGGTAATTTTGTTTCCACCTATTTGCATTCTTTCTGATACTCATAGAGGAAAAAAAAGTCAGATCTAGAGCAGTATATCTGATAAAAGCCTTTGTAATGGAGGCCAGTGAAGACCTGGAAGACACATCTCTCCAGATGGTCCAAACGGCAGAGCTTCCATTACACACAGCACTTTACCAGCAGGGAGCTGTACTGGGCCACACAGTGAGAGCTAGTCAGAAGCCAAAGTCTACTCAGCAAAACACAGCCACATCACTGTTGGACACATACACACACATATTATAATGTCCAGTGAGATATTTTACTTGGAACACTTATAGGAGCAAATCAATTAAGGTATAATTTGAAGAAGATGCAGATATGTATTCAAGTTCATTCATTCATAACAAAACAAACACGTTCTGACAAATGGACCATAACAAGGTTGTTAAAGACCAAACATGTTGCATGGGAATTTGCATAAACAAAAGAGAAAATGATGCCATACTTAAAATGATGCCATTGCGATAGATCACACTGTTAAGGATAAATGTCAAATCTACAAACAAACAAAAAACGACTGCACAAGATGAACAACAATTGTTGCAACAGCAATTGTTTAGTAATTTTGCAATTTAACTGATACTATAAGGTGAATGTCAACTAGAAACATCTGGGCCATCTTTACATGTGATGTCATTATTTTACATAAGGCTATTGAGAATTAAGGGGATTTTTCTTTTGATTTTGGGATGAAATATTGATGTTTCTTGACAGCTTTCACCACACACTAGTGTGCACATTACAAAGTTTATACAGTTTTATCATTTGTATTTTTTATGGTTTTAGCACATAAAAGGAGATATCTTTTTGAAACAAGGCCAATTATGCATTTTTAAAATCAACACCTTTGTCGACAACACAGTAAACAAACATGAAGGAGACAGATGAGCAGTTGCTCAAAGAATGAAGGCCTGCAGTTTCACTCTACATCCTCGAATTGACCTCTGTGGAATTGACGCTTGTTGTTTTTGGGTCAATTTCAGAGCACTGCAATTTCTGCTCATTTAGTTTAGTCAGCAAGATAAGATGAAAGCTGCAGCCATGTGGGATTTGTGTGGCCGCTGTGCTGACTGACGCTTGCAGCTGAAGTACAGTTACAGCAGTGTTAGCAACTCAATGAGCATGAAATTACTTGTTAACCTTCCAGAAACGGACGCTGGAATTCATTTCCTCCATTTGCAGCCCTCAAGGCAAAAAAAAAAAAAAAAAATGTCAGTGAAATTCTCAGAAAATGTAAATACCAATGAATTAAATCTTGTGTTTTCTCTGCTGTAGTAACATTCATACAGGAAGTGGATTTTGATGGAGTACCGATGGACCATGAAAGTGGATTTCCGACACTTGATGCACACGTCCTTCAGAGATTAGGACAGTGGTATGCCACAGGAAAAGGAAATGAATAATAGGGTAGGAAGTGAGTTACAACCGGATACTTAATCCCTGCAATGTCAGCAAATACACATGAATCACTGCAACAAACTCACTAAAGGGCCTGTCCCACAAGTAGACTCAAACCAACACTATTTTGGTTAGAGATGTCAACAACTGCTAAACAACTTATTTTGTTGGTCTGTCTGCCTCCAACATTACCCTACATTGCATAGATGTTTCTTTAGGGTTTTCTATAATATATATGTTTGTTTTTTTAGCATGTGAAGTGCAAAATATGGCTATTTTGTAGCTCACCTGGTAGTGCAGTTATTCCTAAACGAGGAATAACAAAACTTTAAGAAAATACCTTTGTACCCCTTTTCTGATTTACTCACTGATCAAGTGAGCTGTGAACACATGAGACAAAAGTAATTGTTGAGTAATATTTTTTCATAACTCATAATCATCCATAAGTAATATTATGTTACAGAGAAGTACAATTACGCCAGAAATGCAGAAATCTCAAAAGTAGTATCAGTCCGTGCAGAAAGTGAGGCTAAGACTATAGAATAACACAAGACTCGTCTCTCGTATTGTTTTGAATGGGGAAAAGTGCAACGCTCAATAGGGCGGAATAAGTCCCGCCTTCTAAATAAGAGCCAATCGCGATTGGTTAAGTCATCGCATCACTGCAGCTGCCGTTAGAAGCTCCGATTCCTATAGAAACGGTCAGACACGCGTTTCCACTGCGCATGAGCTTGATCCAACCTGAAAAATGTTGTTTTCTGTCATGATTCGAGTGTTTAGAAACAAAATTTATGAGACAGTTGTTGTCAGATTTCATTGGTGATTTCAAGTATGAAATTTAATCGTAAGCTTGGCGAACAGTTTTGGAGAATTTGATGGTTCCCCATTCAAAGAGATAGGAGCTGCACTTGCATGCCCGAGAGGCGTTTCAAAGATGGCCACCGAGTGAAATGACTTGTCGTAAAGGGACTTTGAGTGAGGTCAGTGCTAAAATGGAAAATTGCTCATTAGAAAAATTTGCCTGTAACAACATTTCAAATTTCTTAGTTTTCATGCTAGACATTATGAACCTACATTTGCATAATTCCTTTGTCCACCATACACTGAATGGCTGGTGCAACATTAATAATTTGTGGTATTAAAATGTCTCGGTCACATATGGTAACCCTCGTTCCCTGAAGGAGGGAACGGAAACGCCACGTCGAGACCGACGAATAGGAATCTCGCTAAAGAGGCCAATCTACTTTGAGTGTAACTAAACCAAGCCAATGCACATTGGCATGCGATAATTGCATCAGCTGCGCTGCATTGCGGCACGTGCATACAATGAGCAGCATGTGCATCGTATCTTCAGGTTTTCGCTGAGGAGCCGAACCAGAGACCTGGCTGCACCAGCAGGGCGCATCAGATGTGGCGACAGGACGTGGCGTCTCCGTTCCCTCATTCAGGGAACGAGGGTTACCATATGTAACCGAGACGTTCCTCTTCAGTCGGTCAGTCGACGCCACGTCGAGACCGACGAATAGGAATCCCTACCAAAGGGCCACAGCTGCTGACCCCATCCAGAGCCCTGTGCAAGCCTCTTGCCCCTTCTTGCCTGGAAGGACGATAGGAGAGGGCTTACACAGAGTATATCTGTCACTGTTGTTCCGTGATAACCCATACAGTGAGATTAATGGATAACACTGGGAAAGCGTGCCCTTTCTGTTAGGAAGGAGAACGCTGCGGAACCCAACAACAGAGCTATCCGGAGAAAGAAGAGTCGACCCTCATGCCGACGTGGTCATGTTCCCATGCGAAAACATGAACCACCCATGAACACAGTCTCACATGTTTCCCAGGCATGCGAGACAGTGATCGTGACAGGAAACTTCCTTGAGAACTGGCTCTTTTAGATAACACTGCTTGCATTAGAGACAGAACAAACAAACCGCTCGGCTCTGAAGCGAAAAGTTGAAGATGCGATGCACTTGTTGCTCATTAATTGCGCGTACACTCGAAGTAGTTTGGCCTCTCTAGAGAGATTCCTATTCGTCGGTCTCGACATGGCGTCGACTGAACGACTGAAGAGGAACTGTAATCAGCACGGAGCACTTAGTGGAGAGATTATGACTGTTCAGAAGGCAGTAATAAGATAATATTCAGAAGGCAGTAATAAGATAATATTCAGAAGGCAGTAATAAGGCAGAGTCATTAGCATATGCATATGATCAAAACATCAAACAAGTCAAAATTATACACAAGGATATTATTATCACAATTAGCAAAGCAAGAGCAAGTTGCCCTGTAGCAAACGCTGTCTCTGGTTTGTCTTTGGTCATATTGGTTCTGTGTCATTCTTTTGCCCTCTTTCTTTACTCTCTGTGGACAGATGTTCTGCAAATATACTGTCTATGTGAAATAGTGGTTGGCATGACATTTACAAGGTGTTACAGTATTGCATTTTCTAAAAAATACATATTAAATTATTACTCTTGACTCGAGTTGACTGAGGCAGAATGATCTTAATATAGAGAATGCATAACAAACCCTTTGTAATTGTAAATACAATTAGGCTTAGTGCTGCTAATTCAGTTTATGTTGTTGGAATTACTCTTCCATTCAAATAATTCAATGTTTATCTTTCTTCTTATCACACTCTAGCATTCCTTTACTGTCAGCCAGTGTCTGATTTGGCTCATGCTCAGTCAGTCTCTCCCTCACTCTCCGAGCCTGCCTCTGCCTCATCTTGAATGGAAGTATGAGACAATTAATTTAACATTATACAGCATAAATCTATATTATACACTGTACTATGCTAAGATACTTCTCATTTTTGAAAATGTATAGTATATTACCTTTTTTAATCATGTATTCTATTGATATGGTCTTAATAAAATATTATAAATATGATGTATGTAATAGATTACTAGTATCAACTAAGACAATTGATTATAATGGGAAATATACCTTACAACTTTCTCCTAAATATTCTATATGATGATTTACCCACTGCTGGACATGCTGGAGCTTTGAATCCATGTATGCAATGTTGAACGGGCTTTAGCAGCCTCTCTTCGCTCTTACACTTTCTCTTTCTCTTTCTCTCTCTGTCTTCTTTTTTGTGAAGGCATTGTTTTTTGTCTACAAAGTGTGCCGACAACAACAAATTTGGTGTTATTTATAGATCAGATTGGGTAAAATAATTTTATTAGACAAGAATTCTAATTATCTTCCATGTGGATATTTTGCACAAGTTGTTAGCAATATTAGAAGACCAGGAGATAAACATTACCGACAGAAATACAAAAACAACTACCAGATTACTAATTCCACGGATCAACCACTGTCTGTAATGTGGATTGTAATATGTAATCTACCTGTCAATGGGACGACATTCTGTAACCGTCATATCCACTCTCCAGAGAGCACAGACTGAGTGATGCTGGGGAGTGAGCGTCGAAAAAACAGAGCGGATTAGCAGAAATAATATAATTTTCCATTAATCCTGTGTTTGCGTCTCTCGTATCGTGTCTTTTTTTTGCAGTATTACATCATAATGTTAAAAAATCCAAAACCAGTCATTTTAGGAGCTTGGTTTTTATACAAGCTGTTACTAACGAGGAAGTTTTAAATTCTGAAACTTGCAGGACATTTCTACAGTACCTCTTACATGTCAAAAGATTAAGGAAACTTTCATTTCTCAATTCATGACCCCTTTAAAGACCGCATTTTCAATTAGATCCTCACCTCAACTGTTCTTGCCATGTGACAGAATAACCAACCAAAATGGATCTAGCAGTGGTACAAATCCTCCTCCTCACCCAGGGGGATTGTTCCCACGAGGACCACATGCGTGACATCGTTGACTACCCTGGTGATTGCCTCTGTGTGTGTTTTTTTAGAGCTAGACTCAAACCACCCACAAAGGCACGACTGCCCAAGGATAGTCCTCAAGGAATCTTTCGTGAGTGGGTATTCCTTCAATGTGGATCCCCTTCCTTTCACAGTAGGTGAGGAGGAGAATTTGAGACCCTGAGTGCCCACACGCGTCATGGACCTTCAGCCAGCCGCCATGTCTGTCCTGGAGCCATCGCTCATTGACCTGTCCTACCAGGAGTTAGTTCCTACCCTGAAAACCACCCCTAAAGTTTTCCTCTGCTGGTCCCATCCGGCTTATTAGACTCTATAATGGGATTGCTGGTCCTAATTTGGCCCTTCCTCCTCCACTGGTTCTGCCAGCCATGTGAACTCCCTGGTTCCATCCAGTTCCCTGGCTCCTCCTCATCCTCCTGCTCTACCGGCTCTTCTCAGCCACCATGGCCTTGGGAGTTGTAGAATTGGGAACAGATCTGACCCTTCTGCTCCACCTTGACGCTCTGAGCCCATGATTTTTCCTCGGCCCTCCGATCCTGCAGCTCAACAGTTGCTTGTTGATCCCTTGGTTCCACCGTAGTCTGTCTTTCCTCTGGTTCCACTGGTCTCCCTTGTCCCACTGTCTCTCCTTGGTCTGTCGCCCCCCTTGCTCCAGCATGGACTTCTGGGCCTTTGGCTGCACTTGGGCCCTTATCCCCTCCAGCTCCTCCATTGTCCTCATTCCCACCGGCTTCACCTCGGTCCTCTAATCCTCTGGCTCCACACTGGTCTTCTAAGCCTACGCCGTCACTCTGACCCTCCATTCCTCTGGCTCCACCTTCATCTATGTCAAACATTACTGTAGAATGTCTTTTTTGATTATGGTCAAGTACAAAAAAAATCCATTATACTTTTTCTGTAGACATGAGTATGTATATCTAGCACATAATTTCTGAACCACTTTCAATGATTTCTTGAACACTCCCCTGCCTCCAGGTAGATAACCCTGCTCCAAACTCATGCCACTGCTCAAGACAATTTTGCTGTATCAGGTTGGTTGGGATGTTCAAACAGAGCATCAGCGAGTTTATACTTCTAGGGAATCAGCCAATGAATGCCTTACTTGTAGTTTTCTCTGCATATTAAGCTACCAGAGGGGGGGAAATCCAAAATCCCAAAAAATTACATACATTCATTGCCACCTCATTACTATTTGATAAGTAACCCTTACTCATTTCAAAGTAAAGTTTTGTCATATGCGTTGGATCAATATGGCTGGAGATTTTTAGACCCAAACATTGGCCCACCGGATTGCATGCGGGCATTATGTCAGTTTAAAAAGGATGTACAGCAGTTGTTTCCTGAAGGCCAAAAAGTAAATCAACACAGAAACAAAAAAATAAATAAACATCAGACCACACAATGAAAAATCTGTGCCCCCAACACTCTCTATACCTCTCAATATCCTGTTAATTACTTTCACTTGTATAAACATAGTCAATTGGTTGCTTAAAGAATTGTGAGATTAGAGGTGTGAAAAGCATGGACAAAACAAGGAACAAAGATCAAGATTAAAGTCGGCATATCACGAAAAACAGGATTTTCTTGCTCTTTTGAATAAAAGAACTTGATCGTCTATGTAACGTTCGTTACTCCAAAATGATAATCATAAAGCCAAAAATGACTGTTTATTAGAACTAAGTTGCAAAAATCTTTATTTTATGACATTAGAACCATGAACATTAACAAACATCTGTTCACATTAATAAATCAATTGCTATTCAGAATTCAGCCACTGATGAACTGCACCACATTACACATTCAAATAAGTTAGCCAATCATAACAGCAACCATTTACATTTATTAGTCTTAAAGGTATAGGCTAGCAAACAAAACAGTCTCAACATAGTGAACTTACGGGAAAAATGTGTATGATAAAGAGAATGTGTCAACCTCAAAGGCCACATTCATATTAGTATAAAGAATCAAAACAAAACAGTATATAAAACATGTAGCTGCTTTGTGTATTCAAAGTGTGATAAGTGAGGACGCAGACAACATTACATGTTGTGCTGGATAGGTTAACAGGAGGGATCTCGTGACATGGATCCGTTGGTGGTGTACAAAAGAGAGCAGTCGAACATGTGCTGGATACACACCCTTTGTCTCGGCTAAAGCTGCTTTTGTCAGCATGGCTAAAGCTGCTTTTGCCAGCAAGTGTCAGCATGAAAAGCAGTGAGCAGGTGTGTTTGTGTGTGCATGAAAAAATGAAAGCAAATTGTATTGGTGAACAACATTGAACAGTTTAAAATATCACCTAACCCATTAACTGTTACCATGACTGCCATGGACTTTTACACAAAAACCAGCCTTAAAGCTTAAGTGTTTATTTAATCAATTGCTTAATATGCAATATTGGTTGTGCATTTGGGGTGGAACTATCTGTAACAGAAGAGAAGGGTGTTCAGTTGCTCCCTACTGTTTCCCATATTCTCCATCTGTTTGGGCTATGGGGCCGGGTGGCAAGACACAAGCCTTTTCTGACTAAAAGGAACATTTAAGCCTGGCTAATCTTTGCAAAAACAAATATCCAGTCACCGGTCTGATAAGACCAAGATTGAAAATTTTGTCCAAAATTGTATGTTATGTTTGGTGCAAAAACAACACAGCACATCAGCAAAAGAACAACATACCCAAGGTGAAGCATGGTAGTGAAGCATCATGTTTGGCGGATGCTTTTCTTCAACTGGAACTGTGGCTTTAGTCAAGGTGGGGGGAATCATGAATAACTCATGATGAATATAATTTTCACCTTTCAGCAAGACAATGATCCAAAACACAACAGATCTAAATCAACAGAAGAATCGCTTCAACAAAAACAGATTAACGTTTTAGAATAGCCCAGACCTGAATCTATAGATAATCTGTGGGGGGACCTGAAGAGGACAGGAGATGCCCTCACAGTTTAGCAGATCTGGAATGTTTTTGCAAAAAAAAGGTGTGGGAAAATTTTCCCACGAATTCAAGTCAAGTCAAGTCAGTAAGTCAAGATGTACCAATCTGATAGACTCCTATCCAAAGAGACTGAGAGCTGTAATAAAATCAAAGGGAGCTTCAATTAAGTATTAGTTCAGAAGTTATTCCAAGAATGGTACGAAAAGGTGAAAATATCCAGTGAGCGGCAGTTCTGTGGGTGAAAATGCCTTGATGACAGAGGTCAGAAAATGGCCAGACTGGTTCGAGCTGATTGAAAGGCAACAGTAACTCAAATAAGCACTCGTTACAACCGAGGTCTGCAGAAGAGCATCTCTAAATGCACAACACATCCAACAATGAAGCAGATGGGCTACAGCAGCAGAAGACACAATGGTGCCACTCCTGTCAGCTAAGAAGAGGAAACTGAGACTACAGTTCACACAGGCTCACCAACATTGGAAAGTAGAAGACTGGAAAAATGCCTGGTCTGATTTCTGCTGCAACGTTCAGATCGAAATTTGTCATAAACAATGGTGTAATGGTGGGATATTTTCTTGGTACCCTTTGGGCCACTTAGTAACAATTGAGCATCATTTAAACTCCACAGCCGACCTGAGTATTGTTGCTGATCATGTCCATGCCTTTATGACCAGAGTGTACCCATCTTCTGATGGCTACTTCCAGCAGGGTAACGCACTAGGCCTATGTCACAAAGCTCAAATCATCTCAAACTGCTTTCTTGAACATCATTTTACTCAAATGGCCTCCACAGTCATCAGATCGCAATCCAATAGAGCACATTTGGGATGTGTTGTAACGGGATATTCGCTTCATGAATGTGCAGCTGATAAATCAATAGCAACTGCGTGATGCGATCATGTCAATATTCAATGTTCAAAATCTCTGAGGAATGATTCCAGCACCTTGTTGAATCTGGTGCCACGAAGAATTAAGGTAGTTCAGAAGGGAAAACTGGGTCCAACCCTGTACTAGCAAGGTGTACTGTACCTAATAAAGTGGCCAATGAGTGTAAATAAACTTTAAATGTAATATCGAAAAACACTACAAGAAATTATAATCAAGTACTTTTCATGTGTTTTAGTATGTTAGTCAGCACATGAAAATAAGCGTACTGCTTTAAAGGAGAAGTTCACTTTTAAAATGAAAATTCTGTCATCATTTAATCACCCTCATGTTGTTTCAAACCTGTATGAATTTCTTTCTTCTGCTGAACAGAAAGGAAGATATTTAGAAGATTATCAGTAACCAGACAGTTTTTGGGTCCCATTGACTTCCATAGTATATTTTTTTCCTACTATGGAAGTCAATGGGACCCAAAAACTGTCTGGTTACTGATAATCTTCTAAATATCTTCTTTTCTGTTCAGCAGAAGAAAGAAATTCATACAGGTTTGAAACAACATGAGGGTGATTATATGATGACAGAATTTTCATTTTAAAAGTGAACTTCTCCTTTAAAGCACAACAAAAGATTATTAAAACAACGATTTAAATCGCACTTAAGTGTGATTAAACATAGTCATAACTATGTACTGTATTTAAGTACACTTAAACGCCCTTGTATTTTATGCAAGTACATCCAGCATACTTTTAAGATTGGAGCCATTTCTAAGGCTCAGTAGCCTAATGCTTCAAGCATTCATGTCTAGTCTCTAGAAGCAAAGACATTTAAGAGCCATTAAAATGACTTTCCTTAGTGTGAAGATGCAAAAACAAATAAATAAGGAGTTTGACTCAATGGAGTCTCTTCTTTTAAGCCTTCCCCCATCTTTTCAATCTTTTTACTCTTCTGTCCTTCGGCCTGTCCCATATCTATTCTCCACCCTCCCCATCCTGTTCTCGCTGCAGTGTTCGGCCACATAGCTCCAGTCTCCTAGCAACCCCGACAAAGAGGTTCCCAAAAAAGTCAGGAAGATTTCTTTCTCCCTTGTTTCCCCCCTCTGACGGAATCCTACTTTAGGGATTCAGGCTTTTGCCATGGCTGATGCTGACACAGCACCCAGAGAGATAAAACTGGTTTGGAGGTCACACTGAAAAAATAAAATGAAATCACTTCTAAGTTCTGTATGGTAGCGCAGCACGCTCCCCCTCACTTCGGGCTGTGTTGATTCTGCCATTTTTAACACGCTGCAACAATGAAACTTAATGCTGGTCTGCAACAGGAAAACCATAAAGTGCTCAAAACAGCATGAGCAACTGTTGCATATGGTTTACCCAAAGTGAAATCCTTAGAGATGTTCAAGTTTATATAAAATGATCTTAACCCTTGTGAAAAAATTTCACTTAATTGTATTGAATGTGCACTTGTAGTGTAGGCTACTTCAAATCTTTGAAATAAATTTTAAAAAACTGCACTTGCAGATAATATAATATTAATGAAATGCAAGTTATCTTAAATGTACTTAAAGACAGTAGACTTTCATCACAATGTCTTTTAAAAAGTGCACTTTGTAATATTGTCAAATTAAAAGTTCTACTTTAGAAGTAAATTTTAAATCATTATGTTTTTTGTTTTTTTATGTGCTTTAAATAAGTGCATTTATTTAAGTACACTGCATACTAATTTGAACTGTAGTGTGTTATTTGCTTTTATGTTTAAAGATATTAAATTGTAACTTCATCATTACAAATGTGTAATTACAAATATATTTAAATACATTGCATACACGTTTAAATAGAAATCACATTATATTTTAGTTTACCATAAATATTTGTCAGTACATTAGGTACATGCCTGTGCAAAAGTTGCCACGATGCTAAGGTATTTAGGGTGGTTTCTAGGGTGTTCTGGCTGAATGTTTTGTAGTCAAAAGTCAAAACACTTTGATATTCTGGTCTCTATATGGCTCCTTCAATGTAAAGCCCCTTTCACATAGCGCATTGATCCCGGGAAATTGCCGTAAAATTGCTAGAGTGCCTTCTGTGTGAACGCAAACACATCCCGGGATTGATGCCGGGATCGATGCAGGGATGGGGACCTATAGTAACATTGCCGGGATCAGTCCTGGAACTGTGTGAACAAAAGCCAGGAACAATGCCGTAAGGGGTGTGTCGTAGTGATGACGCATGTGCTGCCTTTCTACAACCTAGGCTACAGCATATGGGGAACGAGCCACTCGGCAAACCCAGTGCCGCTGCTGGGGAGTATGGACTCATCTTCAAGTAGAAATGAAGAAGAGGAGTTATCAACAGAACTGACATCTGACAGGAGATATCACATCCTGACGACACGTGTCTTTACGGGATCTTTACGGGATGTGTGTGAACGCACTCACAGATTCCTGAAAATCACTGGCAGTGTGAATGAACCAAAATCAAACGATCCCGGGTCAAATCCCGGGACACATTATCCGTGTATCTCTGTGTGAAAGGGGGTTAAGTTTACAAGATTTTTATTGTTTTGTAGATATTTCACACCTTTTCCTCCACAAGCTGCATGATTTTAGGTATCATTAACGTCCATTGTACAACGTTTAATTCATAGGGTATAGTTACAGTTTCTAAAAGCTATAGTTGGCAACAGTGTTGTTAAGCACCATTCTCACATATATAGCACACACTCGAAGATTGATCACACATAGCAGAAGTTTTTGTCAGATGAATGATAATTGAACCACTAGATCAGGGATGGTCAACTTCGGTCCTGGAGGGCCACTGTCCTACAGAGTTTAGCTTCAACCCTAATCAAACACACCTGAACAAGCTAATCAAGGTCCTCAGGATTACTAGAAAATTACAGGCAGGTGATTTTTTCAGGGTTGGAGCTAAACTCTGTAGGACAGTGGCCCTCCAGGACCGAAGTTGCCCATCCCTGCACTAGACTATTCTGTTCATGGGGAATTTAAAAGTGCCTTGTGGGAATGTAACATCACAGAACAATAAAACTTAAGAATTGGGGCATGAAGGGAGGTTAGTTCACCCAAAAATGAAAATTCTGTCATTAATTACTCACCCTCATGTCGTTTCAAACCCGTAATTGAATCTGCGGTCGAGAAATGTTGAATGAAGTGCTAAATGAACCATCGTATAATTTCTATGACACGTGATATAGATCAGTTATGCTTCTACAGGCGTGTAATCTCATCATATGTTGCTAACTAACGGTGCTGTAACCTCATTATAGTCTGGCAGTATAGGGAAGGACAGTATTCTGGCCCAGCTGGAATACAAAAGAGTCATTATGAACTATTTAAAACGAGTCATTTAATCCAATAAAATTATTGGGTGTAAACAGCATTCCTGCACCTGGCTCACAGTTTTAGCTGTATCTATATGACACTTGACCTGAAAGAACTGCATCCGTTATTCCGGCTGACGGGTTACCGGGGTGACTCCCTGACCTCTTTCCGTCAGCTCCCATTATGAATGAGGAAACTGTGACGAATCTTCGGGAAAAGGAGCTCCACATAAATGTGCATGGAGTACTGTTGGTTAGTAGTTGGCGTTACATGTCAACAATGAATGCACTGTGGATAAGTAACCTTTTACACCTTTTTGAATGCATATGATGATATACTTTTAGGTAATATTGGAATAACATGTGTTAACATCATTCACTGTTATGTTATTCTTTAGTTTATCCATTTAACAATTACTCTGTCAACATAAGTTAAGTCTGACATATGAAATATTAGGAATAAATATAAATATTTTTTAACAGTTTATTAAACCTTTAGATAAAATTGTTAAAAAAGAAAAAGTTTGCATCTGTTTGTATCATATTTGATACATCAGGTTTTGATGGCTCATATAGCATGATATAGGAGAATACGGAGATCATTCCCGAGGCTCAAACTGTGCAAAAATATTCAATTTGCTGCCAATTTAATTATTTATATGCTGAAAAAATTTCTGATAGTTTGTAGTTATAATACATTTATTCACTTTTTAAGCGTAGACCTGAAAATGAAATTTCCAACTTAAACTGTCGTAAATTTTGAATGCTTTGGAGGACAGACAAAAGTCACTTGGCGGATTATCGCTGAAGTAAAAACGGTATTAAAAAAGCTGTAGAATATTTTAAAGTTTGTTAAGTTTACATTTTTATATGAAATATATATTTTCCAAAACTTTTTTACTCTAAAACTGTCAGAAAATCAAATGCATGAAGTTGTGTTCCAAATTTGATGTTGATATCTCAAAAGGGATGCAGTACTAAACGTTTCCACTAGATGCGGTCATTTTTGACAATTTTCTTTTGTTCAGGACCATTGTGTGTGTGTGTGTGTGTGTGTGTGTGTGTGTGTGTGTGTGTGTGTGTGTGTGTGTGTGTGTGTGTGTTTTCACGTAGCAAGTGCCAAAACCTTTACCAAGTTTCACACTATTCCAATGAAGTAACAAATTCTAAGAAACCAAAATGTTTTTCAAAATGACCGAAGAACCCAAGAAAATCGGGAACCTTGACTTTTACATGTTTACAGTTTAACGCAAGTAACAGTTTGGCTTGTAATTTTTAATTAATTTGAAAACAGTGTTTATGTTAATGATCACTCAGGCCCTTTCTGTGGTCTTTCAATTGATACAACTGCAAATTAGACTCTAAGGAGAAGTCTGATTCAAAAAATCTGGAGTGGATAATCAATATTCACTTTGATCCTCTTAGAACTTCTTCCAGCATCGTTTGCTTTCCCCAAGTAGAAATTAATCATTCAAATTATTCATGAGATCAGCATGCCAACATGCTGAACATGTGCGTGTGTTATGCTTGCAGGAGAAAGGGAGGGCAGCACACGTCCCGAGATGAGTGTGTGCTGGCGGGTTGGTTGGGATCTCCGCTTTTGCTCGCCAGGAAGAGGATTCTAGGTCAGCAGGGAAATCCCATTATTATGGCAAGCCATGATGGATAACTTTAAGCCTACATGCATGAGCTTTTGCGCTCACTCGTGTTTGTGTGCTTTTGTGCTGTTCAAGCACTTCTTGCAGAGAGTGTGTTTAATTGTGTTTATCGGGGGCCGAATGTATGCTCGCATAAGCTGCTTTTTCATCGGTCAGAATGTAAAATAAACACCTGCCACTCTTGGTGCTGTCCAACGGACGTGCTGGCATGGATTGCTAGTTAGTAAGCAGGCGGCGGGTGATCGCTGTTATCTGGACGAGGCAGAAGGGCTTGAGGAAGGTGCCTGTACCACACAGACAGCAGACACCCCAACCGTGAAGGACTAGGAGGGTTTGGCCGCTAGAGCTGCAAAAGAGAGTCAATCTCATATACCCCCCATGTTAAAATGCCCAACTTTACAACAGAACAAAATATGTTTACAGCCTGGTACTAAAAGTGGTTTTGGTCTATATAGCTCATTTTGCCCTTCATGAAAACTGTGAGGGGGTTGAATTTTGCCGGATTGCCGCTGTTGTCACTACTAGCCGTTTGTCTGTTAGCGTCACGTCACCTCAGCTAATCCCGCCTTTTTGCCCATTTTCGTTTATCTGGGAGTGACGCGCTGCCAACCAAGATGGCGACGGCCGGCTCCACCAGGGGGGCAATCATTCGGAAAAAACTGAAGCTTCCCCGGGCGCCGCCATTGATTAGCAGACTCCCATTCATTTTGGCGTCACTTTGACAGCGAATAACTTTACATCTGAGGCGTTTAAAGACTCAAGCCGTTCACACCACAAGCACTCAGGGTTGTTTATGGTAATGGTCTTTCTGAGCTATATCTATAATATTTTTATCTAGAGCCAAAAGTGCTTAATTCAAGCCCTTTTCCGCTCCGTGCGCATTGCTTAGAACACCCACCCTCGCTAAAAATATAAAGCGGCGCATTAAGAGCTGAAGACGACGCGGTTATTTTAATAACAACAGTAGCAGAAACACGGTGAGCAGCAAAATATATACTCAAACTAAAACACTGCAGAAGACGAGAATGCAGCTTATTTTTTTATCTGTCATACAGATGACTCTGACCGTTTAACTAAACCAGGTTTGAGACAAGTTAATATGTGGCGTTTTCATACATTTTCAACATTTTATCTTGCTACACCACTACTTCACTAGAAAAAAACAGATGGTTTCTGCGGCATGCTATTTTGAAACAGCTGAGTTTCTGTCAGGCTACTGAACAAATTGCTACGTTTATAGCAGCTATAGAAACACTTTTAAGTTGCTTCTTCCCCTTTCTGAGACTCAAATACCTCTGAGATCACTGCAATACTCCACACTTCTCCATTTATATTTATATATATGTGAACAAACAGTAATTTCTGACTAAGTGTTCAAGTTCAAAGCTAAACGGACTGTATCCTCTAGGTGTTGTGCTGTTGTTGGCACTCCAGGATTCACAGGAATAATAGGCCGGAAGAGCAAACTCTCGTGCTTCAGTAACTTCACTGGCTCCTTCAGAGCCTGCTGCTGTCTCGTGAAGAAAATATCTGGCCTTTTACAAAAAGCATCTATGCTCTTTTCTGCTTTTACCATCCTCTGTTCCAAGTCAAATAAGCCAATTTATGACATAATGAATGAAGACAGGCTTTAGTAGGTCAGCTGTAGTCTTCATGCCTCACTGGAGTCCCAAATTGCTTTGGAAAGCATCTCTCAATACTTTAGAATAATAATAAAAAGATTTGGCCATAATTATAAATGTTTTTGTGTTTATTTGAATTTAACATATCTTTTCAATGTTATAGTTTATTGATGGGTTAACAGATAAAAACGTTTATTGTAAAATTATACAGTATTTTACAATAGTTTTTAAGTGTAAATTAACAGCACATTACTGGCTACTGAGTTGCATTACTATAATAGTTTACACACTCTATAGCAGCATACTGCTAAATCACAGTAATACAATGGAATCACTACTGTGAGGTCACAGTATACAGCGGTCATTTTACAATTATTTACTGTAAATGATACAGTAACTTACTGTGACAAGTAATGTAACTAGTTGCCTGTAATTTACTATGAATGTACTGTCAAATAATTCACAGTGCAGCAAATAAACGAATATACTTTTTTTTTTATACTGAGCTATTAAAATGAAGCAAAAGGAAAGTGTAGACTGCAGCATCTCTAAACGTTAGAATAATGATACTTTTAAAAAATATTTGGCCATCATTATGTTTGCTATAGAGCAAAATAATGAATATACTTAATTTTTATATTGAGATATTCAAACTTAAGAAAAAGAAAATTTTAGAAACTGCAGACTTACGTTGTTAAAAACTTAAGTTAATATTAAAAACACTAATTCAAAAACATTAAGTGTAATATTTAAAAAAATTACATTGGTTTAAAATAATATTTTATACTGTACAATATAATATTAATACTGTACAATATATTGTTAATACAATTTTTGTGCCTAAAATTCACATATTTTCCAAAATCATTACACACATGTGACCGTTAGTCTGTTTTTGGCTGCTGTGCATTTAAAGGTGCTTGAAGTGACTAAAAAAAAAAATGGTAACCTAAAATTGGTAACATCTATATTGACTGTTTTTATTCAAGTCAAAAATATTAAAGGGATAGTTCACCCAAAAAAATAAAATTAGCCCATGATTTACTCACCCTGAAGCCATCCTAGACATTCTTCCCTTATGACATTCTTCTTTCAGACGAATACAATCAGAGTTATATAAAAAAATGTCCTGGCTCTTCCAAGCTTTATAATGCCAGTGAATGTCTTTGGAAGTCCATCAAAGTGCATCCATCCATGATAAAAGTGCATCTATCCATGATAAAAGCACTCGAAACGACTCTGGGGGGTTAATAAAAGTCTTCTGAAGTGAAGATGCGTTCGTGTAAGAAAAATCTCCATATTTAAAACTTTATCAACTAAAATAACTAGCTTCCGGCAGATGGCTGTATGCATCAATTTATGGCGAAAGACTTGACACACAACGTAATGACGAACGCGGTTGCCCAGCCCTGTTTGTTTGAACCGCAAGAGGCGTCAAAGCTTACGCTACTCCTGCATCCTACGTCACACAATGTCAAGTGTTACTCTTTTGGCGTAAGTCCACTTGCGTACGGCCGTCTGCCGGAAGCTAGTTATTCCCTGATGGAAAAAAATATATATAAATGCTAAGTATACTTGCAGCCAGACTAATTATCAGTATACTTCAAGTGTGTTAATGATTAGTTAACGTGAAATGTGCTATTTTGAAACAACTAATTTGATACTAAGTATATTTTAGTTGTAATTAAATTGTAGTAAAGCATAAATTTAAGTGTATTTAGTGTACTTTTGTGTACTAAATTGGACCAACTACAAGTATACTTAGTTTACTTTAAGTATATGCCTGTGTAGGGACTAATTGCATGCTTGATTAGTGATATTAAAGTGTACTTTATTTGTGTTACAAGTACATTACAAATTCATTACGAGTGTCTTCGAAACATACAAGCAATATACCATAAGTGTATTTATATATATAAAAAAAAAAAAAACATTGTGGCATTTTCGCCTTTTATTAGGATAGGACAGTAGCTGGACAGGAAGTGAGGTGGGGAGAGAGAGACAGAGGAGGAACGGGATCAGGAAAGGTCCACGAGCCGGGACTCGAACTCGGGTCTCCCGAAGCATGTCAGCGCACTTGCCCACAAGGCTATCATGGTGTGATATATTTAAGTAAAAAGTCCAAATACTCCAAATACTCCAAATTACATTCTTTGTCTTCAATAACAAATGTACATTATTAGACAAATAAAACTTAATAAAAATACTATATGTATTTTGAAAGTATACTTGTATACAATGATCATTTCCAGCACACAGTTAAAATATACCTCAAATATATTTTAAATAAAGTGCAAATACATACACTTTTAAAAAAATAAACTGAATTTTCACTTCAGGTATATTTTGTATAAAATATATTTTTAGAAAATATACTAAAGTACACTTATTTTAAAGTGTGTTAAAAGTTGTATTGTGAAAATAGGTAAAAGCATGATGCTAATACACTTTTATTATATTTAAAGATATTACAATTTTTGTTAGTATATTTGCAATGTATTATTGAAAAAGGGAATATATTTCAAATACAATAAAGTATACTTTTTTCACTAGGGTTTTAGTCGATAAAGTTTTAAATATGGACATTTTTCTTACAAGAATGCATCGCTTCGCTTCAGTGGGCCTTTATTAACCCCAGGAGCCATTTGGGACACTTTTATCATGGATAGATGCACTTGAATGGACTTGTCATGGAAGAATGTCATACACCTAGGATGGCTTCAGGGTGAGTAAATCATGGGCTGATTTTCATTTTTGGGTGAACTAACCCTTTAACATCACTGAATCCACCCTGTTTCAATAAAACTCATTTTTATGGGTTAGATCATGTAGAAAAGCTCTCTGCTGCAGGTTGTCACTTTTTACAGTGTAACTTCTGTGCCACTAAATGGTGTCAGTAAACTTGTTTTAAACGTGTTTCATAAATACTTATCCTTGACATTAGTCAAACAATCAAGTAGTCCTTCCCCAAACTCATGTAGGCTAAAGTCAATATAAATATGAACCTTTGTTCATTGTATTCACAATGAAATTATATAAGGCAAAAATCATATGATCCCATGAAGTTTATGAGACAATAATACATGGAAGATTGACATTTTTTATACAATGCATTGGCCTTGGATATCTCTTTAGATATATACTGTGAATTGACTCATCTTGAATTGAATGCATCTCATCTTGTAAACTGTTTAATAAGGTTATGCATCAAGAAAAGCTCTGTCAATACTGAGCTTAAGCAAGGTCTTGGCTGCTGAGGGTTTGGATCCGTGCACAGGTGCTAATCACCAAATCACTCTGTGCTGGTCTACAAATCGCTCCCAGATTTCACGGTTTCTTTGAAAAACAAGCACAAGGCTTGAATTTTGGAAATCTCTCTGGCCAACAGTATTCCTCGAACCCCTAGAGCCTAGAGGGGGTTGTGTGGAGATTAAAAAACTGTCAGCAGGGGTTATTTTTGGAGCTGTACGAGAGGGAAACGGTCCCGGAGCATGCCTCTCATTGCCAGTGTGTTGTGGTTTGTTTGAGTTGGCATGCGGAGAGCCATCCCTGCTCACAGTCCACAGCCATTAGCCCTTCCTCCTCCAGAGACCACCGAGATCATGTGGTGGGGGGGGGGCACTCATCTGTCATTTCTGCCTTTACATTAGAGTGACGTTAAAAAAGCAAGGTGGACCATTAATGCACATAATTATTTGAAGTCTCTTTTTAGCCAAATGTCAGGGTGACACTAGCTGTCCTGATAAGATAATGAAGGGAAAAAGCCTAATTAAAAATGAAATTCTTTAAAAACTAGTGTGGTATAATCTTCCCTTGTGGAAAAAGAAGTACACTTTAGCATACTTAAAAAAAAAAGAGTACTTATTATGGAAATGATATAATAAAAAAATATGTTTTCGGACACATCATTGAACGCTATTTACAATTAGGCTAAATGTATTCTAGTTTAAGTTTATATTAAATGCGATTAGCATTCAATTAAAGGGTTAGTTCACCTAAAAATTAAAATGATCCTATAATTTACTGACCCTCAAGCTATCCTAGATGTATATGAGTTTCTTCTTTCAGCTTCTTTTCAGACTTTCTTCTTTTATAATGGAAGTGAATGGTACCCTAGATTTTGATGTCCAAAAAAGTGCATCCATCCATTATAAAAGTAATCCATACGGCTCCGGGGGGTTATAAAGGCCTTCTGAAGCGAAATGATGAGCTTTTGTATGAAAAACATCCATATTTATAACTTTATAGACTATAATCTATTTATAACAGACTATAATCACTGGCTTTTGGTAACAGTCGTACACGAATCACGTGACCTCTGAGCCGACGCATGACGTAGGATGTAGGAGTAGCGCCAGCTTGGAAGCGCCAGGATATTTTTTAATATAACTCCGATTGTGTTTGGCAGAAAGAAGAAACTCATATACATCTAGGATAGCTTGAGGGTGAGTAAATTATGGGATACTTTTTATTTTTGGGTGAACTAACCCATTAAGAGTGCTTTTTTTTTTTTTTTTTACTCAAGTAAGTACATTAAATGTAATTTCATAATTACTTCTATTGTCTTTAATTTCTAATTAAGTACTTTACATTACTTTAGTATGTGTCAACACATGTCACTGTCAACACATCAAAATAAGTGTACTTTAAAAAAATGACATGATGATTTATAATGTTCTTTAAAGTAAAACATTATTACAAAGTGCACTTTTTAAAAAATTTTAAAAGTGGGTTAAGAAACTCGGTCATTAAATTGTTCTGTCTTTCATTACACTTAAGTGGCCTTTTATTTCATTAATGTTAAATTATATGCAAGTACAGTTTTTTTTTTCTTCAAAAATATACTCATACGATTTGAAGTACACTACAATTGCACATTCAATACAATTACTACTTTTTAACTTGAAAAAAATATAAATTATATATATATATATATATATATATATATATATATATATATATATATATATATATATATATATCCATTTCAGTTAAGTGCTGCCTACATTATGTAGTCAATTAGTCTATTCACTAGCTTTTACAAGCAATCTCATGATTCTGAGCAAGAAAGACTCTCCTTCCCCAATGAATTCACATTCTATACAATAATTCTTTTAGTCTGAACAGTAATGAGAGTTGCGTTGTGGCTGAAAGGGATCAGGTATCTGATCGCCGCCCCTTGTGACTGCTTGCTGACACAGCGTTTTTGTTAAAACTGACGGCCCGGCCAGTAAAAGTCTGTAAGAGAAGATAAGAGCCGATGACAGACTCTCTGCAGCCCAGTCAACGATCCTGGTTAATTATTCATCCGTTTCCCTCAAGGACCTGCAGAGTCAATTCAGCAAATCATCAATTCCCTCACTAGAAAATGGGATTCATTTTTACCTGGGACTAGGAGAACCCTTGTGATGAAGTACATGTTAGAATATTAAAAAAAGAGTACTTATTACAGAAAGAATATATTTTGAAAGAATACATTTAAGCACAAATTAAATGTAATGTTTTTGGACACTTTAGTATAGACTGAAGTATATCTTTATATGCACCTTTTATAAACTTTTTTGTTTGTTTGTTTGTTTTGTTTTTTAATATTTTAAATGTAATTTCTATTGAAACTTGTTTGTCATGTATTTGTATATTTGTAATTACACAATTGTAATGATGAAGTCACAATTTAATATATTTAAAATGTTACCTTTAAATGTAATATCAAACAACACGCTGAAGTTAAAATTATAATCAAGTACGGTTACACTTTATTTTAAGGTGTCATTGTTACAGTGTAATTAGGCTATATATTTAAGTAGTAATAGTTAAATAGTAATTAACAACATGTACTTATAGGGTTAGGCAAGGGATAGGATCTGGTTGATTAGTTGAATGTAATTATGCATAATTTGCTGTTATTACTATGTAAGTACATGTAACATATGTAACAAATACACTGTGAAATAAAGTGTTACCTCAAGTTCTTTACATGTGCTTTAGTATGTGTCATGTCTGTTTTTTGGTTTTGTTTCATGTCTTTTATTTTGAAGTTTTCCCAGGTTTGTCATGTGATTTCCCTGACCCCATCATGTGACCCTGTCATGTGCTTCCCCAGTTCATGTGTCTTGTTTTCATTGGTTCTTTGTTCTTTGTGTCACTTTCTGATTGGTTCATTGTTTCATATGTCAGTGCCATTGATTTTTCTTAAGATGCACACAAGTAATGTTTTTTTTTTTTCTAAGGCACGTTTATAAAAGCTACTTAAATGTCCTAATTGAAATAAGGCCCAGTCCTGACTTAATCTAAGCCCTGTCTGTGAAACCAAGTCATAATGTTGCTAAATTATAATTCTTATTTTTTAAATTCCACAAAATATAAATACAAAGGCTGCAAAATTAAAGTGGCCAGCAGTTCATTAGTGAAACTCTTCTAGTGTGAACTTTCAGGCACCAATCAAAATTTGAGGACAATAAACTACATGAAAACAGTGCTTTTTTTTCTCTCTCTCTAATTAATAATTTTGTAACCTGTCTGAAACAGTTCTTCCTAACATCAGCAGCTTTTCAGATTTAACTTTAGCAGTTGATCCTGCAGTCTTTGGTTTAAAGTGTAACCTGTAACCTAAAGCAGCAAAATCAAGCATTCATTTGAAAATGTAATGAGAAGAACTTAATCACCAATCGATTACTGGCAGGACATTTCAAGTTCCTGCCTCATCTCCAAGAAATCTGGACCTCAACGGTTCTGTCCGGCCCAGCCAGGCCCTGCTAACACTGGCCCATTGTCTTACTGCGCTCCTCCTGGGGACTCACTGGTTCTACACTCATCGAGTTAGGACATGAGAGAGCAGCCTCGGGCCACAATAGTCAGCATTCAGAAAGACACAGAGAGAGTTAAATAACCCAAGGGGACTTTACCCAAAGCCCACACATTTGACAGCTTTAGAAAAAAGGAATTTGGGACAGTGACTGTGGATCACGTGACTGATGAGTAAGAGAAAGAATATACATATTATGCAGGCAAAAATCACAGAACAAACAGTAATGTTCATCTCTAAATCCACCAGTTACGCAGAATTCAGAGATCCGTTTCGAAATTCCAAAGTGCTTACAGCATTTTCTGGGATTGTCAGATGGAACAAAGGCCTGTGTTCTTAGCAATATCAGTACTGTCTCATGCCTGAACGCCCACTTCCACTTTGTTCCTGTGCCGTCACCAAGCCAAAGAGAGGTTTTTACTGTATAACAGACAGTGAAAGGCCTGACTGTGGAGCAGTATTTGGCACAATGATGGGGGAAAATCATTATTAACAACATCTGTCTGAATTACATGTCAAAAAAAACACCTGCGTTTTGCTTTCCTCACCAATGAGACAGCAAATACTGGAAAATGCTGAACGTGAAACCTACAGCAAGTCTCAGCAACACGCTAATGAAGCCCAAGTGCGGCGGGTTGCAATTAGAGCTGTGAGCAAAACACAGAAGTGCTTCGGCCAACTGAATTTTAGTTGTACGCCTTGCTGCACTTCTACATATAAGAGAACATTTAACCATTTGGACACTTGTTATTTTAAACAGAGCCTGTGGTATAATGATACCATGCTATTAGTTACTGTGGTTACTCATCGTCAGACAAATCAGAGTTCATGGAATGGAATTATATGTACCGCTTGAGGCCAAAACTTGGGTTTGAATTTCCATTTTGTTGGTAAACTGTTCATTGAGGTGAGCTTATTTTCAACACTCTTTTCCTCAACCCAGGCCCATTGGAAAAGCAAGCCTCTACCAACATGTTTGCAGAACTCCAAAGACGTACGTGTGAAACACGAGTCACAATAAAAGAGCTCAAAGACATGTAGAAGCCAGCTAAAATATTGTGTCTGTATCAGCAAATGTGTTTTATCCCATTTTTTGTTAAAGGATTAGTTCAGAATTAAATTTTCCTGATCATTTATTCACCCCCACGTCATCCAAGATATTCATGTCTTTCTTTCTTCAGTCGAAAAGAAATTAAGATTTTTGAGGAAAACATTGCAGGATTTTTTTCCATATATTGGACTTCAACGGGAACCAACGGGTTGAAGGTCCAAATTGCAGTTTCAATGCAGCTTCGAAGGTTCTACACGATCCCAGCCGAGGACTAAGGGTCATTTTCTAAAAAAAATAAACATTTATACTTTTTAACCACAAATGCTCGTCTTGCACATCCATGACTTCACGCATTACATAATCACGTTGGAAAGGTCACGCGGCCAATACTACAATTCAATACAAAAATGTAGGGTAAGGTGAAAAACTCAATCTCATTTTCTCCTCCAACTTCAAAATTGTCCAACATCGTTGTTTTACCTTTTATTCATTAATTTATTTTTTGTAAAGGACGTTTGACTTAGTCTTTGCACGTTCGCTTTGTAAACACTAGGTCGGTAATTCCGCCTACGTCACGCGTGACATTTCAGCGTGATTACGTAATGTGTGGTTAAAAAGTATATAAATGTTCTTTTTTTGGGGAAAATTACCGATCTTTTCTCTTTTCTCTTTCTCTTATCCCTCGGCTGGGATCGTGTAGAGCCTTTGAAGCTGCATTGAAACTGCAATTTGGACTTTTGAATTTTGATTTGGACGTTGATAACCATTGAAAAATCCTGGAATGTTTTCCTCAAAAACCTTAATTTCTTTTCGAATGAAGAAAGAAAGACATGAATATCTTGGATGACATGGGGGTGAAAAAAAAATCAGGAAAATTGAATTCTGAAGTGAACTAATCCTTTAACAACACAATAGAGAATTAACCTTTAACACCACTCACTGGACGTTTAATTTCAGAAACGCCACGATACGTAATAGAACCACCTAATAAAACATTGCCAGATTCACATTCTTCTGTGGGACGAGGGTTTTATTGATCAGTTGCTGATTGGAATGTGAACAGTGTGTGTTGTATACTGAATGTGATTCTATTAAACTGCAGCATGGCCTTGCACATCAGAGAAGTGACTCATATTACAGGAAACCAGCAAATGACAATTTCATCAAAAATTGCAAACAAATGTTACTAAAAAGTATGCACAATGAATCATTCCCAATAAGACAGTGACAGAAAAGTTTGTCTTTTTTAAAGTTTCACTCCCTAATACAAAAGTTCAGTTATCATTGTAGAAATGCACTATTTTAAACCTATTTTTACTATAGTATTTCTACTACAGTACTATTCTTTTTGGCATGCCATGTAATTTCATATGAAAGCGATAGTTGTGGTTCATTTTAATGAGAAAAAACTGTAAAAATAACTTTTAGGAGTTTGGCCTAAAGGATATGGATTGTAAGTCACAAAACATATTAATTTGCAAAGAGATTTGGTTTATCAGTGAAAAAAAGCATCCGTTAATTTGCATTTGTTTGTCTGTGAAAGCCGAGTCAAACGTTTAATTGCGCTTCTCCTATAGAGTTGTGCAGAGATGGCGTCAGAACCCGGAAAAGTATTTCGCCGCTGGTTCCTTCGAGATTTTCCTATGGGGTTTTATAATGGGGGTTTTCAATTTATGACTAAAATAGGGTCTGTGCTGTGGTAAACATAACTTGACGATACTTTGAAGTTTTGTTCTACAACATAAAGTACACACACCCATACCAAAACCACGAACTTTGAAGCAGTAATGTTTATTTTTTAAAGCGTATGTTTCTAATAAGTAATAAGAACGTTTGGGGTCTGAGTGTGTGCAGTTTACGTTGTAGAACAAAACTAAGTATTGTCAAGTTATGCTTACTTTACTTTCAAATAGAAAAAACACATTATAAAACACATTATAAAAGGAAAGAGAGGCGAATTAACTTCCTGGTTCTGGCGTCATCCCTGCACCGCTCTATGGCACATTTTGACTGTGTTAGTGTCCGTCTTTTGAAAACTGATTTCAAAAACGATACCGTTTTCGTCTCCATGTAAACTCAAATTTGAGAAAACGGTGATGTCATGCATATTATGTGTTCAAAACTCAGGCGCATAGTGTTTTTATTACAAAGTAACATCGCCAACTACTGGCTTGGCAGCATAATACGTTTTTAGTTTATGGATCCGTGTGAACAAGGATCGTTTTGACAACGCTGTCGCAAAAAATGCAAAGTAAAAAATCTTCCGTTTTTAGGACATCGTTGACATGTAAACATACCCTAAGCTACAACAGGTAAGCATGTCACCATCCAATGCTTACACCATCCAATAATCACAATAAGCTTTGTGCTTTGCTACTTTTGATATGAAACGAAGTTTGATCTTTCAAATTCTGTCAATTTTATAATGAAATTCAAACAATAAATGTGGTTTTGGCGCTCCTTAATTTGGTGTGATAGATCGCTGTTTTTGACTCCGATCAAGTGGCAGCACGGAGCACAAAGTGAACCTATAGTTATAGCACAAACAATAAACATGAATGAACTTCAAAAGATAAAAAAGAAAAAAGCAGTACAACTCTAAAACGCTCAATCACTGTTTCAACCGTGGAAAGACGTCAATAGAGCAGCTTGTAAACAGTAACGCAACATTACATTTACCTCAAGAAAGCCATTCAATGTCCAAAGCTTGTTAATTGGTTAGAAAAAAATAACTCTAGAGGAGCATTTTGATAATTTTATGCACAATATATTACATATGCATTATATTTTGAACCTGTTGTCTTCATTGTTTAATGTATTTTAAAGTCCCCCTGTAGTCAATAATTTTGTCCCTTAAAACTCATCTTTGATCATCAACATTACATATTTAAACGTTATTTCTTTGAAAAAACATTTTTTCATGCCTTAAAATAGCTTGAATGTAACTCTACACCTTTAGCTCATTTAATATACGCGGTTCTATGAATATGCAAATGAGCCCCGCCTCCACTCACTCACACCAGCTCAGAGATCCACTCGCTGACGATCACATGTTGATCTGATTGGTTACAAGGTCGTTTGTGACATCAGAAACACCAGCGATTTCAAAGCGTGTTTTTGAGACTGTCTTTGGTTCACTGCAGTTTTATAAACAACATTAAAAGCTTGATTTTACACCACAGGGGGACTTTAACATAATTTGGAAACATAATTTTAAAAGTTGATGTAAAAACTGCCTCATAGTTTTTATTATTTTTATTTGAGTGTTGATTTAAAAATAAAAATGTGATTAATAAGGCAATAAGCCCCAAGAAGCCCCACAACTAAATTCACTGTAAACTGTGGCTTCACAGTGCTTCTTCTTCTTCTTCTTTTTCTTATTAGAATTATTAATGTTTGTATGTTATAGGTCCATATCACAAAGTAAAAGAAACAGAAAGAAAAAATAAAATAACATACAAACATTATTGAACAAGGCACAACCAATCAGAATCAAGGACCGGGACTATCCATGTTCTAATTCAAGTTGTAGTATTACTATTATATTAGCAGTACTACAATTCTATTGTAGAATATGAGAATGTTTTTGTTTTTTTTTTCTTAAAGGAATATCTAATATAAAGGCTTCAAAAGTTTCTTTTGGCTCTTTTATTCCTTTAAACTCACTGAACTGCTGGAATAATTTCCTGTGCAGGTACAGTACCTAAATGCATTTCACAACCAGCTGGAAAGCAATGAGGACAGAGTCATGAAGCAATCCAAGAAAACATCTCCCGTGTCCTCTCTCTGCCCTCCACTCATTAACTTTTATGGTACACCAGGAGAATGTTAAAATAAGATCAATTTAATGTGTAACAGAACTTAAGATGTGGCACACGCACACAAAATCTCACACAGGCTGAGCTGGCTTCCAAAGCACACATAGTTCCTCAACCCCTGACTGCTGTGGCTCTCTAATTAAAAAGCCCTGGCAAAGCTCACCAATGAAACCTGCCGAAGCCTGAGTCAACACAGGTCATGTTCAAGCAAAAGTTCATCCAAGTCCACAGGTCAGGTTCATAACAAGAAACCTAGAGCTCCTGCATCGTTTTACCTTTCAGGTGGTTCTGTTTCGACATTAAAGGATTAGTTCATCAAAAAAACACAAAAAAAGAAATTCTGCCATCCTTTACCCACTCTCATATTGTTATAAACCTGTATGGCGCTCTTTCTTTAATGAATCAATTTTGAAGATTGTCCAAGCTGCTCTTTATTAAAAGTTATAATGAAGAGCATAAGCAGAGTTATAAGATGTGTTAGAGCAGCACAATTCTGGATAAACTGAGAATAACTTTTCTTTTTTTTTCAAAATTGAGTTTTGCTGCACGATACTCCCATGATTCTGAACAGACAACTAAATAACATGTAATTTACTAAAGGTTCTGACCGAATATTATTTGCTGCAGTCTATTTAAAAATGTTAAATTATTTAGAACGAATTACTTTTAAAAAGGATTGGAGGAATGATTCAATGACACTCACTTATGACACTCATGACATACTTCACTTGTTTCATTATTGAATGAATCAGCATTTTTGAACGAATCTCTTGAACGAATGATTCAATGACTTAGTGGCGTAACAATGTGATCAATACAATTGTTATTTGAAGCGCTAAGTTATTTTCAAAAGGTAACTATCCTTTTCCAAGATAGTGGTAAGTGGTAAATTACACTGGATAAAATAGCTCTATTTGTCTTGTACAAATGGTGTAATTTTGCAGCAGGTAGGCTAGCAAAAATATGTTTATGTTAGCTACCTGCCTGACGGCAAACGCTGCTTGTAACGAACAGTTAGTGCAACTTTTTTTTCCGAACGGACGGAATATGGTTACATACTGTAATATGTTTTTTTTTTAACGGGATAAGGAAGACGCAGATCTGTTCCAGAATCACTGTTTATCGTATTTAATGACATGACATTGCTATAGCTTTGTAATAGGTTTTGATGAAAGTGACATACATAGCATGCTATACTAACTATTCCACCGTGATAATCTATTTACCAAATGGGGGTTAGGAAAACCACACAATAAATTCTGTGCATCAAACATTAGCTTTGGGATGTTTTTAAGCATTGGTAGTTGTGAAAGCAGCTGCATCCATTCCCTTCTAATATCAAACTATGGAAATGCTAACATATCTTTTTGGTAACACTTTATAATAACCATCATTAATAGATGGTAAATTGTTATTTAATATTTAGTTAATTGTCATTTAACTGTTAGCAAACAGTCTTTTTACTTAATAAATACTTTGTAACCCATCTATAAACATTATTTAACCAGAAAGAGGCAGAGGAACATGATTTTTTCATAGCTTATCTTAATGTGCTAGTGTCGGGATATACAGTAGTGACAGTTTATGCAAATATGACATTATTTTTATAAGTTACCAATGGATCTTGAACAGTTACTTCAAGGTTACTGCAAATGTTCAATTGTTGGAAATGTTCAAATTTTATGCCTAGTATATGCAACAGCATTATTTGCACTGTAAACATTTTTTATTTATATAATAAATAAAATTATATATTTATAATTAATTAATTATAATTATAAGAGGGGGGAGGGGGGGGGGGCTTTTGGGGGGGCCTCCATGTCCATTTTGCTTGGGGCCCCCAAATTCCTTCAAACGGCCCTGCGTACTGCATTACAACAACACCAGGGCGAGTAAATGATGACTTAATGTTCATTTCAGGGTGAACTATCCCTTTAACAGCTTAAACATTCTGCCAAATATCTCCTTTTGTGTTTGACAGAACAAAAAAAGTCAGGTTGGGTTTCTGGAACAACAAGAGAGTGAGTACATAACAAAAGATTTTGTTTTATGCTTGTGTGAACTATTTCATTTTGTTAGGCAGAAAAATGTAAATGTTAAAATGTCAAAATTAAAACTTGACCCAGTTGAGGTTGACAGAGATTGGTTGCTCAATTTGTAGCATGGAGAGATTGTGACACATGCTATGAATTCATGAAGGATGTTTTGGTCAAAGTGGCCACTCAATTGTGGAGCACTGAGCTAAACAGGAAGTCTTAGCCAGTGAGAATGTGTGTGCAAGACCAATGCATCAAAAGTGTGGAGCGTTCCTGAATCACAGCCCATTACCTAAAGGCCTTGTACTTCACAGCATATCCCAGAGCAGACGGCCTAAAACCACAAACAAGTAGCCATGAGTCAATATACTGCCCCTTCTCCACAAATGTTATGCCTCTTGACACTTCAAAGAAGCTGTGAGCAGCAGTTTTTTTTTTTTTTTTTTTTTTTTTACTCTACAGAAAATAAAATGATTATAGGCTAAATTCTGCATCCAAGAAGCAGGCCTAAACATTCAGGAATACTGCTGCTTCAATACAAGTTAAGCTTTAGCTTTAGACACACATTTAAAACCTGGAACATTCTTAAAGAGTCTTGAATGGTTTATTTTCCTGCCTGGAAAGAGGATGTTGAAAACTGTGGTGCTCTATACCCTTTTCCACTGCATGATGGTCTAAAATGAACCCAACAAGGTCATAATGATTCCCCTCGCTTTTTTCCCTTTAACCTCAAACTTTTTATTATAAACCTAAAGACCAACACAAGCTTATAACACTTGAAGTAAAAAAAAAAATATTTTCTGAGGATGCACCGAATGTTAAAATTCTGGCCAATAGGACAAGACAATAATTATTTTCATGCTGTGGCCAATAACCGATGAATGGACAATATTAAAATTCAATACTATGTTTTTCTAAAAAATAAAACACTAAAAACTAAAATAATTCATTTAAAATAGGCCTAACTACAAGTGAATTTAGGAATCCCAACATTATAATGAACAGTATGAAAAATGTATATTAAAAATATAAATGTATTTTCATTTTGACACGAGCAAGAGATTATATTTAAAAGAGCAATTACATTGCAGGTGTTTTTAAAGATTAACTTTATGTGAGTGTTAGATGACAGCAATTATAATCTAAATGTAAAAATATAGAAATGAGCATGTAAATCCAATATCAACCATCTATTATCAGCCTATAACCATGTGGATCCGATATATCTTTTCTGAAGAAAATGTGAATGAAAATGTGAAAAATTTACCAAAAAAAAAAAAGTTTCAAACTTATGTTTAGGGATATGACCTCATATGAGCAATAGTAATAATCATGCTACAAACTCATATTTCATAATATACAGTATTTCTCCAGTAATAATACTTTAAGGCAACTGGCTATGTATTCCAATTACCAGCCAGAGGACAAATTAATTTAAGAGAGGGAACATGCCAACCATACATTATTAATACATCTGGAGGCAACGCCATCACTTACTATAGTAATAGAGAGCCTCCATCAAAGACACTTGATTTATTGATTGATAGTAATCCTGGGTTTAAGAGCACACCTCATGCAATTACAATCTCATAGTATATCAGAGTTTCTTTATTAAAGAGGATATGTGATAATCCTACAAACGATAATCCTGCTTTACTCATGCTCAACGCGACAGACTGAAGCTACGCCAGCTACCGTAGGTTGCCTCCAGACACAGAGGGCTGAGATTATAGAGCGACAATAATTATCAAGCGGAGGCTGCCCTAATTCCCCCCCCCAGCCCACTCCTCACACAGCACAAACCAAGCAAAACACACACGCTGTTTCTTTGTTCTCCTCTCATGCATTAATCTGACTGTGGATGTGCCCTCACTTAGCACCACCGAATGTATCTTTTCCCCATTCACAGCTGTGCAGTGTGAAAACAGCCTCATCCATTGGGAGCATGTTCTCCTTCCGTTCATAACCTGTGAAACACTCTGCAGTGTGCGAACTCAACTTTCTAAAGGCCCCCTGTGGTGAAAATCAAGTTTTCAATGTTGTTTATATGAATGTGTGTTGTTTTGAATATGCTTTAAGACAAAACATGTGCAGTATTTTCTCATTATGCAGTATACCATAGGCAGTCTCAAAAACGCCCCTCTCCCCAACCGTGACAAATTTGTAACCAATCCCGTCAACTTGCGGGCCGGAGCTTTTCCTATCATTATTTCTAAAGATGCTGATTTGTAGAAGGCAGCTCTCTGACTCTGAGATGGCGAACGGGAACATGGTTTGAGTAACACATTATTAGCTGTTTGATAACGTAGTCGAGCCAAAGGCTAATCATATCAATTACTATAAACCCTAATGCTCAAAATAATGAATTGGTTTGAGTCGAGTTAACTTAAATTAAACAAATTAGTTCAATCAAATGAACTTTTATGAGTATTTAGAACTTTCCTATTCTTTTGAGTTCACAAAACTGACACATTTTAAGTAATCTGAATTGTTTTGTTGTTTGAGTTTTAAAAACTTGTTTATTTTAATTTAGACAAACCTAAATTTAACTGAAACTGGGCTGGGATTTCATATATGTTAAATGATATTTGTTAAATGTTCTATAATGCCATATTCATTCAGCAATTGCTATGCTAATGCTATCAAAGCATTTCGGTGCGTCCGAAATCGCACACTGTCTGAGTGGGTACAACATTTGATTTTGAACTTTGCGACCGTAAAAAAGTATGTTCTATATAGTATGAATGTGTTTAGTAACATTTCTCCGGAGCGCAAACACAAATACGCACAGGAGTATATATTTAAGGTAAAATATGTTTTGTCAATATGATATTATTACAGGAACAACTGAGTGTGCTCTTGCTTTCGTCTGAGGGTGCTTAGCACCGTAGAGCCGGACCTGCCTGTACAATTCTCTTCTTCTGAATCAGTTTCTGGTTCAAACATATATGGCTAAATTAAACCAATATTTCCACTTGCCATTGTGTGGCATTTACTACAGTTGATCGAGTGAATCAGGGAGTCCGAGCTGGTGTGATTGAGTGGAGGCGGGGACTAATGTCCGCATATACTAAATTAAGCTTTAATCCAAATTTTCTGAAGAGACTTGATCGCTTTATTTGATGAACAGATTGAATTTTATTCACATATAAACATTTATCAGCGAACATAAACAGAAGCTCAACCGAACCTGCTTAATGCACGAGAATGAACCTCATTGGTTCTTGCAGAAGCTCAAATGTGATGCGTAACACGAGAATGAACCTCATTGGTTCTTGCAGAAGCTCAAATGTGATGCGTAACACGAGAATGAACCTCATTGGTTCTTGCAGAAGCTCAAATGTGATGCGTAACATGAGAATGAACCTCATTGGTTCTTGCAGAAGCTCAAATGTGATGCGTAACACGAGAATGAACCTCATTGGTTCTTGCAGAAGCTCAAATGTGATGCGTAACACGAGAATGAACCTCATTGGTTCTCACATGTCAAGAGAACATGCTTGAGCTTCCAGTTAATGATTTTTTATATGCGAATAAAAGCCTAAATTAAATCTGATCATCATATGAAGTGATCGATCGAGTCTCTTCAGAAAAATTCGACTAAATCACTCAATTTATATTGATTAGTTTTACGATTTCTTTTTGAACTTTTTGAAGCGTCAAAGTGGTAGTTGCGTATAGCTGTCAAATGGAGGGACAGAAATCTCTCCGATTTCATTCAAAATATCTTCATTTGTGTTCCGAAGATGAATAAAGTCTTACGGGTTTGGAACGACATGACAATGAGTAATTAATGTTCATTAATGTAATTAATGTAATCAGAGTTTTCATTTTTAGGGGAACTATCCCTTTAAGGTATGAAGAAATTATTTTTACAGTAAAGAAAAAAACGTTTAAATATGTCATTTTGATTATCAAAGATGAGTTTTAAGGGTTAAAATTGTTGACTGCAGGTTTAAAAAAAAAAAAAATGTATAACTCCTTCAAACATTATTTAGGGGGGTCAGACCCCTCAGTAAATTTGCACCCTGACTTTCCAACAATCCATCAACCACAACATTATGTTAGTCACTCCAAAAAAACAACAAAAAACATAAAAATGATTCCAGGAAAAGGCTGCATTCTCATGCTAAAAAGTGTGTTGCAGCAACGCACAGGCCCATCGAAGGTCGTGGTGTCCTGATGTCTGTGAATCAGTCACAGCTCAAACCGTACTGCAGATCTGGGCTCATAGATCAAGCCCAGCTGAGAGAGTGACATAGAGCAGCCATTCGCACGGTTCGACAGGTTCAGAGGTGATCAGCCCCCAGGACAGGAGGAGAAAAGTCAAAGCAAATCACAAATGAGTCAAACAAGGCAATCTCATACACACGTTTACGCAAGTAAAAAAAAAAAAGAAGAAAAAAAGAGGAAGGGTAGACCGATAGGGAATTCAGGCATTGTGAAATAATGAGTAACAAAGTTACAAAAAGTGTGAATTGTCTATCCTTTGGACATAGCAACCAAACAATAGTGATTAAACTCCAATTCACAACTTTACAAGCCAGAATCATTCAGAAGAAATGTGACTGCAGTGATACTGGCATACACATTAACTTTATGTTTAAAAAAGAGAGACTTGGTTCGCAATTGTATTTAAATCCCATATCCTTATATTGAAGACAGGATCTGACCCATAGACCAAAATATCCTAGTGAAAAAAAAAATAGCTTGACAAATAACAATACCTTAGCAATTACTGTTACCCTACACCATACATGTCAAAAAATGACATGCTTCCCCTATAAAACAGTCCTTCCTCGTGCCACAATTTGGGTGTTGCCAAAACACGAGTTGCTGAGAACATTTGCTTATAACCTTTGAACCTACCTCAACTCATTCTCTGTCTTTTAATGTCAATTAGGATATCAAAAATACATCTGTGTGGAGTACTAGACCTGTAATTACTGTTCGTGGGGGGTATTAAACATGATTTCAGGTCTCAAGACTGTGGGAAGAAGCTCTATGTTGACACAAAATAACAAGTTAGTGTGTTAAGTATTTATGAAGCAAGTCTCTCTCATGACAGGTCACACATCGCATTAGCTATTGAGTGGAGCAAAACATCAGCAATGGATAAAGAGGACTGGAGGGGTTGGTCTCGTGTGAAATCAACACAGTGACTAGTTGTAATTATTTTATGTTAGGCAAATTGGTGGAAATCTCGTACATTTTGTCATTCATACATTTTGCATTACAACAAAAAGTGTAATAGAGAAGCAAGAGAAACTTAACAAGCAAACATCTTAATTTTCAGGGATTACTCAAATGTCCTGACAAATGTCATTAAAACTGATGATTCCAATAATAGAAACCACATCAAAGAGGAGGCTTTTCCAGCTATACAACTTTATATGACAAACCCTGAGGAATTTGAAGCTGTCAAACTTGGGAGCTGTGACACGCCTCGGTATTTCAACACCTTACTTCTTAAGACATGTCTCTTGAGTCAACACAGAGAGCCGGTTTGGTATTAATTCTGCTAGGACTGGATGTAAGTTCTAGTAAGCCCTTGTTCTGTTATAGGGTCAGACTCTGTGTGTTTGTTTTGAAAGGTAATGGGGAGTGGAGTGGAAATTTCAGGCGGGTCTGTATCGGTGGGTCACTGCGACTGTGATGCACTTCTGAAATGTTAGTTGAACCTGTTCAAAGTTAATGAATTCTGCTAGTATCCTGCAAGAACACCCGTGTAAACCTGAAGGGAAATGACTTAATTGTAATTAAAATAATTGCAACAACAAAAAAATAGCCCTGGGATTTTTTCCTTGTTTAATGTAGGCTAAATGACATTCAGACATTTTTAAGTGTGACTTTTTGGGGCAAATGGATGTGATAATAATTTATGACTGTCTTAAAATCGACAGATTATTCAAAAGAAACACACTTAAAGGTAGTTCTACAAATGTTAAGCTCTCTACTATGTTTTGACATTTAATCACTTACTTTTTAAGGACTATATATTAATCGAAAATTGGTTCCTTGTCTTGTGTAATAAGCAATCTGTTACAGATTAATAAACAAAGTACATGCCCCCAACATTCATAAGCAAAGCAAACATATCTTACTTTTCAGGGCTTGAATTAAAGCTTTCCCATCCTTGATCAGCTCCTTGATGAACTTATTGGTCTTCTCTAATTCCATTTCATGAGACTTCAGCCTCTCTCGGAATTGCGGGCTGTCCAAATAGCAGTCGCTGAACTCTAACGCAGGCAATCCCATTCTTACTCCAGTTCCTCAGTCCAGGACAAGAGAGGAATGCAATGCAGATGCAACTTAACCGCAACTTTAACTAATAATAAAAGGCATAGAAGTGGAAACTACATAGCTGTAGTCGGAAACGGATGCAGTCTGACAAAAATCACAAGTGCATCTCTTCAACAAAGCCGCTGCTGGAGAAAAAAAATCTTAAAATATTTGAAGCGATCTGTCTATCAAGGGAATCCAAGGAATACCCGTGCGCTTCTCATGACGACGTCATAATGTTCGTCTGTAGGGTGATGATAAAACAAAACGCGGTAATTGCGGACTCTGCTTGGGCGTTTCTAAACGCGTCTGTACCAACCTACCATGAAGCGGATAATCCTGTGATTGGCATGTCTTTCGGCCAATGGTGTCGCGGGATTCCGGAGCGGGCTGTGAACGCGGTACGCACGCTTTGTATGCGACAGGATAAGAACGTGATTGGTTGGATGGTCAAGAGCGATGATGTCACTACGATGTGAGGATTTCATAGTTCAGTTCACATATCTATCTATCTATCTATCTATCTATCTATCTATCTATCTATCTATCTATCTATCTATCTATATGTCTATCTATCTATCTATCTATCTATCTATCTATCTATCTATCTATCTATCTATCTATCTATCTATCTATCTATCTATCTATCTTTGTAGTGCACAGATTAATTTATGAGCTCCACACTGTAAAAAAAAAAAAAAAAGTTAGGCTACTGCCTTACATTTGTAAGTACAATCAACTTGGATGTTTAAGTCATTTAAACTCAAATTACATTAAACTGACTTTTTAAAAAATGAGTTGAATCTTATAACTAAAAAAGTTGAAAATTGCTTAACTTATTTTGATGAGTTAAAGCGACATAAAAACATATGTTGTAATAATTTATTGATCATAGAACTTTTTTACAGCTTAGAAATACTGGAACAGAGACTTTTTTTCCCCAACCATCCTGAATTCCTTGCTCCCAATTTACTCCAGCATTTGTCTCACTTTCTCTCTATATATATGTCAGTCAGAATCTTGTTCAAACCTGTCAGCATCTCCTGAAGCCATTTAAGGCAATGCTAATGAAAAGCACAGATATTTATAACATAAACTGAAAGAAGAACCGATACCATATTGCCATCGCTGCTGGGGAAGTTCACTTTGATGTTACTATATGGCAGCGGAATTGACATATTGGTTAAGAAAGAAAGGAAACTTTTTGAATCTTGTGTTGCGAGAGTCTCTACCGATGGCTGATAAATATTCCCTGGGCGTGAGTATATCTCAGTGTCATAAGAACTGCCTCATATCATTTCATACCTGCTGGTCTCTGTCTGCATCTCTGATGTGGAGTATATTGCCACCATGTGTCTAAAAAGGGACATAAATTATATTGGGTAACACTTTATGCACTGTATGGTAAGGCCCACTGTTTTTTTCTATATAGTCTATTAATGTATCAACTAGCTTATAAACTATTAATTAACTATAAACTAATAGTTTGCAAATTATTTGTAAATACTTTTTTACTGTATATTTATTATAAAGTGTTGCCTTATAAGAAATTATATGTCATCTGGTCATTGTTATCATTCTTTATACTTTGAGTTTAATTGTGATGTATATACGCACAAAACATTGTTAATTCTTTATTGATCCTTTACAGGAAATTGCATTGTCACTGCAGCTTCAACACACAAAAACACAGCAACACACATAACAAACAAGTTCCGATTCTGTATGATCTACAATATAAACATTTAAAAAAAATTATATATACAAATTAACAGGAAATAAGAAATGAGCGCTATACGTACGAAGATAAAAAAGTGCAAATGATGAATTCTTCGCTCCGCCACCAGCTGGGCCATGTCGAATTCAGTTCCTACAGAAGAGCCAGCCTTCTTAATAAGTTTGTGGACTCTGTTTGTGGTTTCGTGGATGATTTTAGTTCTAGGAACTCCTTTTGGAGGAACTAATTTAGCTCCTACTTCAGAGTCGGGTCTAAACCAGCACTATAGGAACTATCCGTGACGTTAGTGTACGCTGATTGGCCGAACGCATGCACCAGCACCCGCCATTTAAAAAAAAAAGGCTGTGTAAACACACAGATTAAAGCCTATATAATTACTCCAGAAACTAACTCTACGAACATGGAAAACAGTGATAGATGGTCCTCTTGACCTTTACACTGAGGAGAAAATCCAACGCAACTTTTGAGGGGACCAAGAGAAACATTATTATGTATTTCTGCTTAGCTAGCAACACTGGACAACCACACGGCATACGCTAATAACTTTTCATATACTGTCTTTCTATGTATAACCGTTCTATCTAATAACGTATTAGAAAGGACTGTTAGACAGATCGTAAACTAATGAACACAAGCACTGTGTTCTAAGGCTCTGGCATTTTCCGCACCGTGAAATAAAGGTTCGCCGCGCCGTCAAAATAAAAGTCACAACAACAAGCGCGGCTTACGTCACTTCAGAGTTCCTACTTGCGGTGCGAAGTCAACCAGGAAAACGTTCTTAGGGGAACCATTAGTTCTCGGGGAACCAGGAAGGGAAGTTCCTAGAAATATCTGGTGCGAAAGCCCCTCATGTGGCTCTTCCAGTCCAGGTTGTTGTTGAGCTGCACACCAAGGTATCTGTGACCATCTCCACATCGATGCACCGGGTGGTGATCGGAATTGATTGTTTCCTCTTCCTCCAAAAATCCACAACCATCTCCATGGTTTTTGAGATGTTAAAGTGGAGATGGTTGTGGTCGCTCCAGACCACAAATTCCTTAATTGTTCTCCTGTATTCCTCCACCTCTCCTCCCTTAATTAGGCTGACAACAACCAACCGTATAGATGGTATACGGGGAACGGGGCCAGAACGGTTCCTTGTGACGCCCCCGACAATATTCTGCAGATGCACATACTGTGGTATGCAGGATATAGTTCATGCACCACAGGACCAATGATGAATCTACCAGCATTCTGGAATTCCGGCTGGATTGTATTGAAGGTGCTTGAGAAATCAAAGAATGTGAATCTCACAGATGCATCAGGAGTGTCCAGGTGTGCATGTATCCTCTGTAGCATGTAAATGAGGCCATCATCTACACCCATGTTGGGCTGATATGCAAACTACAGAGGATCCATTTGAGTTGACATGCTAGCCTTGATGTAAGAGAGGACCTGTCTCTCAAACGTCTTCATAATATGTGAGGTGAGCGCTACAGGTATAATCGTTGAAAACAATGAAAACATGAACACCCAACATGACGCTATGGGACTAGATTATCTGATTCAGTGATCCATTTGTGTAGCCCAATGCATTACTGCATGCCAACTGAAAGCATCACCGCTGCAATCCTCTCCATTCATGCCATCAGCCACTCCAGCTGCACCTCCTAGCGAGCCTATGCAGGTTTACTGCCAACAATCGCAGCCCCGGCTTATGTCCCTTTCAGCTCTCTCCTGCAATACACAATACTCTCTCTTCACGGCAACACCGATGCCCATCCCATCTAACCCTGTCCGAGCACAGATCCTGGCAGAAATTCAGGATGCTGGCTCCAGAGGCAGACCAATTCCCAACTCCAGTACCTCACTATTCAGAATTAGAGCTGATATTCCCGTAACCCACCCATTAAAACCCCTTCTCGACGCATCACTCGACACCATCCTCCAAGCAGTCTTCCCCAGAACCCTCCAATCCTACGTGACAGCATTTCAAAGCATTCCACTTCTTATATAACATGCAGTTTCCCGATTTTTCTCTCCTTTCAATCACCTCATTTATCTTCTATCTGAACAGCGTTAAGGGCCTCCAAGTCGGGTCCATCAAAGGTTACATGAGCGGCGTCCAATTTTTCCACAAATTGATTTACGGCGCTCCCTCCCCAGAGATAAATAATTCACAAACATGATCAAAGGGATTCTAAGGGAGGCCCATCTGCCCTGACACCAGACAACCCATAACGCTAGACATTCTCACAAAATGTATTCATACCACTGATCTATATAATGACTGGATAGCTCATGACGTTCTACACTGCCAGCAGGCAGTGAAGCCACCGGAAGTGTTCAAGCGGCCATCTTACGGTTCCCTACCAGCAGAGGCTCCAACGGCTGTTATACAGAGATTGGTAGCTCCGACGGCACTTTTAAGATGACCCGCTGTGCAGCATACAAGCGTAAAACGACGTTCACAAAATGATGTAGAAAAACTGCCCACAGGTTGTAATTCAAGCCCTATAAG
Organism: Abramis brama; assembly: GCF_963993115.1. Taxonomy (NCBI): domain Eukaryota; kingdom Metazoa; phylum Chordata; class Actinopteri; order Cypriniformes; family Leuciscidae; genus Abramis; species Abramis brama. The sequence continues at coordinate 7,185,134 of NC_139977.1, forward strand.
TAGTAATTTATATGCACAATTGTCACTTTCTCCGAGGCAAGAGTAATGCTTCTTTCAAAAAAAAATAATAAGCAACAGTCAACAGTAGCCTATAAGACACCTCAGAGCAGCAACAATCACAATTAAGTGTCCGGTAGCGACACCATTTGACAGCTTCAAAAGAGCTTTGTGCAGAGTCAGTTTGCCGTTACTTACATTGACCCATACAATTTGTATTATGCATTTCCTGAACATGTACTTGCAAACTAATCAAACACTTTATTTGAACAAACTACTGATCTATAAAACACAATCAGAAAGAGCTATATTTTAAGTAGCCTACACATATACAATATTTTTTTCTTCAGTGACAAATCTTTCATTGTTTTATTTGACTGTTAAAATTGTTTATCTGCCATTTGAAGTTGAACAGCTCTAATCAAGTGATGTTCAAAAACTGTCAAACCATGTGCTTAATGTTGTGTAAATAAAAACTTTATTTGGCTGTTTGTGTACAACTTTGTAGATTTCCAAAAGATCCTGTCAGGAGGAGAGAATGGGTTGTAAAGCTCAGGAGGCAAAACTTCAGGCCATCTGCTTACTCCCGCCTATGCTCCGATCACTTCACTGAGTGTTTTGATAGGACAGGACAGACAGTGAGGCTTTTCTCAGATGCTGTACCATCAATATTCAGTTTTCCTCCACATCTGCAAAAGGTAGACAGATAATTGCTTAGTAAAGTAGATTAGAAAGCTTATTGTCAATATAAATTCTAATATAAGAGGAACACAAACCTTGTTTTCTAGGAACAGACCAACAGAGAGGCCCCTGTATTAAGGGACACACAGGCAGTGTTGGACAGCAGTGAGGACACCTCTGACACCACAACTGATAATCCTCTTCAGGCTCCCACAACAAATGAGCACAGCTACTGCTTTACCAGTCCAAAGACCCTCACCAGAAGGCCGATTAAAGCAATTAAAACAATCAAATATCACAAAAAGAAATCCAGAATGTACAATAAAAAACTTAAAAAAACTGGAGAAGCACTTTTTTTTTTTCAAACCTTATCATTCAGTCTCTCAGGGAATCTCAGTTATTGTCAGAGAATGGAGCATTCATGCTTGAAAACTGTTCTGATGTGCCATTAGAAATCCTGAAGAGAGAAACGTGGTAACACAAAATACCATCCAGTCCTTAAGTCATTTGTACTTACACTGCAATTCTATTCAGCTAAGGCCTACAAGCATGTCAGGGAGACCTTCAACTTGGGTTTACCTCACCCATCAACAATAAGAAGGTGGTACAGCAGCACTGGAAGAGATCCTGGATTCAGTGAAGAGGTACTAACCTCTCTCCAAGCTAAATCATCAGCAGCACAGGCCAAGGGACAGGAGACGCTCTGTGCACTAATGATGGATGAAATGTCCATTATGAAGCACATTGAATGGGATGGCAAAAGAATGACTGGTTATGTAGACATTGGCACAAAAATAACAAATTAAGGCATACCAATGGCAACAGAGGTACTTGTATTGATGGCTGTCTGCATCCATGACCACTGGAAAGCTCCAGTGGCATATTTTTAACACATGGAATGACTGGGTCAGAGAGTACTCTGGTGTGGCAATGCATCCATAAATTGTCAGATGTGGGAGTGAGGGTGGTATCCCTGATGTGTGATGGTCCATCAACACATTTTTCTATGCTCAAGGACCTTGGAGCAGACTTGCATTTCACAAACCTGAACCCCAGTTTCCCAGATCCATCGCACAGCCACAGAAGGATCCATGCCATCTTAGATATCTGTCATATGCTAAAGCTGGCACGCAACACCTTGGGGTCCTGTGGCATTATTGTAGATCCCTGTGGAAAGAGCATAAAATGGGAATACATCAAGTCTGCACCGACTGCAAAAGGACGAAGGGCTACATAGGCAACAAACTGAGATCAGCTCATTTAGATTGGCAAAGTCAAAAAATGAAGGTAAACCTTGCTGCACAGACCCTACGCACCAGTGTGGCAGATGCCCTCCGGTTCTGTGAGCGACACCTGCAGCTCCCCCAGTTTGCTGGCTGTGAGCCAACATGTAAATTCCTGGAGACATTCGACCGCCTTTTTGATCTGATGAATTCCAGAAATCCCATCGCCAGGGGATTTAAAAGTCCCCCGAGGCCTGTTAATGAAAACACCAACATTGCCTTCTTAATGGAAGCTTACAATTACATTAGTGGATTGAAAGAGCCAGGCATTAACGGACGACCCCTTGTTGAAACAGGCAAGAAAACTGCCTTCATTGGCTTCCTGGTGGCAATAAAAAGTTTTAAACAATAATATGACATGTATGTGAGACCACCGACATCGCAGTTACAATATCTGCTGACTAGGGCTGGGACGGTTACCGCATTACCGCAATACCGCGGTCACGTGACGCCTACCGCGGTCTGAGCTCGTCACCGTCATCACTGCAAAAAAATAAAACAAATAAAAATACAAATAAAAAAATAAAATAAATAAACACTGGCCTTCACATGTGTTCACGTTGTGTCTAATGACATGGATTCATTGATTCTAATGACATGGATTGTGTCTAATAACATTGTGTCTTACATGGATTCAAGGTTTTCTAAACAAAACTTATCATCAAAAGATGGAGCAAATCCGACCTTTCGCAAGTTCGCAAGTTGTTTCATGACACATAATAACATTCCATTCGTAGGCTATTGACTATAACCCCTTATTTACACTCTGTGGCGCGTTACGGCTGCGACGCGGCTACCGGAGCTGATCGCGCTCACTCTGTGTTTACAACAGCCACGACGTGGCGCGTTTCAGAAGCGTCTCTCCGCGCCGCTTCGCTAAAGATAGGCGCCTAGTCTATTTTCGACGGACGCCGCGTCCAAGCCGCACCGTAAATAAATAAAAAAAGTAAAAGCAGGACCTCAGCTTTTAATTGCACGTGCTTATTTAACACAATTCTCTCACGTGAAGACCGCATTTGTCAACCCTCGCGGAGTCGCGGCAAGTGCACACTCACAGCACCAGAGAGTAATCTTGACGGCACTTGCAAGAAAATGGATAAGTAGGCTACATAATCAAATTCACAAATATTACACCATTTAAACATTATTATTAAAAATACATAGGCTATGAGTTACTAAAACAATATTTGTCAAAGAATACACTTGTTCACAGTTTGAACGTTCTTGTTTCCATTTGTTTAATTTCAAGATCTGAGGTGAATTATCCATTGTTGTTTTTACAGCTACAAAGCTGGAGCACTAAACGATATTCAAAGTCACATTGCATGCTTTTAACATTAAATAAAGCACATAAACACTACCTGAGATTATCATTGACACACTTTGTTTGTTGTTCCAGCCGCAACATCGCAGAAAAAAAAAACTGGGGGAGGGTGGGAAGGGGGGTTGAGGTTTAAAGCGGTTTATCGCAATACCGCGGGAATTTCTTGCTTTTCAACCGCGGTAAGAAAAAATCCATACCGTCCCAGCCCTACTGCTGACCTACAAATTTATCCTAGACCACCTTGAGTTGTTTTTCGCTGCCATTCGCACAGCTAATGGATGCAACAACAATCCAACAGCGAGGCAGTTCAAGTCAGCATTCAAAAGAATGGTAGTGAGACATGCCATCAAAGCCAGTGGCAACTGCTCTCCACTGGACAGCACAGTGGTACTGGAGGCAACACCTTCTGATATGTTGTCTTTTCGGCGAAGCGACATGCAACCTGAAGCAGAAGAGAACACGGAAACAAATATCACCGCAAGCCTTCCCAGTCTGTCCATGTTTAAAGAGGGTGTGGCCGGATACATAGCTGGCTTCGTAGTCAGAACAGCTACAAAGAAGATTCACTGCCCTACCTGTTTATCAGGACTCAGTGTAGAGAGCTCTTTTCAAGATGAGTTTGGACACACCCTCATCAACATGAAGTCCCGAGGTGGACTTATCAGACCATCAGACAGTGTCCTAAAAATCTCCAAAACAGCTGAGAGGTGCACTTACTCACAAGGCACATCTCAGAATTGGACAGCAAATTTAAAACCAGGCTATCCACACAGGTTCTGGAACTCCATGGTGGCTCTGCATTTAAGGAACTTGAGGCACACATGTTCAAACTAGAACCATACAACAATCATATTTTCCTTCTCAATAAGTACATCGCAGACAGCCACACCAACATCAGGCTCCACTTCCTTGCAAAGGAAACATCTGCTGCATCACACTGCAAACGGCTGCGCAAAACTCTGGGCAAGCTTGTTCTGCATAAAAATCAGTAAGATAAAGAAGTTTCAATTTCCAGCAATCCTTGCCGGCATGAATTCACTGAAGATTAAAAACCTCTAATTTTAAACCTTGACCATGTCTCTCTCTCTCTTTCTCTCTCTCTTTCTCTCTCTCTCTCTCTCTCTCTCTCTCTCTATTTTAAATGTAGTTATATCCATTTAAAAATAATCTATTTTTAAAAGGTCAAAAACAAACAAGTCTAAATAAATTTTTGCATCAAATGTCACTACTATATAAAGCACTGCAGTTTTACAACCAGTCTACTGTAATGTTAGGAAAAGTATCTGCATTGCCATTGTTTTTCCTCACAGAGCTGGTGCCATGCCATCCTGATCATGTGCACACATTGTACCATCCCTTTAAAGGAACACTCCGACTTTTTGGGACTTTAGCTTATTCACAGTATCCCCCAGAGTTAGATAAGTCCATACATACCTTTTTCATTTCTGTGCGTTCTGTAAGTGTTATTTGACGCACCCACCGCTAGCCTAGCTTAGCACAAAGACTGGATGTAAATGGATAATGGTAGCATACTAATCCCAATAAGTGACAAAATAATGCAAACATTTTCCTATTTACATGTTGTGATCTGTATAGTCACAGCGTGTACAAATAACAAGGCTATATGAGACAGAGACCATTTTTAATCGTATAAATACTGGGAACTATATTCTCACTAGGCGTAGGAGCACAGCTACTTGGGCGGAGTGATTAGCGCAGCACACGAGACGCCCTGTGGTGAGGAGCAGAGAGTTCGCTCAGAGTTGGAGTAATAGAGTCAGCAATTACTAGATAGTAAATTTATAGTTTACAATCATGGGTGTTCGCTGTATTGTAAAGAGCTGCAACAATAAACAGGGGAGACCAGGTAATACTATGATGTTTCATAGAATTCCAACCAAAAACGCTGACCTGATGAATCGATGGCTACAAACACACCTGTAAACAGCATCACGAAGTATTTCGTTTGCTCTGAACATTTTACTATAGACGACTATTTTGAAAAAATGCAAGTTGCCACACGGACCATGAAACGTGTGCTAAAGGATACAGCCATCCCATCGATAATAAAGACAGGACAAATTGGATCACCTGTTGCTGCGGTAAGTGTTCCGTTATGTTTTGAGATGACTAACATTAGCCATACTGTAACAGTGCCATGCTAATGTAATGTAACCTTAGTAGTGACACTATTACGTGAATAGGGGCTCCGTGTATCCCCTTTATTGTTATTATTGTGTTGTCATGAACACACTGTATCGCTCAATAACAAATGAGCGGCGCTAAATGTAACTCTCAGGACTGTAACATTCAACTTGCTAATGAACAGCTTCCAAAGTTTGTAACTCCTCGTCTGTGTATTCTGGCTCAAAACTATATGGTTCGGGATCTTGGTTTCATACACAGTAAAATTCCTCTGACAATTCCTAAAAGTCAGCCATGATCACGAGTCACGTCTAGCTAGTTAGTCACGTTTGTTTTGTTTACGGAACCATCAACAGGGCGTCTCGTGTGCTGCGCTAATCACTCCGCCCAAGTACCCACTCCGCCCAAGTAACGTTAGCTGTGCTCCTACGCCTAGTGAGAATATAGTTCCCAGTATTTATACGATTAAAAATGGTCTCTGTCTCATATAGCCTTGTTATTTGTACACGCTGTGACTATACAGATCACAACATGTAAATAGGAAAATGTTTGCATTATTTTGTCACTTATTGGGATTAGTATGCTACCATTATCCATTTACATCCAGTCTTTGTGCTAAGCTAGGCTAGCGGTGGGTGCGTCAAATAACACTTACAGAACGCACAGAAATGAAAAAGGTATGTATGGACTTATCTAACTCTAGGGCAGTGGTTCTCAATTCCAGTCCTCGTGACCCACTGCTCTGCACATTTTGTATGTCTCCCTTATTTAACACACCTGAACCAGATCATCAGCTCATTAGGAGAGACTCCATGAACTGAACTGAGTGTGTCAGATAAGAGAGACATACAAAATGTGCAGAGCAGTGGGTCACGAGGACTGGAATTGAGAACCACTGCTCTAGGGGATACTGTGAATAAGCTAAAGTCCCAAAAAGTCGGAGTGTTCCTTTAACTGACTGAGGCAAAAACGTTTTTTTATTACGATATAATAATTAATTGTTACAACGACTTATTTGTTCCCTCGTTTTAATAAATCGTGGACACGTTGAACTAATTTTAATGAGGAGGTCAGGGTTAGTAAGCTTCTTCTTCTTCTTCATTCAAAGGGAAAATCACAAAATAAAACACTTTATTACTGCCACCTGCTGTTAGCCTAGACAGACACTTTCCAAGCTCCTCTCCGCAGTATCAAAGCAATTTTTAATAAGCAGGAAAAATTTCCGAATTTAAACAAATACCCATTTAAATGCTTAGGATGTTTGCGTTGTAAGAATGTAAAGGGAGACTTTAGATTTAAAAACAGTGTCTCGTTAGGCAATGTTTTCTCAGTCAAATCATAAAATGTCCTATTGATTCAATAGAATGTGTGAGCTCACTAGGGAATACCAATATGGCGGCGCGGTGGCTTCACTGTTTATGACGTCATGAGCTATTCAGTCATTATATAGATCAGTGATTCATACCCTTCGCACAGGTTACCGGCCCCTCAATACCACCCGTACACTCGACACCATGTTTATTTTAGCCTTTTTTGGTTTTCTTAGATGCTCAGAAATCGCTATCACCTTCTAATTCGACCCAAAAATCCACCCCGCCCTATAGCGAAACAATCTCATACTTGATCAAACAAAGCAAGAAACCAAGCAAAAAAAAAAAGGCTATTTTATCTATATTTTCAACCTCTCGTCTCCAATCTAACCATACCAAACCATCCTTGCGTACCTTCAACTTAGAAACTCTCAGCCTAAATCTCCTTTCGAACCTCTTTTCATAGATGACTCCAACAAACCCGTCACACGCTTTTGGTTCCAAAAACACCTTTTTCCAGACACTCTTTCCGCATCGGGGCAGCAACCTCAGCAGCCCAAAAAGGCCTCTCCCAGCAGCAGATCCAAGCTCTTGGAAGATGGTCTTCAGATGCTTTCCAAAGCTACATCAGAACCGACCAGTTCCACATCAAAAAAGCCCATCAACCCGTCCGCTGCGAGAGCCCTCCCAGTCTGTGTCCATGTTTTTTCTCTTCTCTGTCCAACAAGGCTTACCCGTCCGATACCGTGAGTCTTGATCACACCTCACATGCCGTGAGAGCTCTCCTGACCGGGCGTTTCAAATTTCTTTCACCCTGCCGTCGGCCAATAGGACCCACTCACCCAACGCTGTGAGCTGCTCCCGTCAGAGGCTATGTGGGTCCTCTCGGTCGGTCTATCTAGGGTGTATCTATATTCCAGGGGCTATATATTCTAGCTGAACCCCCAGCTTGAGTTTTTTTAAGGCGACCGTTATCTGTCCAGAGAGGCAGAGCTGGACGTCATTTGACTCTGCAGTGAGCACCACTTGCAATTCAAAGGATCTGTTGGATTTACATCACGTAAATTCATGCATTTTTCCATAAATATATAAAAGTAAGTGGCTGGTGAACTGGGAGAAGAATAAACGTTATTGTTTCATACACAATGTGTGTCTGATGTGAATAAAATGCTTTTTATTAGGATTAATTAGGAAAGGATTAATATTGCAGCTTCCATAGACATCAGTGTATGTAATTTTAATTTAAAAAACTATAAATCTCGGTTTTTATATAGTACTTCATTTAAATGTCTATTTAAATATCTGAAATCTCAAAAAAACATTATGTGGTTGAAAACACTGAATAGTTTGTGATATATCAAGTCAAGTCAAGTCATATATGAAAAGCACATTTGATTTTAGCAGTCACACTGGTGTGATCGTACTACTCAAAGTTCAACCCAGTTTCGGGGGTGGAGGGGGGACAAATTGCCTCGTGGCGCCGGCCCTACTTTTGACCACGGCTGTAGAACGACTTCTGAAGGATCATGTGACACTGAAGACTGGAGTCTTCAGCAAAGACCATGAGGACCAAGTCCTCTGCACAGAAACCCTATGGCCAGCTTCAACTTCTCCTTCTCATATCAACTTCTTCAACTTCTCGCGTGAAGTATCCCGATTTTCAAGCAGGAAATGGTTGAAATATTCTGAATGATATCAAACCACAATCTCACTCGTAATGCAGCCTTGAATCATAATAACTCTGTGTTCGTTCGTTTGGCCAGAGGAGAACTGGCCCCATGAGCCTGGTTTCTCCCAAGGGTTTTTTCTCCATTTCTGTCACTGATTGAGTTTGGGTTCTCTGCCACTGGCTTGCTTAGTTGGGGACACTTAATATTCAGCAATATTATTGATTTGACTGTACTGACACTATTGGATGAGAACTGAAATGAGCTGGATGATGACATCAATGGTTTCTCCAGAGCTGCTTTACAGATGAATTGAACTCCTTTGATATTTGATGAAGTTTGCAGAGTTATTGAACTGAACCGAATCAACGTTGAACTGACTATTGTCTTTTTAGAGCTGTTTAACTGCAGAATTTAATTCTGTTTGCATCATTATCTTCCTGTTCATCACAGTAAAACTGCGTTGAAACAACCTGTATTGTATAAAGCGCTATAGAAATAAAGGTGACGGAGAAATGGCTGCTGAAAATAAAGCTTTGTCATCACAGGAATAAATTACATCTTAAAATACTGTATATTAAAATATAGGTTTTTAAATTGTAATAATATTTCACAATATTACTGTTTTTACTGTGTTTTTAATCAAATATAATTAATTTAGGATTTTTTTTAAATTATTTTACTAAATTATCTATATTATGTCTTATCCAGTAATCACATATGGAAACATATAACTGGAAAAGTAATGGAAATTCAGAAGGATTTATTTGTCAAAAGAACCTTTGTCACTTATCTGTACATTTAGTAACTACACAGTTAAACTATTACTGCATGTCAAAGGTTCAGAAAAACTGGGTGTGTAAACAAATGTGCAACAAATAGCGACGAATAGATCTAAATATAGGATGTCCTGAAATGAACACAGTTCACTGTCTGGGCAAAAGATGAGGTCACATATCTTCTACCAGATCTGACTGCATCGACTGCAGTCGTGCCTCGGTGAACAGACATGGTGTTCAGAGTTCAGGTCAGTTGATAACCAGATTATGTTACACATGGTTTTACGAGCATATCGTAGGCCTCACATCACACACATAGACTGCACTGGATAGTATGCAAAAGCAGCCTTTTTTGCCCTGGGATGCATCTCATAATACTAGTCATCCTTCAAGAGAACGAGAAGAAACCTGCCCACTGACTCTATCCAGACTATCCAGAGTCAAAAAACCCCAAAAGGACAAACTCTGTTCCAGAGCTACGAGACTGCATTTCTCTTTGCAGCTCTGAAACGAAGTAACAGGTAAGTCTCAAACGTTGCTGGTCAACCCAGTTCATTAGCACTCCATTGAGGGCCATCATTCACACCGGCTGCTTTGCACAGTGTTCCCGACAACCTGTCTGGCACTAAGGCTCTACTTCCAATAAATACAATGTATCCGTGCAGTGGCTACTTGGAAAATATGCTCGGTGTAGGCCGAACGCATTCCTGCTCTGTTTGTTCTCTCTTGCTCTCCGAACATGTTTCTGATAGCTTTTCAAACCACTTCAGATGTGATGTCTGGCTGAGGCCCTTTGAAGTGAATGAAAACCAAACTACCTATTGGCCTTAAGGGGATAGCAGTTCACCCGAAAATGGAACAAAATACACAGCACATCACATATGGCAGCTTGCATGTTTACCATATGTGAAGTGGTTTTAGATATATAGGCATTTATATGTGACTAAAAGCCTATATTCAATCTGTTTTTTATGCCTTTTATGACAATTTTGGATCTTCTAAGTTTTCGTTACCTGGGCTTTCAATGGAGAGACAGAACCCACTCGGGTTTCATTAAAAATATCTTCGTTTGTGTTTTGAAGATTAAACCCTTATGGGTTTGGAACAACATGATTTTTATTTTTGGGTTAACTATACCTTTAAGAAAGGATCTTGAAAGGACCATAAATACAATTACAAATTTGTTCTCTTATGAGAATCTTTTGTATATGTACTGTCAACCCTGGCTATATGCAATTTAGATTTCAGCGTTTTGTAATAGCGTAAAAGTAACATAACATTGTAATATTTATTTACACACACACACACACACACACACACACACACACACACACACACACATTTGTAATATACTTCTTATGGACCAAAATTATAAGAACCATAATTATAATTATGTTTCAGAATAGCAGAACAAATTTGGCTGTTTATAATAAGACAGTGTGAAGGAGGTTGCATGACACATACTCGTTATAAGTGGTAGTTGAGCTCGGAAGACGGATCCATTTCACTCGCAGGGGTGTCCATGCCCTCAGCGCGTCTCAGAGCAACACTCTGCGCCATGACCGAGCGGGATATCCCCGCTTTCACACTGTTACCGACGACCACCGACCAGAAAGATCCCAAACATAATTCTCTACAAAAACTCTACTGCAGGAATGGAGGATATCATCTCCGGATCCAACCCGGCGGGACTGTGGACGCGAGTCGACAAGATAACGACGTTTACAGTTAGTATTTGTTTGAAGCATACTGGACTGTTACCTGAGATTCTCTTGATTATTTCCTAACACAGAGCTAAATGTAAAAATGTTATCTAAAATATCTATGAAATAATGTTAAAAGCGCTTGAACACGTGTAATTTATGCTCACATATGTAATACCTATGCAATCAAAATGTTATATAGTAATAGCATGCACTATAAAATGTAATTAATTTCACGGAAAATAATGGAAAATGCCACTGTATAACAACCTGTGAATTGTAACAACTGTTATATGGTTACATATTGTTACCTTACCATAGGTAAGAATAATCATAATGTAACAGCAGTATAGATGTTTTATGATTATTGTATGACAGCTCTTTTGAAGGTAAAAGCAGTGAAAGCAGGATTGGTGGCCATCAGGGGTCATGAGACTGGACTGTACCTGGCAATGGACAAATGTGGAAAACTTTATGGCACTGTAAGTAGCCTATTTGTTAGTTATAAATAATTACATTTTGAGCAAATTCACGACTTTGAGATGTTTAAAATGAATATTTCTACTCCTACAAATTATATTGAACATATTAACACCTCAATCGTTCTTTAAACTGGAGCACGATGTTTAAACTTGTTAAATTCCTGAACTCTGATTCATTAAAATGATGGCTGATTGTAAAGAACTATGTCACAGCTCTAATCTCTGTCCTGTGTGTCAGGCCATGTTGAACGATGAGTGTTACTTCATTGAGAAGATAGAGGAGAACCACTACAACACATATCGTTCACAGAGATATCAGGAGAACGGAGACTGGTACGTGGGGATCAGAAAGAATGGACGGACAAAAAGCGGCTCCAAAACACACAAGGGCCAAAATGCAATCTACTTCCTGCCAATTCCAGTGGATGGCAGCATACAGTAATGTTTCGGCATGTCGAGGCTCTCAAAACACCCCAAGCACTATTAAGAATTATAAATTAAATAAGTAAATGAGAAGACAATGCTTAGTTAGCCATTATATCTATATAATATATGTCTATAAATAAAAATAAAACATTTATTTTTTTATATTTATTTTAGATAATTTTGTCTGTACAGGTGAATATAAAGAAAGTTGAAAAAAATATTACTATTGTATTTTTTTTTTCAACCAATACAAGTATTTTGTTATCATTTGAGCCTTTGATATAGAAATATTTTAAGAATGTCTGATCCTTTCCTATGTAAATATACTGTATAGGCTACTAACTTTACTGTATATTTATGCTGTACAAAATAATTTTAATATATCTGAAATGGCATAGCTTCAATGTGACTGTGAAAAGTACTTTCAATAGTGCAACAATAAATAATTGTAACCATTTAACATCAAATAAAAGGCAATAAAATTGATTTTGTGGTTAAAAACACATTGGAAACGACATGTTGTATTATTTTTATATAACTGTGTGACCAAAATGATATTCCCATGCTGTTAAATCACACACTTACATGCTTTAAAAAAATAAATAATAATTAGGAATTTAAATACCTAAGTCATTTAATTAGTCATTTAGACTACAGCTGATAGGTGAAATTACACTTTTAAGGAACAAATCCAACTGTATTAGACAACTGAACAATACATTTCATCCTGGACCTGTCTATGGCTCCTTTTGAGGAGTTTTTGAATTTTACAAAATATTTCTGCTTTGTGCATCCCACCTTACATTGGTTTGGGATCATTTCCACCAGCAATTAGGATGTATTTTAAGTAGTTTAAGGAGTTTGAGAACACAAAATGAACTAAGGGAAACAAAACTTTTCTTTGGCCTAGGGTAATGTTGTACATGATATATATACTGTATGTATGTATATATATATATATAGACCCTTTCCAAAAAATTAGAATATCATGGAAAAGTTTATTTATTTCCATAATTCCATTCAAAACATTAAACTTCCATAGATTATAGATTCAAGGGCCCACAACTTAAACGATTTCAAGTATTTAGTTGTTTATTTGTACATAATTTGGGCTTCCAGCTCATAAAACCCACGAAAACAGGATTTCAAAAAATTAGAATATTACATGAAATCACACAGTAATTACACAGTGATACCATGGTCATTGAACCAGGTTTTGGTTCTTTTGGCAGTGTGGGCAGGTGCAAATCCTGCTGGAAAATGAAGGAAGCATGAAGTGCTCTGAAAATGTCCTGGTAGACGGCTGCGTTGACTCTGGATTTAATAAAGCACAGTGGACCAAAGTCCTCTTTTCTGATGAGAGCAAATTTTGCATCTCATTTGGAAACCAAGGTCCCAGAGTCTGGAGGAAGAATGGAGAGGCACACAATCCAAGATGCTTGAAGTCCAGTGTGAAGTTTCCACAGTCTGTGTTGGTTTGGGGAGCCATGTCATCGGCTGGTGTTGGTCCACTGTGCTGTCCACTCAACACAGTCGTCTACCAGGACATTCTCAGAGCACTTCATGCTTTCTTCAGCAGACAAGCTTTATGGAGATGCTGACTTTATTTTCCATAAACTGCTTATTAATGTCTATTAATGCTTTATAAATGATGAATTAACTGTTTAGTAATGCTTAACTAATGATTAATAGCGTGCAGTTATTATAAAGTGTTACCGATTTATTTCCTGAAACTGATCTGGAAATATCCGAATGCATGCGTTTTTTTTCCTGTTTTCATTGTCATAGATCACATCTGATCTGTGTCACATGTGAGCGAAAAATCGGAATTGGGTCACATTTCACTGACAGTGTAAACGAGGCCATAGTGTCGGCCCAGATCCGGCCCACATCTGGAACGCGTTGAATCCACATGAACTAGATGTGGCCCGGATCTGGGCCGACACTATGTTGCTGTCTGGGCAAATATCTTCCATCAGGACAATGATCAAAACAAAACATCAAAATCAACACAAAAATGTGTTACTGAGCACAAAATGAAGCTTCTGCCATCCCAGTTCCCTGACAGAAAAAAGTTTGCTGCTTAAGTTGTTGTGGTGTTGATTGGTTAGTATCATTCTGATTGGATTATAAGAACAGACTGATTGCTATATAAGGAGGGAAGAAGTGAACAAAGAAGATTGGAACTAGAAAAAAACAAAACAGAACCTACACGTGACAACTGTAGTATCATGGTAGTGGGTTTTGTGTGGGTTATGTGTGGGTTTTGTATGGGTACCCCCTCCCCCCCCCACACACACACACACAAATGAGTTACAATATAATGTAGAATTTATTGGGATAAATTGTTTTGAACATAAGGCAGATTGTTCTTTCCCCAGCAGATGGCAGTAATGTATTTAATTAGCCACTTTTCAGTTGACTTGAGTGGAAAATGGCAGCACTCCACACATTTCAGAGCAACCTCAGAATATATAAGTGAAACTTTCTTGTAAGAGTTTCAGTGTAAATTATTTCCAGGTTGCTGATTGATATTTAGTATGGGCAAAAATGCAGATGGTCCTGCTCATATAAAGGTACCTCACTACCTTTACGGAAGGACAGCTGAAGCAAATGGCCAATTACAACAGTATTGGTTGGAAATGAGACCCCTTCTGTAAACAGTTAAAAGTTGAAGAACTGTTTTTATAATGCAAATCTGTGAGGTTAAATGACAAACACACACACACACACACACACATTATCAAACAAACAGATGTACGATTGCATATCCACCCACACAAACACAAGGGAGCTCTCTCTCTCTCTCTCTCTCTCTCTCTCTCTCTCTCTCACACACACACACAGCCCTGCACCCTGGCCTCCAGCCTTTGGGGCCATGGTTGGAGCAGGAAGGGAGCCATTCACTGTAAACTGAACAAGCAACAGCTTCCTCTGGGACTCCCCCGGCGCAACTGCAGCCAAGATACCAGCATTATAAAGCACTTTGACAGACCTCTGTCAAAGCGGAAGACAAATCCTTTCAAAATTGTACAAACACTTCTTCATTACCTCAAGTACACACACACACACACACACACACACACACACACGCAAACACACACACACCCCCTTTGGACGAGTCTTAAACCGGAGTGTGTTGTTGACATCTGCGTGAATGCATGTGTGTGCGGCCTTACTCTTCTACCTTGCTGTTGTTCAGCCTCCGTCCATCCAGGACGGAAAGAGGGGATGCATGCAGGTCAGCTGATTCCACTGTAATTAAAGACTGCTTTCCATCTGCTGAAACACTTTGCAACGTCCCGAGCGGCTGCAAAAGCTATGAGGCTGAAGGGGGGGGGAGGATACGAAGAGGATGGAGGGAGGAAGAAAGAAAGGGTGGTGGTGGGGTGGGGGGGGGGGCATTGGGGTAGAATGGAGAATTCCTTACGGTGTGCCTTGCATGCTTGCGGTAGGGCCTCGGAGAGCGGCTTATTAGGATCCAGACCTTCTCGTTTTCAAAACTGCAGTTCTGGGCTGTGTGGACACATTCTTTGGATAAATCATTCTTTAAACGTTCGTTTATACTGTTATCACAGGGATGTCGTCCGGGGGACAAGCGGAGAACGTTGTGCCGGGCCCACTAAGGTTCTCTATAGAGTGCTGCATTAATAACATATTTTTGTAGGCCAACCTCGGAAGTTAGCATCACTCTGGTTCCCTCTACAAAAACCTAATAGGGATTTTTCAGTGGCTTTTGAATTGTTGCAGAAAATAAGCTCTGTGTGCAAAACAAAAGTTTATGATTCTTACATGTTTTGTTCATCATGATAACCATCACATTTGTACACAACTTGTATGCATTTTAAAGCCTAAATACAATCACAAGAATCTTCAACATCACCACCATTAAGCGTCGACAGCTCTTTCAGTCTTTAATTAAAGACATTTTCTCTGAAAGTTTGAGTTAGAATAGTTTGTAAGAGCTCGACTATAAACACAACGAGTCTGTGGACTAGTGAGAAGATGAGTTCATGTTCATGTGCCCCATTTAGCCACATGCTAGCAACCACCTTTTTCAAGACAAGTAAAAGGGACAAGACAAATCACAAGGGGTATTACTAATCTATTGTATGCTGTAGAATAAAACATGAAATATCTTGAGCTTGTGTTCACCACAGATCTTATATCAGACATCCACTCAAAAAACTCATTGACTTCAGGACGATGTAACCGGAAGTGCTAAAATGCTAACTCGTTATAACAAAAATATGCCATCTCTGCAGCTCTCAATACTGGTTAATAGCAAACTCATTCATATTTTATCCCAGGTCACAGGATCACAGTGAGATGGTAAATTCATGTTAAAATCTGGTATATTGGCTATTATTAATATTATCAAGCAGACTTACTCATAATGCATCTTTTCCCATGTAAACATTCCAGAATAGCTTCGTTTGTAGTATGAGTGATGCTTGCATGTTCAACACTCACCATCACAATGCTTCTGGGTGGTTCCCAGGTTATTAGGTCAGTGACTTGATTAATGTTTGTCCCAAATATTAATTAATTCAAACAATACACAAAATCATGTGATGACACCAACATGCAGAAACATGAAGGGGAACAAAAACATAAAACAGGAAATAGTGTCACAGAGAGGACCCCTGTAACCTCAATGTCAATAAGTCTCTTAAAAATCTGAAAACGTGACCTTTTTATGACATGTCAAGGCTAGTTCAGGCTGTAAAATGTTATAGTGCTCTTATATATCGTTGACCCTGTTGCTATGTTGTTGCTAAGTTCTGAATGGTTGCTTGGGACTTCTGGGTGGTTGATAGGGTGCACCGTAAAAAGTGGTTACCTACAACTATTACCTTAACTCTTTCCCTGCCATGGATGAAGTTTTCCATAGGCGCTATTATGCATCTTCTGAAAGAGTACAGAACCTCTGGATAGAAAACACAAGCAAAAAAGGATCAGAAACAAGCGATAAAAGCTTATGTACGTTGTAGTCTTTGTTCAAAATGTTTCTTTTTTTATGAAACTTACCCACATTCAAGTGATGATAAAAAAAAAGAATGCATGAAGCTATAAACAGCTTTCTGGGGGCCATGAAAGTTTTGTGAAAATTATCAAAAATTGTTTAAAAAAAAACGCTGGTGGGGAAAGACTTAAGGAGCTATTTCTACCCGATTTAACCCATAAAAACGAGTTTGTTGGTATAAATGAATGTATTTAGTGAACATCAGTTAATATAGATGTTACCATTTTTAGGTTACCGTTTTTGGTTACCGAGTGTTTTGGCCAGTGAAACACAGTAAATTGACCCCATTATGTTCTTAATCTTATTGCGAAAAAATCTTCTTGGTGAACGATATAAATATTTTATCAAAATTTAATAACTTGCTCTCCATCTGAAATGACTTTCTTTTCAGCTGACATCATCAAGCTTATGCATTTTTCAATCCCTTCCTCCCAACCACCTGTCAAATATTAAACACATTTCACGATCCAATCCATTTCTGATGGAAAAAAATCAACACCCACCACACACTCTCCAATCAAATATTCAAAAATATGTATGAATATGGAAGAAAAATGGATTGTGAAGGTTTCCTGATGACTGATTACAGCAAGCTGAAAAAACAAATCGCCTTAATGTAAATGAACAAATGATGATGAAAATCAATTTTGAAAATAAATGACGTTGTGTAATACAGGACCTGCCAGATTAGAGAAATGTTGGGCCAAACTGTACAGAAAGATGCAAAATATATATTGTGGAGTGATTGATGATTTCATAAACCTGTAATATTATGCAATCTGACATCCTTAAATAAAAGTCAAGTCAAGTCATCAAAAACAAAAAAACCCAATGTGTATTTCAGTAATAACAGAAAATCCCACAGAAATGAACTGACTATATTCATTGGGAATCCATTGTGTATTTTCTTCTCAGCGTGTTGATCACCTTTTCCTCTTCCTGTGAGATATCAGTCAGATTTCCATAACAACCAGAATACCAGCTAGCCCACCACATTCTCATTCGTCACACCTCCCGTTCTTATTCTCACAACTGACCGATTCATTGACGGAAAGAGCTAAAAAAAGACTCTCACCCTCTGAAATATCTAAAAAAGAGTGTGGAGTTACGATAACAAATACATGGCAGCTGTACTCTCCCTTTGTGCGTCACACTAACACAAGCGAGGCTCTCGGCAGGATGCGTTCTGTATATTCCCATGATGTGATACAGCGCAAGCTATTACATCTCCATCCAGAAGAACAGGAAGTCCACCTCCTGTCTTTCCTACTTCCTGATTATAAACCCTCTTGGCAGGAGAGTGTGAATGGAATATTACCATCTTTTATCCCTGTCCCATTTCTTTGATGAGCTGTAATACATCCTCAGGAAATAGGATATTGACATTAGTTTCAATAATTAAGTGGCCGTCAGAGAGACTGATCTCATCTAAACTGCACTCTTGTGTGATGTGTGCTAAAGAGTTTTTATTTTTGGCATGAAACTGGGTCACATAGAGTATGTTATGATAATCACTTTTTTTTTTTACCACACAGAAGCCCAGTCATTGGGGTTTGGGAAAATGGTCTTAAACTAAGGAATGGGTTAAGAAACCCCGTTAGAATTCACTTCAAAATGAAAATTCTGTCATCATTCACTCATCCTCAAGTTGTTTCAAACCTGTATGAATTTCTTTCTTCTGCTGAACACAAAAGAAGATATTTTGAAGAATATCGGTAACCATAGTAGGGGAAAAAATACTATGGAAGTCAATGGGTTACATCAACTGTCTGGTTACCGACATTCTTCAAAATATCTTCCTTTGTGTTCAGCAGAAGAAAGAAATGAATACAGGTTTGAAACGACTGGAGGGTTAGTAAATGATGACAGAATTTTCATTTTGAAGTGAAATATACCTTTAACTTTCTTTGTTCCTTGGAACACAAAAGAAGATATTTAGCAGAATGGTCACGTTGCTCTTTTCCACACAATGCAAATTTCAAACTCCAAACATGACCAAAATCACTTCAAAAGTATCATAAAAGTGGTAAATACCTGTATACTTTGTACATATATGTGTGATATCTTTCAAAGTCCATTGAGGAAATAGGATAGCTTTGTGTGAGGAAATTTAAACAGAAAGTCAACTCAAAACTCTGCAGAACACAAAAGAAAATATATTTTGAAGAACTGTTAGGTTTAAACAGCATCAGACCTTATTGTCTTTCATAGTATGTAAAAAAAAAAAAAAAAAAACACTAAGACATTTTTAAACAAAATCTTCTTTTGGGTTCCACAGAAGAAACCAAAAAGTCATTCAGGTTAACGTGAGGTTGACAGAATTTTCATTTTTGGGTGAACTGTCTCTATTTAAAAAACAACTCAAATCTCGCTCTGTTTCTCTCACAAAACTATCGTATGATTATGAAAAGAATTACAGAGCATGAGTAAGGACACCTTTTATGAACATTTTATGATGAAGAATGAAATCATATCAATTTGGAACAGCATGTGTCAACGATGACTGAATGTTCATACCTGTGTCAACTAACTGTAATGTCCTCATGGAAAAAAAACCCAAAAACAGTTAGCTATAAAAAAAAAAAAAGAAGTGGTCTGGATGTTTAACATCCATCATCACTTCCTTTTTCCTTTTCCAGCCATTCTCTAGATAGAATCCCATTGTAATTAAAATAGTCACTGTCTAACCTAACAACAAACAAAAACCACTGAGTCGTGGCCCTATTTATGGTGAATGCCTCACATACCAAGAATAACCCAGGCATCTCCTTCCCTTTACGATGTCAATGCTGCAGGATACACACACACTTATGCATGTATACACACACCCATTCTTTGTCCTTCATTCATTGCCTCTTTTTGAGCTGTATCCTCTCTTGTGAAAGAGCAGGAGACCTGCTGTAATTATTCCCTTATTCACAGGAATGTCCAAACAAATAGGCCTTTTTGAAGCGGGCCATTGTCTCGATGTGGGAGTGGATCAGGTCTGGCGCAGGAGGAACGGAGTAGCTTCCTGAGGACAGAATGTCTCGAGTGAAGCCACGCAAGCACTCCCCCGACCCTAAACGTCCATGTTGACCAAAGTCCTAATTTTAGGACAGATAATCGGATGCTTCCTGGGAGGATAGATGCATGTAGTTCTCATAAAAGTAGATTAGAGTGACATTACACAAAAGAGTAACATCCTTCCATGGAATCCTAAAAGCAGGACAGGACATGGCACAACACAACATCATATATAAACACACTATACTATACTAAAAATTACACAGCCAGGAGAAATGGTCACCTGGTTTAGCCTGGTTTCACCCAATGAAGGTTTATCCAACATTAAATGGAGTTTTTCCTTCCTTGCCACTGTTGTCTTGGCGTACACACTATCGACTAAAGATATTTTGTATGTATTATGTATTGTGTCTTTTATATTGTAAGTATGGCATGACTTTCAATTAACTTTTCAGTTGACCTGTTTACTGTTACCCCCCTTTTTTAGCATAGAATTAAAAGTGAACTATCTGAACTTAAATGGTTGTAATTCATGAATGCAGACCTAAGGGTGGTCACTTTTTAAAGAAGACATCCAGCAGATTAAGTGAAGTGCTGACGTGAAACCATTTAAAAAAGTATTAAAGTGTAAAAAGGTTACTGTAAAGCAAATGTACTGTACTAAACTTAAAAAAGGCATATTTTATAGAACAATATATATTTTAGAAAATAATTTGGACTTTAACGTTGTTATAAAAATCAAATCCATGTCTAACCAAGGTTTGATCCAAATTTGAAGTTGATATCACAAAAATTGTGGTCCCTGTGAGAATTTGTCCAGGCGCTATAACAAAATTAGCCACCGTGAGACACACACATTACATAGCATTTCTGAAACAATATCACTTTTTAACAGAACAATGAACTAATTTGAATCCTGGAATCTCAGATCTTTCCAACAACATGTTTTGTCAAGATTAGAAAAAGATTTGATTATAAAAAAAAATTTGTAAAAATTTGAAACATGCCCACTAGGGGGAGGAGCCCGCCACAAGGATTTACAGTACAGGTGCGATGGAAATGCAATGACCAATTTCAAAACGGATTCAAAGGATGAGTTTTGCGTTTATGCCTTCGAAAGATAACTCATTTATTATGATTACTTAAATATGTGATAGGGGAAAAAAGGCTATAAAAAGCATGGCTATTTGCTCATAATATTCTATCAATCATGTTAGTATCTAGTATTTAGTATCAGAACTAATGGTGCCAGATTTGACAATAAATCACTTCGCAAAAAAGTCTGAAGTTGTTCGTGATTCAGTTTGATTCATTCCGTTTGCAGTGATTTCTCATTCCAAACACTGTAACAACATTTAACAGAGAACAAAAAGAGGGCTGGATGAGGTGGACATTTACCTGGCTATAATCCATTGTAGCAAACAAAACTGGCAGAAGTCTTATCAGTGAAAGGCTAGAAATGCCTCTGGTGCTTGCACACTATTTTCCATTTGTATCCTACTCTAGTACAGAATTTCCAGCTTAAGAATACAGTAGAAGCTGCATAGAAAATGCTTAGCCTGTGTGTGTAAATGGATCACACATCTGTGTATTGACAGGAATGGGTTGGTCAGGAAACCCGCAGGTGTTGTTGGCATTGCATTGAGAGTTAGTTTCTGGTAGGACAGGCTGCGAGGGGTGTAATAAAGGTGGGTGTGGTGAGAGGTGGTTGGAGGGGATTTTCAGGCTTACTGGTCGTATTCTGGCAGGGCCCTTTAAGGAGCCGTCAGGGGAGACGTGTCGCTTCCTGTCTGGAAGTGTGTGAGAGCTCCAGACACACATCTGTGTGAGAGATGAGCTGTCCCTGGTTCCTGAGAGATCTCTTTCTCCCTATTTGTCTAACTGTGTGCCATGCTCTTCCTTTCAGTAATCTTTTTCTTTTTACTCCTCTGTGACTGTTTGTTTTTACAGTGCTTGGAAGGCAGATCTTGTTATTCTCCTTCGCTACAATTCACTGCGGTTGATTCAGCTTAAACTCCATACAAATTTTGTTTGCAGATCATTTCATATAAAGTGCATTTCATAGATGTGTGTGCAATTTTTGAAAAATAAATGTAACATTATACTTCAGATATCTAACCATCAGTGTTTGCATCAATGTAACATTTGCTAAATTGATTTTAGTTTTTTGTATTTATTGGTATTCTGAATTGGGATTAGTCATTTCTTTCTAACATCTATATTATTACTATACATTGCACATATACATATAAATAAATAAATGAATTATAAATTAAATATATAACAATAAACTATATATTTAAGCACTTTTCCAAATCTGTTTATTTTTACTCTGCATAATTTTCTGTATTCAGCTTGAATCTGTTAATACAGCTTGACTACATTCAATTGTTTATTTTAGAGATTGTCAGATCATTTTCAGTACACTAAATGTTGGCTTTTCATAAACGTTACACTTTAAAGTTTGAGTTCTGCTGTCAGATCTGGTCTGTGTTTGTGTTTTGCTTCAGTTGCGACTTTTAGGGTACGTTTACATGACAATGATGTACTTAAAACGGAAAGGTTATTCGTTCAGTTTTCTTTGTTCATACTCATCTGTTGCCATGGTTTTTGATTTGCATTCATGTGTCTCATCTGTGTCTTGTTAATATCTCGTTTAGTCCCGAGTGTTTCCTTGAGTTTATATATATCCCTCAGTTTCAGTTGTTCTTTGTCAGATCTCGTCTCACAATAGGTGTTGTTCTCTTTTCTGTATTTTTGTTTCCAGATAGCCTGAAGAAGTGTAATTTTGAGTTTATTTTGTTTAAAGAAAACTGCAAATAGATCCAGCTCTTTTTTCTCTGTCTTTTTGCAACCCTAATCTAATGTCAATGGTGTTTTTGCTGTAAGATTTGTATACTTAATTGCATTTGGTCTTGCAACGTTTTGAAACTTCGAATCAGCTGAAGTAATTGGTTCGCCAAATGATTTCAAAGTGGCAACGTTTTTATTGTAAAATTGCAAATGTTTTGTTGAAGGTGTAATCAATTAAATGCAATTAATAATTCATCTAATACCATTAAATATGAAGTGTCTTTTATACTATGTGATATTTTATTAAATTGTAGGCTTGTTTTTTTTTTTCATATATAGACACTAGTTCATGAGATTGCCCCTAGTGGTGATTATTGAAATTTCAAATAATTTAGAAACCATGACATGTAACAAAGCCTTGTTTACTGAAATCACATGACATTGTTTGCTTCGAATCGCCAATTCGAAATGATTCGCAAACGATTCGAAGTTTCCATCAACAAAAAAATCATATATAGACACTGGTTCATGAGATTGGCCCTAGTGGTGATTATTGAAACAGCTATGACATGTAACAAAGCCTCGTTTACTGAAATCACATGACTTTGTTTGCGTCGAATCGCCAATTCGAAATGATTCGCATTAGAAGCTTCCATCACTATTTATTGGCATACTGATTTGTGATTGGTCTTTTCTTTCTGATTGATTCTCAAGCACAGCTGACGGAAAACAAGTAACGCATTGAGTGTCAAGACAACAGCAAAGCAGAACCAAATAAAACCCAAGCTTGCCTAAAACTAACACTATTCTCAAGCCAGTTTACATTTTTCAAGTTTTAATATAGGTTCTTTTGTATTCTGTCTCTTTGTATACATTGCTGTAACCTATACAGAGAAGAAATGATAATGTCAGAATCTTCCCAAAGAACCCAATAACACCAGGCCAGTGAAGACACGGCTCACGAAACGTAATGTTTGCTTTGTCCTTGTGTTAGCTTCTGTTAAGTTCTTTCTTTCTGTCAGACTCTACAGCAAAAGGAGGACAGGAGATTCGGCAGCGGAGAAGGATTTCTAATCAGAGGTCCCTTTGGAGCCGGTGAAAGGAGCAGTTCCACGGTAGACTAGAGAAGAACAGGAGCCTTTGGGGCCCCGCCAGCGGAGGCCAGCTCACACATCACTGCTCGCCTGCGTCTTTGTATGCATGTGGAATTAAAAGGATGTGGGTGAAAGTTTGTGAGGAGCAGAAGCAGAATTTCTGTCCGTTCACTCTTTAAATCACACACGATTGACTCGAGATATTCTCAAGAGAGAAACACTGAGTTTTAAACCACTTGCACTCTGCTGGTTTCCCATTGCGAGCAACTTTGCTCGTACCTTGTTTTTTTTTTTTTCTCTCCTTCTTCTTCTTAATGGTGTAAATTACAAGATGGACCACATCCTGATCTTTTTAAACCTACATAGCAAACCTCCAAGACCGTAATCTCTTACAGGAAAGAGATACTTGGCACAGGACAGCTTGCTGACAGACACATGCAGACTCACGTTTCCGTACCATAAATGGGGAAATATCAGTTTACACTCTTAAAAGGGCCTAGGTTTTCATTTGACAGTGACAAAAGGAATTGTTTTCTATTTGATGTCTCCTTTTAGGACATTAACCAGAGAATTGTGTAAGTTGAATGAGAGGAATGTGTACAAGATAACTGGAAAGATATATATAAAAAAACACACACATATATATATATATATATATATATATGATATATATGATATAAATAAAATATATATATTAAAGCTGAATACGGAGGCCCTAAAAGGACATGGTGATGGAAAAAATATAAGATGGGATGAAAAAATATATTTCAATGCTTTTGCTTTTTCTCACAATTATAGTTATATTGGTACTGACCGCACATTTTACAAGATGCCAATGACACTCAGGGTCTGTTGCGCACCAAATCCTCTGACATCGGTCTGTCAGTCATCTCTCCTTACTCTAGTCACATGATCAGTGTGTTCTGATGTTCTGCAATGTAACTGACCACTAAAGCAAGCCTGTATCTGTAAAATGCGTCATTCATTTTCTGTGCCTTCCCGAATTCAGATTTAGGCTTTGGGCACATCCGTATTTTATTTCATGTTGACTTTAAAATGAAAGAGGGGTAATTTAGGAAAGAAAACCAACAGGATCACTATTCTCAGGTGTAGTTCTGCAGTTAGACACTGATTTGCACGATATAAACATATGGACAGTATCTAAAAACCTGCAAAAAATAATGAGATCATGTTGTGATAACATAAGTTTGTATGACATGAAATACGAGAGGGAGAGAGAGAGGGAGGGAGTGAGAGAGAGAGTGAGAGAGATTTTCACCAAACCCATAATCTGTGCATCTGCATTTGTGTTTGCATCTTGAGACAAACAGGATGTTTGAGCATGAAATGTTCCACAAAGCTTTGAAATGGAGGTGGACACGGCATTCATGGGGTTGTGTGTGTGTGTGTGTGAGGTTTCCCCACCGTGCCCCTCAGCACAGCATATACAGTTACTCACATCCCCAGGAAGCGGAGGTATGACATCACCCTTATCAGCCACTAACTCTCGGCCTCTCCGAGAGGAGGAGGGGAGCGCAGGAAGACAGGAGAGGCTGTGAGATGGATTACAAGTGGAGGAAGAGGAAGGCTTGAGACTGTTTTACATTTTTTACATTACAAAGGTGTTTTACATTAGTGAAGAGACAGAGCGGAGCACGAGAAATGCAATCAGTCAAACGGCTGAAATTTGTTCAGTCATATTGAAGAGTGAAATCTGTCAAGAACTTGTTTGGGCCACATATGCTCTGATAAAAGGTACAGATTTAATGCACTTTAAGATTCTTTTGAAAAAGGCAACTGTGGACATTTAACAAAGATTATTATTATTATTATTTTTTTTTTTTTTTTTTTTACAAATATATAAAAATAAAAAAAATCTTTTCTAAGACAATTTCTCCCCCAGTTCTCATAACTATAATGTGTATATATATGTGTAATATATATATATTTATAACATTTTAAATGTCTTCACTGTCACTTGATTAATTTATTGTGTACTTGCTGAATAAAAGTATTAATTTCTTTTTACTTTCTTTCATTTTTTAGTATATTGTTATTTTAAATATTACTAAACATTTGAATTGTAGGGTATCTCAGTTTTCACAAAAATATGAAGCAGCACAACTGTTTTCACAACTGTTTGATAATAATAAAAAATGTTTCTTGAGCAGAACATTTTCTGAAGATTTCTGAAGGATCACAAGACACTGAAGACTTGAGTAATGGCTGCTTTGCCATCGCATGAAAAAAATAACATTTTAAAATATATTCAAATAGATTTTTTTTGTGTGTGTGTGTGTGTGTGTGTGTGTGTGTGTGTGTGTGTGTGTGTATTTTGCCTTGATGAGCATGAGACTTTAAAACAATAAAAAATTACTACATCAATTAATTAATCCACAATTTGACATGTAGTGTATATAATCCTTATGGTCCAGAAATAGGAGAAACTTTATTTTCTAGATATTTTGCAGAAATATATATATTTTTTTCTAAATTTGACCTGCATGTTTTCATGAGACTGAGCCTAAAAATGTAGATCAGTACAAGTCAATGCTATGATGCAGAACATTGATAAAGCAGCTCTATGTTGACCTGTGTCACATGCCTGTCCTGTCTTGTCATGCACATGGGTGTTTTATTGTTTTGAGCCATGTGCTCATGTCTGCCGTTTAGCCCCTCCCATCTTGTTATCCAGTTATTGGTTAATTTGCTCCACCTGTTGTGTTCGTTACCCTCCTTTGTTTGTTCCCCTATTTAGTCTCCTTGTGTCTGTAGTCCTGTGCTGTTACGTTGTCTAAGTTTTGTGTTTGTTTCCTAGTGTTGTTCCAGTTTAAGATTTGTTTAAGTATTTTCCCCCCTCGTGGGTATTTTTGTTATTCTTTGTATTGTGTTATTTTATTAAAGTTCACCTTTTGTTTATGCTGCATTTGAGTCCTCGGTTTTGTTTTTGACCCGGTCGTGACAGAACGTAACAGCCATTTTGAGGACTCAGCAGAATGGATTCTCGCAGACCCTTACCTACGACATGGGACAGAGAATCTTTTAGAGGGACCCGGTTGGTCATATTTAGGGGAATTCGTGGAGGACGCAGGGGAGGAGATACTTCAGGTGGGCACCGACAGTACTCTCCAGTTTGGTCATTTTCTGACCAAGGACCGGCAAGGTTCAGCCCCGAGCGTTTTTCATCACCTGTTCCCATGGTTCCAACGCCTGTGACTCCAGCACCAGTGATTCCTGTGCCAGTGATCCAGAGTTCGGGGACTCCGAGACGCAGAAGGAGAAGAAAGACGGTTCACGTCACGTCTGCCCAGTCAGAGACGGTTCACGTCACGCCTGCCCAGCCAGAGATTGTTCATGTCACGTCTGCCCAGCCAGAGACGGTTCACGTCACGTCTGCCCAGTCAGAGACGGTTCATGTCACGTCTGCCCAGTCAGAGACTGTTCACGTCACGTCTGCCCAGTCAGGGACTGTTCACGTCACGTCTGCCCGGCCGGAGACTGTTCTCGTCGCGTCTGCCCAACCAAAGACTGTTCATGTCGTGCCTGCCGAGTCTGTGTCCCCTGACAGGACGTCTGCTGAGACATTGTTGAATTATTTTTCAACACTGTTTAATATCCTGGAGGTTCCCGGGAGGGTTCATATCACGCCTGCCCAGCCAGAGATTGTTCATGTCGCGTCTGCCCAGCCAGAGACTGTTCACGTCACACCTGCCCAGCCAGAGACTGTTCATGTCGCATCTGCCCAGTCAGAGACTGTTCATGTCATGTCTGCCCAGCCAGAGACTGTTCACGTCACGCCTGCCCAGTCAGAGACTGTTCACGTCACGTCTGCCCAGTCAGAGACTGTTCACGTCCCGTCGGCCCAGCCAGAGACTGTTCATGTCCCGTCTGCCCAGTCTGAGACTGTTCAGATCACATCTGCCCAGCCAGAGATGGTTCTAGCCACGTCTGCCCAGTTGGAGACAGATCGGGAAATTCCCATTCTCATGGTCGGGGGGGCACTGACCGGCTATTTAGAGCGTTTAGCTCGGATCCTGGAGACGCCCTTCAAACCTTCAGTGTTTGTTCCTGAGCCGGAGCCAGTTCCTATGTCTGAGCAGGTGGTGTCTGTTCCTGAGCCGGTGGTGTCCGTTCCTGAGCTTGAGCCGGTGGTGCCAGTTCCAGTGCCTGAGCCGGTGGTGTCTGTTTCTGAGCCGGTGGTGTCTGTTCCTGAGCCGGTGGTGTCTGTTCCTGAGCCGGTGGTGTCTGTTCCTGAGCCGGTGGTGTCTGTTCCTGAGCCGGTGATGTCTGTTCCTGTTCCTGAGTCGGTGGTGTCTGTTCCTGAGCCGGTGGTGTCTGTTCCTGAGCCGGTGATGTCTGTTCCTGTTCCTGAGTCGGTGGTGTCTGTTCCTGAGCCGGTGATGCCAGTGTCTGTTCCTGAGCCGGTGATGCCAGTGTCTGTTCCTGAGCCGGAGCCAGTGTCTGTTCCTGAGCCGGAGCCAGTGTCTGTTCCTGAGCCGGAGCCAGTGTCTGTTCCTGAGCCGGAGCCAGTGTCTGTTCCTGAGCCGGAGCCAGTGTCTGTTCCTGAGCCGGAGCCAGTGTCTGTTCCTGAGCCGGAGCCAGTGTCTGTTCCTGAGCCGGAGCCAGTGTCTGTTCCTGAGCCGGAGCCAGTGTCTGTTCCTGAGCCGGAGCCAGTGTCTGTTCCTGAGCCGGAGCCAGTGTCTGTTCCTGAGCCGGAGCCAGGGTCTGTTCCTGAGCCGGAGCCAGTGTCTGTTCCTGAGCCGGAGCCAGTGTCTGTTCCTGAGCCGGAGCCAGTGTCTGTTCCTGAGCCGGAGCCAGTGTCTGTTCCTGAGCCGGAGCCAGTGTCTGTTCCTGAGCCGGAGCCAGTGTCTGTTCCTGAGCCGGAGCCAGTGTCTGTTCCTGAGCCGGAGCCAGTGTCTGTTCCTGAGCCGGAGCCAGTGTCTGTTCCTGAGCCGGAGCCAGTGTCTGTTCCTGAGCCGGAGCCAGTGTCTGTTCCTGAGCCGGAGCCAGTGTCTGTTCCTGAGCCGGAGCCAGTGTCTGTTCCTGAGCCGGAGCCAGTGTCTGTTCCTGAGCCGGAGCCAGTGTCTGTTCCTGAGCCGGAGCCAGTGTCTGTTCCTGAGCCTGAGCCAGTGTCTGTTCCTGAGCCTGAGTCGGTGGTGCCAGTTCCAGTGCCAGCTCCAGTGCCTGAGCCGGTGGTGCCAGTTCCAGTGCCTGAGCCGGTGGTGCCAGTTCCAGTGCCAGTGCCAGCTCCAATGCCTGAGCCGGTGGTGCCAGTTCCAGTGCCTGAGTCGGTGGTGCCAGTTGCAGTGCCAGCTCCAGTGCCTGAGCCGGTGGTGCCAGTTCCAGTGCCTGAGCCGGTGGTGCCAGTTCCAGTGCCTGAGCCGGTGGTGCCAGTTCCAGTGCCTGAGCCGGTGGTGCCAGTTCCAGTGCCTGAGTCGGTGGTGCCAGTTCCAGTGCCAGTTCCAGTGCCTGAGCCGGTGGTGCCAGTTCCAGTGCCTGAGCCGGTGGTGCCAGTTCCAGTGCCTGAGCCGGTGGTGCCAGTTCCAGTGCCAGTGCCAGTTCCAGTGCCTGAGCCGGTGGTGCCAGTTCCAGTGCCTGAGCCGGTGGTGCCAGTTCCAGTGCCTGAGCCGGTGGTGCCAGTTCCAGTGCCTGAGCCGGTGGTGCCAGTTCCAGTGCCAGCTCCAGTGCCTGAGCCGGTGGTGCCAGTTCTAGTGCCTGAGCCGGTGGTGCCAGTTCCAGTGCCAGTGCCAGCTCCAATGCCTGAGCCGGTGGTGCCAGTTCCAGTGCCTGAGTCGGTGGTGCCAGTTCCAGTGCCAGTTCCAGTGCCAGCTCCAGTGCCTGAGCCGGTGGTGCCAGTTCCAGTGCCTGAGCCGGTGGTGCCAGTTCCAGTGCCTGAGCCGGTGGTGCCAGTTCCAGTGCCTGAGTCGGTGGTGCCAGTTCCAGTGCCAGTTCCAGTGCCTGAGCCGGTGGTGCCAGTTCCAGTGCCTGAGCCGGTGGTGCCAGTTCCAGTGCCTGAGCCGGTGGTGCCAGTTCCAGTGCCTGAGCCGGTGGTGCCAGTTCCAGTGCCTGAGCCGGTGGTGCCAGTTCCAGTGCCTGAGCCGGTGGTGCCAGTTCCAGTGCCTGAGCCGGTGGTGCCAGTTCCAGTGCCTGAGCCGGTGGTGCCAGTTCCAGTGCCAGCTCCAGTACCTGAGCCGGTGGAGTCTGTTCCAGTTCCTGAGCCGGTGGAGTCTGTTCCAGTTCCTGAGCCGGTGGAGTCTGTTCCAGTTCCTGAGCCGGTGGAGTCTGTTCCAGTTCCTGAGCCGGTGGAGTCTGTTCCAGTTCCTGAGCCGGTGTCGTCTCCGCCGTGGCCGCCCGAGGGGTCGTCTCCTCCCTGGCCGCCCGATGGACTATCTGCTCCGCCGTGGCCGCCCGAGGGGTCGTCTCCGTCGTGGCCGCCCGAGGGGTCGTCTCCGTCGTGGCCGCCCGAGGGGTCGTCTCCTCCCTGGCCACCCGATGGACAATCTGCTCCACCCTGGCCGTCTGATGGACAGTCTGTTCCTCCCGTCCCGCCCTGGTCTGTCCCTCCCGTCCCGCCCTGGTCTGTCCCTCCCGTCCCGCCCTGGTCTGTCCCTCCCGTCCCGCCCTGGTCTGTCCCTCCCGTCCCGCCCTGGTCTGTCCCTCCCGTCCCGCCCTGGTCTGTCCCTCCCGTCCCGCCCTGGTCTGTCCCTCCCGTCCCGCCCTGGTCTGTCCCTCCCGTCCCGCCCTGGTCTGTCCCTCCAGTCCCGCCCTGGTCTGTCCCTCCAGTCCCGCCCTGGTCTGTCCCTCCAGTCCCGCCCTGGTCTGTCCCTCCTGTCCTAGTGGAGCGTCTGGTAGCCGCTCCTTAAGGAGGGGGTTATGTCACATGCCTGTCCTGTCTTGTCATGCACATGGGTGTTTTATTGTTTTGAGCCATGTGCTCATGTCTGCCGTTTAGCCCCTCCCATCTTGTTATCCAGTTATTGGTTAATTTGCTCCACCTGTTGTGTTCGTTACCCTCCTTTGTTTGTTCCCCTATTTAGTCTCCTTGTGTCTGTAGTCCTGTGCTGTTACGTTGTCTAAGTTTTGTGTTTGTTTCCTAGTGTTGTTCCAGTTTAAGATTTGTTTAAGTATTTTCCCCCCTCGTGGGTATTTTTGTTATTCTTTGTATTGTGTTATTTTATTAAAGTTCACCTTTTGTTTATGCTGCATTTGAGTCCTCGGTTTTGTTTTTGACCCGGTCGTGACAACCTGTTAGTTTAAATCATTGAACTTGAACTCAGATGTACTCATTACATAATAGAAGCAAACCACCACACCATAAATACCACCAGATTTGGATAATAGCACCACTACAATAACAACTTCCCCCTGTACAGCTATGAGTAATCATTAAAAAAGATGTGTTTTTCGAAAACAACCAGCTCTATTGCATAGTTCACCTAAGCATGACCTTCACAGGCTTATTACACAATACTGCAATCCAGCATTGCGCCATTACAAAACTGGCTTGATGCCTTCATGTCAGCATATCTGACAGCGTATGTAACAACTGACCAGATATCCTCCTGAAAAGTCTGTGGGGAAAATATGGAAGTTGCGAAAGACAGGACGAGGATCTGGTTCGCACATGTGTGCTTTATTACAGTGTGTCCAGCAGAAGCTCTGTATTATCTGTTTTCTGATTGAGAGCTTGAGGTGGGCCGTGAGTCCTGTCTCCAGGCTGGACCCACAACACACGGCCAGAGAGGGCTACAACTTCATTCACTCTCCGAGAGCTGAAAGACACCACTGTTGCTGTACAGTAAATGAGAGGAAAGAACAGAAGGAGAACGGACGAGAGAGCAGGAAAACCAGATAACATCAACTTCATTCATTGCCTGTGCCCTGTAATCAGAGAAGGAGAGAAGAAGACAGGAGAAGTAGACGTTTGGGCTGAGTTAACAACACTTATGAGCAAACTAACATTCAGTGTTTCTCAATTGGTTTTGCTTTAGAATACTGATTTTATATCGGACATCAAGTGGTAACACAGTAAAAAATAAATATAAGTATTCACACTTGTAGTTTGGTTCACTTGGACGGAACTTACTGAACATCCAAAACAATGCTGTGCGCTGGCTAAATGTGCATGCATGTGATGATATTTTTACCAGCTGAGAACTCATGAAGAGCTAATAAAATGTGTGAAGGAGTCAAAACAGTGTCCGGAATTCCTGTGTTGCACACAAATGAAGATCTACTGCAAGCAGACGGCGTTTCCGACACCTGTTCCGAACTTCTGGGCAGTGTAGCGTATGAAGCATTCTGTCCGTATTAGGGTCTCATCTTGTGACATCACATCCTGTTTTTGGTTTGTTTAGATGTCTTTGGTCCGTGTTGCGTTCATATTTCAGTCAAACTGCACCAGTTTTTTTTTTTTTTTTGGTGCGCTCCAGGGTTCAGATGGCAGCGTTCACACTTATTCAACTGAACCAGACTAACTGGAGGATAGCAAGATGTCTGCCTTGTCAATTGTCTTGCCTTGAAAAGAAAAGAGAAGCACAGTGCTATACTAGAGCTTATCCACAAAAGTCAGTGCTTTTTACCTGCTGCGTTTAACGTTGTGCTATTACCACCCACTGAAAGTAGTCATAAAGTGGAAATTAAGTTTTTTTTTTTTTTTTTTATCATGGCAGGAGCAATTCATTAAATGAGGGAGAGGAATGTTATTATAGTCATATATCAAGATGGCAGAACCTGATTTCACCAAGTTCAATATGTTCCTGAATCAACATCTTTGTTCATCCTGGAACAACATTCCAATCAACCAATCAGATCTGAGAGACAAGTGTACAATTTATGTCAAGTTTAGGCTTGCAGCCAGGCTTAGGTGCTTCTATATCAGTGTTATTCACCTGACATTTCCCTCTGATTTTAGGGATAAGTTATGGGTAGAGTTAGGTTTAGGGGTAGGGACATTTTAAGACATGAATGTTGTTCCAGGATCAACAAAATGTTGAACAAGGACCGCATCTAACTCAGCAAAATCAGGACGTGCCAAATGAGCAGTGTTGTATAACTTTTGCGGGCGAATCCATAGTTTCTCTGGGGAGAGCAAAAGTTTCACAAGTGAATGCAAAAGAACTGAAATATATTGAACAAATATATTTTTAAATTAGGGATCCTGTACATTTCAGACAAGATGTAGCTTATTTTAGGGTAGAAAACCAGCAGGTGAAAATCACTGGTGGCACAAATGAATGATTATCATATCATTATTAGATGGGAGAACAACTCAGCAAACATCTACATTTGGAAAGCAAAAGATTACTTTTAAGCAAAACAGTGGGTGGAAATTAAAGTTAAGCCTTGGAAGCTGTCTCATAAATGTTCTGCTTAAAGTCAAAGACATTTAAAAACATAGCTTGAGAGACACCTTAAGACAAGCAACAAATAAAAGTGAAACTTCACTAGAGTTATTTAATGTTCACACCTGAAATATATTCAAGAATTTTGTTGAGCTTTGGTTTTTAAGGCAACTCAACAGAACTCGTGTATATTCTTTGTTTCCAGAATTAAATCTGTAGTTTTAGACAAATGGAAGTCCAAAATCTTTTTCACTTATTTCTTTGCTGTGGCAGAACTACCACTTTGTTGTGCTTTTGTTGTGTCACCCCACCCCCCAACCCAAAGGACTTTCGTATAATTTTCCAAAAAAGTCAAGTGTCTGTAGTCACATTAGCATGAACTTAGAGAAGAGAACAAGTCTTGTCGGCTAGTTTTGGCTGCAAGGGACACACTTAATGAGAACTGCTTGACTGGTACATGCCATTGCTTCTAAACCCTCTGAAAAGTTGTCTGTGGATGCTTTGAAGTAAATCCCCAACTTCCCCTCCCCAAGGGCTCCTCTCCATCTGAATGAGCAACCCTGCATCCATGTTCCGCCTTTCAGGCTTCCCTTCCTGATGGTCAGCAACACCCTCTTTGAAACACAGGAAGTCCAACCAATAGGCCTGCTGTTCATCACCAGTATGCAACAACAAGACCAGGATACGGGGCACAGATTCTGCCCTGCCACCAAAAGTGCCTCATGATCATCTAAATGGGGCGGCCAGGCTGGGGGGTGGGAGTCGACCCATTATTTGAACTCGGCCCTGGTCCTTTTGTGAGCAGCTCACTGTTTGAATGGGAGCGATCAGCCAACCATAACAGACCATAATGCATTTTCTGCCTCATCCACAAGTCTAGAAGTGTGCCTCCGGTTCCCGGCACCACTTCACATCAGCAAAGCGGCGGCCAGCATGGATGCACCATGACTGTGAGTGGAATAAAACTGCTACTCGATCTGCTGACAGCAAACATTTCAGCCAAAAAAAGATGACAGTGACAATGCATCTATCACTATCACATTGTTTCTGTGAAATTTGTTTTCAAGATCAACTTTGTTAAAACGGGTATTTTTCCTTTGTTGACAATTCCTTTGCATTTCATTTTGCATTTTAACATTGTGAATATTGCATGATGGTGATAAAACACCCCCAAATAATTACCATGGATATAGTTTCATGGTAATACCATGGATTTAGTATTGAAAGGGGTAGTTCAGCGAAAAATTTAAATTTTGTCATCATTTACTCACATTGTTCCAAACCCGTATGAGTTTTTTTCTTCTGTCAAACACAAAAGAAGATATTTTGAAGAATGTTGGTAATCAAACTGTTGACGATCGCCATTGACTATATGGAAGTAAATGGTTGTTTGATTACCAACATTCCTCAAAAAAATCTTCTTTGTGTTCAACAGAAGAAGAAAAATCATACAGGTTTGGAACAACTTGAGGGTGAGTAAACGATTTTTATTTTTGGGTGAACTATCCTGTGTGAACTAGAAGAAGATATTTTTAATGACATGATTTTTAAGCATTAAAACATTAAAGCATTTTGGAGTATACCAAATGCCATGGTATATAAATATGGTAAGCATTCCATATCATGGTACGATAATTTGACACCATATAGTACCGCCGCAGTAATTTTTGTAAGGAAAATGTTGTGTAAACTGTAAAAACACCGGGATCTTTAATATGTGCCATGAGATTTCACATGCATGTGTGTTTGTGAGAGGCCCTCTTACATGAAGAGTTTGCCTTCAGTCTTTAGGTTTTAAGGGTTGATTTTAAGTGCCTACAGCCCTTTCCTCTCATTCTCCTACAGGATTAGCATCCATCTTTTTTGGGAAGGGGGAAATTAAGTTGCTGGATCATTTTACAAGCTGTAGGGAAGAAGGAAAAGAGCCAGACAAATTACTAAATGAATCAAGTAGGGGGGCGCCCAATTTCAGTTACCCCAGTCAGAGCCATTCAGCCCCGGTAAGAGCGAGAAGGCCTGTGCCCAGCCCTGCAGTGCCGAAGAAAGGAAATCTAGGGACAGGCGGCTCCATCAGTTATTTTCTCTGTTTTCAATGGCCAAACTACTTAATGCAGGTAATCATTCATTCGCTGGCCAGAGCGATTGATCTGCCTGCATTGACACCATTATATGAGAACTGAACTGAGCTGGACAATGACATCACTGTTTTCTCCAGAGCAGCTGTAGATAAATGAACATTTACAACAAAAATGAACCATCACAGAACTTACTTAAACTGGACTATTTTCATCTAGATCTGCTGTACAGCTGAAACAAACTCTGTTGTATTATTTTCCTGTTATCACTGTAAAGCTGCTTTGAAACCATCTGTATTGTAAAGAACGCTACATAAATAAAGGTGACTTGACTTGATCTTGTCCCTGGTTAGAATTAGAATTTCTAGTCAACATGAAATGCAGCCTCTTTGCAACCAATTTTACTTTGGTAATCTGACGTATTTCCAAGAGAAACCATATAATCACTGAAACAAAATTTAGGCCGGGGCTTGATTTTATTCATTGGGAATTGGTTGGTTCATGAAAAGTGGAAACTGGAGCCAGAGGGCTGAAAATTCAGAGTGATTTGTGACATCAGCTGAGAGGGAAAGTCATTTCAGAGGTGGAAAAAAAGCAATTATATTTTATGACAAATTATGAAGACAAACTTGAATAAAATTGGAACACTGTACATCATACACAATAAGAATAGGAACGTGCATTAATAAGGTAAATAAGGTCTATGTGGACTTCATGTCGACTTTAACAAATGAAATGATGGATATCACATATCAGAAGTTTAAACACTGTGCATGTCTGAATGTGAAAAGATTTTACTTCCTGACAAGACCTCATTCATTAATGCATGACAGTTTTACTTGCTCTTTCTTTTAATAAATTACCTTGTGTCAGATCTAAGAAAAATGACCTCCTTTCTTTGTCTTCTTCAGCAATTAATTTGCAGCTAAGAAAATCATTGTGCTGGAATCTTGGAGGGACTCCTAAGCAGGAATGCTGCTCTTGAAAAGTAGTTATGACTTAATGAGAATTCCACTTGCAGCAGGAAGGAAGGGCTTAGAATGCGTGTCCCTCAGCGAATTGAACGAATGTTAATCATGATCCCTTCGGCACTCACGGAAAGCTTGAGCCTGGGCTGGTGAAGAAACAGAAGGAAAAGGAGAAATTGATATAGAGTTAAAGGATTAATTTTGTCAGGGTATTTTTCCCAAAAAATAAATAAAAATCACCTGTATCAGTGCTGAGATGACAATTTCAAAACTTTAAAAAAAATTAATACCAAATTGCATTGAGCTATATTTATTATTGTTGAAAACAGCAGCATTTGACCACATACTGTAACGCTCATTTTAGAGTTCCATTTTAAATGGTCAAATAGTCAAATCTACAGATATCTGGCGTCTTGTAGATGATTGAGTTGTGTGATATTTCTGCAGATTTTTCTTCCATTGCTGTCATTTCCTGATAGCTCGAGTCCAGTATGCACTGCAAACAAACAGATGGGCTGAGTTTTCAGGGCCTGTTTTGATTAAGGGTTACATGCGTTCTCCAGACTTGTATGTGTGCACGCACTTGCAGCAAGTCTGTACTAGTCTTTCTTTCTCTCTTTTCTTGCTCTCTGTCTCTGTGAAGGACAAGGATGTGAAGGACACCAGACCTCCAGAGATCCTATCCCAGAGGAAGTAATGCTTTCTGCCCCTTTTTCATAACATATTATTTATGTTTGACAGAGCTCTTTGAGACAAATGGCTGCCATATGGAGAAAAGAAAAACTCATGCTGCTTTTCCACTATGAGGGCTGGCCAGTCCAGGGTTACCCTGGAGAATTCTTCCATAGATAGGACCAGAGAAAAGCCATGGATCTGTATTTCCATAGTCAGAGCTAATGCTTTGGGAAACTGCCAAATGTTAAAGTAAACTCACTTGTTAGCTGCATATTTTTCCCTAATCAGCTCACATGGATGGATGGATGGATGGATGGATGGATGGATGGATGGATGAATAGATAGATAGATAGATAGATAGATAGATAGATAGATAGATAGATAGATAGATAGATAGATAGATAGATAGATAGATAGATAGATAGATAGATTTTTTTTAAATTAGTGCTGCAATTAAATTAAATCTGAGTTTGGTGTCTAATGAGCAAAGTGTTTTCAAAAATCAAGCGTTATCATCCCATGTCTTTAGGACACCTCTGAGAACACATGTACTTAGATTACACATTTATGTGATTAAGCTTCTTATTCATATCAAGTCATGTCACCTTTATTTATATAGTGCTTTTTACAATTCAGATTGTTTCACAGCAGCTTGACAGTGATAACAGGAAAATAATGCAACAAAGTTTGTTTCGGTTGTACAGCAGATCGAGAAAAAAATAGCGTCATAGTCCAGCTTAAGTAAGTTCAGTGATGGTTAATTTTTGTTGTAAAAAAGCTCTGGAGAAAACAGTGATGTCATCGTCCAGCTCAGTTCAGTTCTCATATAATGGAGTCAATGCAGGCAGATCAATAATATTGTTGAATATTAAGTGTCCCCAACTAAGCAAGCCAAAGGTGACAGTGGCAAGGAACCATCATAATGTTGTCATGTCATCAGGACATATCATTCCTCAATTTCCTCAATGCATCCATAGTGGTCCCTAACTCTTGATTCCTTCTGAAATAAAAATGCCTTCCATGTCTTACCCCAAAGGGAGCAGCTGGGATAACTAATCCCCCCTGGGGCACCTGATTCCCCCCCAAACCCAAC
This sequence comes from Abramis brama, assembly GCF_963993115.1. Taxonomy (NCBI): domain Eukaryota; kingdom Metazoa; phylum Chordata; class Actinopteri; order Cypriniformes; family Leuciscidae; genus Abramis; species Abramis brama. The sequence goes on from NC_139977.1 coordinate 7,223,005, forward strand.
CCTCCCAAATCTCCTTTCCTTCCTTCCTCCATCTCTGTTCTAATGGCTCCCTTGTTCATGCTGGACAAAACTGGCCCTTTGTGGCTGCTCTCAGAGCAACATTAAAAACAGGAATAGGGAAATTGTAAACAGGAGGCTTCTAGCCAACAGGCATACAGCAGGCCTCAGAGGCCTACTTCAGTATAAAGCAGAGAAACAGACCCTTGTTGCTGTGGGGATTAAAAGGGCTGGGGGATTTCAGGAGCACTGCGGAGGCACAAAGCCAGTGTGAAGGGAGGGCTTGGTAAGGAGATACCTGCATTATATATCTACGAGCGGAAATCATACCTTTATTTATACAATGGCATGGGTGACTTGATATGGTATCGGCACAGAGTGAATGGAATGACACTTGCTAAAGCCAAACTTTAGGATGGCCAATCTGTCAGCTGGTTAGTGGATCAGCCCGCAGTGCTCGCTGTCGCTCAGCCAACGTAAACTCAGGCTGCTTTGTAATTAGTGAGGCCGCACACACATGCTCATAGTTTGCATTTGATTGGAGTTGATTCTTTGCTTAACTGTTAATGTTTGTAGAGTTACCCCGACTTGGTTGAGGGAGATTGTTCTAAACTCTTATTTGTGTTATTCAACAAATTAAAAAGATTTCCAAGGTAGCTTTTTCAGTCACTATTATTGTCCCATCGGCATGCTGACATGTTCCACTATAGCAGAACAATGGATTCACCCCTGAGCGTCAGATATACGCAGATTTGGGTCATCGCAAGTTTGCCCTAGTTCTAGGGTTTCCGCTTGTAAAGTTGTCCATATAATGTAATTGTTGTCTGCGCACAAGTTACGTTAACATGTGCTCTACATTGATTCAACATGACTCATCAAAAATAAATCCAGTGACTGTAGAAGGGACGTTGACAAACTGGGCACATGGTTCTCTTGATGATACATCATTCCTCACCACTGCATGATAGCAAAAAAATTTGGGCTGATTCACTTCATTCCAATGAAACTATGGCAAGGTTTACTCAGAAACTGCATTCAGAATGCAAAAGAAGATGCAGTGCAGCCATCAAGTCATCAAAGCTGAGCGTTTATTGAAAGCTCACATTACGCTGTAAATTGAGACCGAATTGGGGTTTAACATGCCTTCACATCAAAGATGCATTTGATGTTAGGCATACAACTGTATGCACATAAATAAGGATTTTTACCACAAGTGACATCCATTTTTAATTAAAGAGCTCTCTCTGTTTCTGAAAAGGGAGGCACAAATTGAGGGCAGGAAGCAAAATCATTTTTCCCAACTCTGAGCTGCATTCTTATCTGTGCCGTGCAGGCTAAACTGTACAGCCACTGACTGCTTCGTCTTCAAAAGACAGGCCATATGCTGCAGAAGATACCGTGAGTACGTCATATGTTTATGAAATTGAAATGTATTTAGTGCAGCGGCAAGGTGGCGTGTACAGGAGAATGATAACCTAATGTCGAAGATTTACTGCCTAGGAGAACACAGAGTATGGCAGGTTGGGGGAGGCCTTTCATGAGCAATATTGAATCCCCTTTGAGGCCCTCACCACCCCCCACCCCCACCCCCACATCTCTTTGCCTCTCCGTATGATTCTGAACTTTCCATCGACTCGCTCTCACTGTGTGTGCTTTGAACTCCTAGCCGCTCTTTGAAGGAAAGTCATAAAAAGACCTTTTATTTGGGCCCGGCTGCTTTGATGGGTTTGTCACTTTGTACAATGTACTAAACCATCCTGGGGAGACAGCCTTGTGCGTCTGACAAGCTAGACGGGTTGGTGGGTTTGGACCGAGCCGCACAGAGCTTGGAGGCAACACCTAAAAACAAGCAAACCTAGTCTCCTGTGCACATGTTGCCATCATATGGCTTTTTGTGGTTAGCCATTTCACATCTCAACAGGCTCAACACCCCCGTTTTTATGTGCCTGGATCACAGCGGTTAAAATTTCTGGCAAAATTAGTATATTTTCTATTTATGTTTGATGTCCTGCTTCAAGCGCAATAGTGGATTGTCACAACAAGAGATTCTTGTGCTTCCTTTATTTAGGAGAATGAAGCACTTTGTACCTTATTGTGAGGAAGATTTAAAGAGCAGCAGTAAAGACAGTGGGACACCAGATAGGCCATGTTTGAACAATGCCTTCAAATTAATCCTGGAGAATGGTTTTACATGTACAAGAAACTGTATTCAGAGGCCCGAGCCCAATGGCTACTGCAAAGCAAGAGTTAGACCCCTCCTTTCAAGTTCATACTTGCTTTTCACTGGGACCATGCAATTATAGCCTGGATTGAGGCGAAAGGAAGTGAGGAGAGTCCCGAGCCAGTTGGGCACAAAGGCAGTGTGAAGTAGAGTGGAGTGATGCATGGGAACCAGCACTGAGAGATCTTTCCGGATAGGTTACTGAGACCAGGAGCACAAAGGTGCCTCGTTGAGGTTGGCACCGGGCCAGCGTCGAAGCGCCGCTGTCCCAGGTGTCGAGTGTCGGGGCGCCATTCAGCCCAGGAAGTGTCCCGTGTTGCCCTGTCCCCACGCCCATGAAAGGGGCTGCTGTGTGCTCGCCATCAACCTCAGCATGGCTCAATGTCCAGTGGGGAAAGACATGGCCAGTCGCTTCTTTCCCAGGACTGCAGGTACCTGAGCTGGATCAAGGAAGAGAATGGATGTGAAACAGAGCTTCTGAGGATTGGCTGAGCTTTCTGTTTCAACCCTCTCCCACGGTCACAAAGGAGTGAGAGGATACCCAACAGTGAGAGGTTTACTGGAAGCAGTGAGGATTAAGGGGCGTTCTGGAGAGAATCACGCACTCCTGTTCGGACATTCCGTGGAACGGAGATGTCTGGTTTTGAAACTGAGAAGTAATCTATCTGAGGTTTCATAATTCAAAGTAGGGCCGGACGATTAATCGAAAAGTAATCGAAACCGAAATTTAGAACTTCTAACCTACGCAATTTTCCCATGTCAGTTATTTCGTTTTTTAATCCTGTTAATACTTTCCCCTTAAAAACATAGTACCGCGTGTGTAGTCACGTGATTCCACCCCGTCCAGTCAGTGGCATGGAAGCAACATGGAGAAGAACTCAAACGCCAAGTCAACTGAGCGACAGGAGCAGCTTGTACCAAAGAAAAACGCAGTGTCCGTCGTTTGGACACATTTTGTCTTCAGTAAAGAACACACACACACGCAGACAGCACACAAGCCCCGAAGCAAGAGCACTAAAGCTTGCGTCCTCATGAAAGTTTGTCAATTGTATATGTTTAATCACTTGCCAGTTTAAACATTCAAGTGAGTTTAGACTATCGGGTGTGTATCATCATATTGAACTAATGTGGTAATACAATGTGGCACAGGAACACTCATACGACAGTAGCTCGCACATCACGTGAAGATTGCACGCACAGAGAAACATTCAGGAGCACAGAAACTCAGAGGGGGAAGCAACAGCAAAAAAAATCCTTAATTAATCGTAATCTATTTAAAATGTTCAATTAACCCTATTTCAAAGTACTGATTATGACCATTTTAAGCTTGAAAAATCTGGCTGAGCTTGAGGAGAGTGACAGAACAATGTTGCATCCATCATTTCCCAATCGCTTCCCAAAAGGGAAAAGTTGATCTAAATAAAAAAGCTAAGTGTCACCAAGAACATCAGGCCACTAGTCTGGCTAAAGAGTGTATAAATACACTAGGGACAATAGAACCTTGGGTGACTGTAGCCCACCTCTATCTCCAATTATCACAGAGTTCAATTTGGGGGAAGGGTTACTATTGAAGAAAACTGGGGGAAGGGCAGGTGGGGTGAGGGCACTTGGAAAGGGAAAGAGTACGTGTTGTTTCAGGTGGCCTAACTTGCAGGCTTCCAGCTGGCCCCAGGAAGTAGCCCTTGAGGGCAGTATTGGCAGCTCATTAGCAGAGATCAAAGCCCTGCACTTCCTCCTGGGTAAACTTGCTCTACTCAGCACCCTCCACCCAGATCCCCCAGCGCTAATCTGATTGATAAGCAGACAATAGGGCTAATTAACAAAATGGAAACTGCAGTAAAGCAGCAAAAACTCTGAATATATCAGGGATTTCAGGTCAGATTGCTAAGCAAAATGTTACAAATACCTAAGGACGCAAATTATGTAGATATTACTGGATTTCAGCACTTTAATCTTGTTTCACTGACTGAGGCTACGTCGGCATTAATCCGGATGCATTTGAAAACGGCTTTTTCATTTAAAAATGCTCTCCGTCCACACTAGCATTTTCAGGCGTTTTCCGACGTTTCAGTGTTCCAACATATCTCACCACTCACTGATGCATCCAGGTCGCCCTCAGTCACCATGTTTGGCCTAAAATGCAACTGCTCTTGTGTTTTGCCACAGGACAGCAAATGTGAGTGAATTTTCTGTCATCTTTGCAGGACTGTGATATGAAAAGTGTGCAAAGTAACATATTTTAGCAACAATGGGAAAGTGAATAGCACATAACAGGCACAATATGTATAAACAGGAATATCTATTGGTATCAAACTTAAGTCATCGTTTTTAAATACCACCACTTTGACAGTCGACATTACAACGCGAAAACGGCGTTTTCAAATTGATCCACTTTGGAGAGCGTCTTCAAAAAGCGTAGTTTTCATTAATAAAAATGCCGTCTCAGTGTTGGAGGGTCCGTGTCGACAAGGCCTGACACTCAAAGCCCTCCTGCTCATTAATAATGAATTAGTTTTATTCACAAAACAAATAAATAACTAGAGTAATGTCCGGTGGATGTGTGGATGCTTCTCCTTCATCATTCAGAAAAATGCTGTCTCACAGGAAGTGGGCTGCTGATGGAAATGTGTGCCTCCTCCCGGCTGGAGCTTATTTTAGCTGATAGCTTGTCAACAAAGGCCTCCTTGGGATGGATAATGCTGATCCACTGTGCTTTGCTTGGGCCAGCATTGCTGATTCAGGTCTCAAATATAGCTCCCCGCTGTTAGTGACTCCATGATGCACTACTAATGAAGGTCAGGCATTCTCATGTCAGCAAGGAGCGCTGAGGACAGCATGAAGTTTGACCTCCTACTTTGCTACCCAACTACACTGACTTGCATTATGGGTCATATATCCATAACTGCTGAGTCAAGCCTGACAGAGTACAAATCAACATATAACTGAAATGGGCAAACTATAACATGAGCATGGTAAACTCTATATGTTGCTATACTTTTGATAAAGATAAGATCAGGTTATTTAACAAGAAGAGCAGCTGGCATGTCATTACAGGCTTCACACATTTCTTTTGATTTTATCCAGTTCTGCAAGCCGAAAACCAGCTGCTGTCACAGGAACTGGGGATTTTCATCTATGCAAACATACATATAAAGAGGCTGAAAAACACACCATTTTTCCTCAAATTTCAAGTCTTTGGCAAACTTTTGGATTTGAGTGTCCTGTCTGGTTTCTGTTTTGACACATTTATTCCTCTTTTCTGGCTTTTTCCTATAAAAGGCTTGTGTGGAAATGCAGGTAATGGTGTCTAGCATTGATGGTGTGGAATGGGAACGTTGTGATGGGGATAGATAGTGGAATACTGGAGTGGGTTCTCATGGGAGGGGGGAGTCTGCTATGCAAAGGGAATGACGCGTGGAATGCCCAGAATGCTTGCGGCCAGAATGGCAGGTCCACGCCCCCAGCAACAGGTCACGCTTCATCGCTAGTCTGTCCCGTGGGTGAGAGTTCAGGGCCGCTCCTGTCAGTTCTCTGAAGAAGGGTCGAAGGTCACCATCTCACCAAGAGCTCGGCTTTCCCTTCTCTATCAGCAGGGGACCAGAAGGGGCCTTCCCCTTCTTCCCACACAGGCCCAGATCTCCAAAGGCGGCATTCTCTGCATATATCCCTCTCACAAGCTCCTTCCTGTGGGCTTGGCTTGAAGCTGAGGGACCCCCCAATTGGACACAGGCTGCTGGTTTTTAAATCAGGTCACTACTCAAGTCAAGCCTAAAAGCAACAGCACAGATTTAAGTTAGGGATAAAACACTCCATATAATTTATATAAAAAATTATACTTGAAATATGTGCTGCTTTTATTTACAAAGAAAGGCTCTAAGTGATACAACTTAATAACTGCAATACAGTGTGGTTGTTAAAAAACTGAGGGCGAGAATTTTTGGAGTTACAAACTACCAATCTAATTATATTCTTATATAATCTTTTATTTATGAATGTTAAATGGACATGCACAAAAATAAATCTCTAACCATCTAACGTTAAACACTAAAACAAGGGTTAAAGGGTTAGTTCACTCAAAAATGAAAATTCTGTCAGTAATTACTCTCCCTCATGTTGTTCCAACCCCGCAAGACTTTCGTTCATCTTCGGAACACAAATTAAGATTTTGAATGAAATCTGAGAGCTGGCTCACTCCTTCATAGGTTGCTAGGTAATTGCATCTGCCGGGCCCAGAAAAGTTGGTAAAGACATTGTTAAAATAGTCCAAGTGACTACAGTGGCTCAATCTTAAGTTTATCAAGCGATGAGAATACTTTTTGTGCGCAAAAACAAACAAAAATAACGACTTTATTCAACTATTCATTTTCTTAGTGAGTTCACGAGAGCGCCACGACGCATGCATGAGAACTGAGAAGATGACACTCACGATCATTTGATGGAAAGTGTGAAAGGTAAGCCATTCATTTTGCGGCATTGGTAAGGCAAGGTTTCTCACGATTCAGACATCCAGGAAATGCACACTTTAGAACCATTTTAAACACTACATCGAGACCCACCTGCGTCATCTTCTCAGTTCTCTCGCATGTGTCGTGGCACTCTCGTGAACTCACTCAGAGGCCCACACAGAAGAAAATGAATAGTTGCATAAAGTCGTTATTTTTGCTTGATAAACTTAAGGTTGAGGCACTGTAGTCACTTGGACTATTGTAACAATGTCTTTACTAACTTTTCTGGGCTGGCAGATATCAGTTACCTAGAAGCCTATGGAGGAGTGAGACAGCTGTCAGATTTCATCAAAAATATCTTAATTTGTGTTCCGAAGATGAACTAAAGTCTTATGGGGTTGGAACAACATGAGGGTGAGTAATTACTGACAGAATTTTCATTTTTGGGTGAACTAACCCTTTAAAGTCAGAAAAGCAAAATAGATTTGGTGATAAAAAAAATAGACTGGTGAATGAATGAATTAACCATTCATTAGTGAGTCATCATTAGATTTATATGAAATTAGGCAGAAAGTAAATAAATAATCAATGATTCATCATTAGATGTATATGACATTTGGCAGAATGTAAATAAATAAATAAATAATCAATAATTAATCATTAGATTTATATGACATGGCAGAACATAAATAAATAAATAAATAAATAATCAATGATTCATCATTACATTTATGTAACATTTGGCAGAACGTAGATAAATAAATAAATAAATAATCAATGATTCATCATTAGATTTATATTACATTTGGCAGAACGTAAATAAATAAATAAATAATCAATTATTAATCATTAGAAATATGACATTTGGCAGAACGTAAATAAATAAATAAATAAATAATCAATTATTCATCATTAGAAATAAGACATTTGGCAGAACGTAAATAAATAAATAAATAAATAATCAATTATTCATCATTAGAAATATGACATTTGGCAGAACGTAAATAATTATATAAATAATCAATGATTCATCATTAGATTTTTATGACATTTGGCAGAAAATAAAAAATAATAAGAATCATGATGTGTCATTAGATTTATATGACATTTAGCAGAAGGATTTTCCATGGTATGGTATGCTATATAACTCATTGTGTATTGGAGATGTTAAATTGCCCCATTTGATAATCCTGTTCTCAGTTTGTGGTCGTTTGCACCAAATGGAAAACACTGTGTTCAAAGAGAGTGTTTGCACTATATTTAGCTCTTTCTCTCTCCCTCAGGTTCCATCTAATCAATATTGAAAGTGCTTTATTTTTTCTATTTTCTAAGAGGGATATACCATTTTAGCACAGTAATTAAAAAATAAATAAAAATCTTACCTAACAAAGCTATAATAATAATAATAATGAAAACCTTTATCTCCTAAATTTAGCACATCAAAAAATCTGATTGTATTTTTAATATGAGAGCAGGATGTTGTCATGGAAATGTGTGCTAATGTGGAGGCTGCCCATTAACATTTGACAGCATTAGTCAAGCCACAAGCTGGGAATTAACCGTGGGGGGAAGGGTAGACAGGGGGGTGTTAAAAAGGAAATCCACACACATTTCCTGCTTGTGGGATCGTTACAAATCGACAACATCCTGTTCTTTTGTTGATCCTGCATGACCTCATGCTGCTGCGTCATAAACGTGTTTTTGCTACTCCAGTGCGCGAGCTCAATCAAATAGGAAATCAAAATGGGACTGATTAAACTCTTTCGCTCTCAAATTTTTTCTTCTTCATTTTGAGCAATGTCGATTGTTCCTGCCCTGTTTTCTGATTATCCCCCCCAAAAAAAAGAAAAAAAAGAGGATAAAGTGCACTCGAGGCTTACAAATTAACCCGTGGTGACGAAACTCTAAGTGTTTTGGACTAAAACGTTATCTAACTATCCAACATTTTACATTCCCAGTGCGTCACATCAAACAATAACAGATGAACACCGCAGTTCAAATTGTCCAGTATGTTGCCTTAAATTTCGTTGAAAGAGAAGAATACTTCCATACCATAGCAGGTCAGGACCTTAAGAAGACACACATAAGGCAATGTATAGAAAACATGAATTAAAGCAGTTGTGGCCGCCTTCTTCATGTAATCCGCTTTGGCATTGCCCTTGTGACGAAAAGCCCCCATTCTTCCATTCATGAAATCTTGAAATGGCGCATGCGCTGTAAAATCCGGAGCTCTCCCATTCATAAAAGTGTAACCCCCGAGTCGTAATGCCCTCCCATTCACAAAAAAATCTGTCAAAGCATCTGCGCAGTACATTTCTTACCCTCCCATTCATAAAAAGCCATTTCCCTCATGTAGTTGCAACATCGTATGGAGAAGAAGACTGTGTCCTTAGCCTACTGCAGTGCACATCGCACGGATAGTCGTCCGGATTTTTTTCCTTCGTGGCTTCGTTTGGATCTATCTATTGTTGGAATATATCGCAATAATCTGTTCATCTGAGAAGAAATGATCTGTTTCCTAATACAAGTGAGTTTTTCGTTTAGTTTAATATATATATATATATATATATATATATATATATATATATATATATATATATATATATATAGCTACACACACACACATATGAATGCTATGTACTTTATATTTTTGTAATTCTATAATATTATGTCAAAGACAACGCTAAAACACGGAGTTTCATATTCTTGTTTCGAATCGAGTCATTTTGCTGGTTTATCACAAAGCGCCGATACAGCCGTTCTTTAGCAACGCATTGTAGGTGTATGTGCCTTGTGTAAATATTTAACTACGGACACTAACCACGACAGGATCTAATGCGATTTAAGAATGAAATGGACGCGTAAAACAGGTGAGGATTCGAGGTTAAATCCTGTTGTTTCTCCGATCAAATGAAACGACGTCGCCTATACGCGACGTCGTTTCATTTGATCGGAGAAACAACAGGATGTCGTGTTGCGTATCACGATTCTGTGCCATTTGCTCGCGCGAGCAGCTCGTTCGTTCGCGTTCTGTCGAATATCATCGCGTGACGCTTCACTGCAGCTCGCGCATTCGATATTAACACTGTTTTAATGAGTAAAAGACCTAACGGAGATTAGTCAGAGACAGACGTTTTTATATTCTAGTAAATATGTAAAAGTCTGTATTAAAAACGCCGTTTGAATGTAGACTTTGTTTGAAACTGTAATTGATGGCACGCCAGCATGTAAACTGTCGTTTTAATAGACGACACGACAGTAGGTTTGCTTAAGAGAAGCACAGAAGCCCTTAATTCGCAACGTATCCAGTCTGTGCCACTTCAATATATTAGATAGCTCACGCAAAAATCCTGCAACAGGTTGATTTTTTTTTTCTCCAAATCATATACAGTTATCTGCGCGCTGTGGCAAACATATAGAGACAAATAGGCTGTGTAACATTTTACAGGACCGTCCAACGAAAATATTTTCCTAGATTAACTGTTTCAACCGTGCAGCTGCGTTGAAGAGAGGATTTTAACCCTTACACTCTTGAGTAATAACGTCAAATTAATCATAATGAATCCCGGGTTGACTTCATCAGCTTGTAGTGATTTGTAACTTAATCGTTTTAGAAAAAGCTGTAAATCCTAATTTAGCCTATGTGTGGTTTTCTTAACTTGTTTTTGGTTTATTCTGAATAAACCCCTCCCTTCAGAATACTAGTGCGGGCTTGTACTCTAAACGGATACAAATAAATCTGATTGTTGATGTGAAGGTTTATACACTCTCTCTTTTTATTTTTTTACTTATAATTACGAGTTACAGTTAACCCTAATTATTTTACACATGCCATTTTCAAGCTCCAATTTGCTCTGTTATGCAAATGACAACTTTATTTTAGATGTAGGTGTTTCCAACACACAAACCAATCTTTGTTACTGGCAAGAAAAAAAAAAGTGTGAATAGAATGGAATCCTATGAGGGTGCTTTTCAGTACTAAGCTGTGCTGTTATCTTTGCAGGAGTGCTAAATGCTGACCTGATCTCTGGTATATGAGGAACATAACCTACAGATGGAGTCAAGGGTTCCTCACCACATTCCTGGAGTCTCCTCCTCCATCATGGTGCAGCCTTTGCTGGACAGCCGAGTTCCCTACGGACGGCTCCAGCACCCATTAACTATCTACCCCATTGACCAAATGAAATCTTTACATTTGGAGAATGACTACATTGACACCCCTGCTGTGATCTCACAACAGCCACCAAGCCACAAGGCAAGCACGAGGGGGCAGGAAGTCCTGCTGGGAGCCCCACACCATCCTCATCTGTCCCGCTGCGAGGTCCCAGATGCCACCACACATCCGTGGATTTCATTCAGCGGTCGGCCCAGCTCCATCAGCAGCTCCAGCAGCACCTCCTCCGACCAACGGCTGCTGGACCATGCGGCTCCCCCCCCTGTTGTGGATCCATACACTACTGGCAATGGCCATGGCAGGACTCTAGGTGCAGAGCAACCTAAGGTGATGAGCTCCAAGACTCAAAACCTGAAGGCAGTGACGGCCTTGCCAGTAGAGAAGAAGCATGTGCTATTGTGTGAGAAGTGTGGCAAATGCCGATGTACAGAGTGCACATTGCCTCGGGCCTTGCCCTCTTGTTGGGTTTGCAACCAAGACTGCTTGTGCTCAGCGCAGAACCTAGTGGACTCTGTCACTTGCATGTGTCTAGTCAAGGGCGTCTTCTACCACTGCACTGATGAGGACGAGGAAGGCTCCTGTGCCGACAAGCCATGCTCCTGCTCGCACTCGAACTGTTGCGCACGATGGTCCTTCATGGCAGCCGTTTCACTGGTGCTGCCCTGCCTGATGTGTTATTTGCCCGCCACTGGTTGCGCCAAGCTTTCGCAGAAGTGCTACGATGGCATCAGCCGCCCAGGCTGCCGCTGCAAAAGCACCCAGTCCTGCAAGGTGGCGGAGGTCAAGGCCTGTCAGCTGGAAAAACAGGCCTCGTGATGGTGTGCCGGAAATGGAGAGTACAAAAAGACTCGTGAGCAAAGTTTGCAGGACCCTCTCCAGTAGTGGTGTACTTCCCAAAATCATGGTACTTAAGGTTCACGCATTATCCTCACGCTCAAGGTATTCTGGCGTAAATCAGTAGCAGTGTTTGACTGACCAACGGGCACAAACCATTATTTTACTTGTTTATACAGTACTACAGAGGAGAGGCCTGCATTTTCTTTTCCTGGGGTTCTCACAATGGCTGCGGGATCAAAGTATTTGCCATTTCAGCCCCTAGTAAAAGAACTTGCTAACACAGAATGCTGCATTTTAGCAAAACGTCTTTTTTGAAAGATTCCGATCTCTTCTCTGATGTTTATTTTCTCTTTGGGTGGCTTTGAAAAGTCAAAGTAAATATCACCCATTCAAGAACACTCTATACTTTGGCAATCCCTCTCCGGATCTGGCACTGTGGAAAGGTTGCAGCGAATTCCAAGCTGATAACATGTCACAATCAAAATAACCAGACTTCATCTCTGTGCACAGTGCATTTACAAGCTTGTTATAGAGCTTTATTTCTTCTGTTGTTTGAAATGCAAACATAGGAGGCAATTTCGTTTCATTGAAGGATTCTAAGTTCCCTTGATGTCCCTAAATGCAATGTGTACTGTTGCGAAAGACATTGGTGACCACCCATAACCACGTGGCAGGATGTTTCTATCTTCTGTGGGGACATATTGTTTGTTTTTGATGGCAAATAGGTGAAATAGCTTTCATAAGTAGTCCCTTTGATGACATGCCATAGCATACATGAACTTCCATAATGATTCTTCCAAATGTAAGCGGTTCAATTTGTTGTAGACAATGACCTCAGGGATCATCAGTTCATCTGAATTACGTACAGCGTGTGAATTCAGCTTGGAACTAGTTTGGTGACTAGAGTTAAGGAAACGGGCAGTGGAATTGTTTGGGGGGAAAAAAGTAAAAAAACAGCAATTCAGACACCAAGCGTTCATAAGCTATGAGAAATATAGGGCCAGTAGTTACGGGAAAAGGAGAAGCTATAAAGTTAGCTTATACTGCTCTGCCGCTAATAAACTAAACATGCCAATTGTATCACCATTATAATAAGGCAAAAGCACAGTATTATGTACAGTAGCATGTACAAAGTGTTTCACTGTAGTTGGAAAAGTTCCTCTAGTTTACTACGCACCATACCACCACCAAACACAGCGCTCTATCAATGTGCCCTAGTATCGAACTGCTTTCTCCGCATATATTTTTGTTATATGTAGAGTATAGAGATTTTGCCAAAGGAGTGCACCATGGAGTTTGCGTTGACCATTTTATAATTCTAATTGTTTGTTTTCAAGTGAGCATGCATTGTTGTACTCTAGCCAATTAGTGCGACAGTAAGCTCTTAAAGGTACGATGCTCTACTTCCCAGGATTCCTAGAGTCTCGGAGCACGAGGGAATGTTTTCTGCCTGCTCAACACAAACCCACGGTTCACGCATTTATACCGAACTGAGACCTCGCTCATTTAGTCCCACATACTCCAACGTTTGTACTTGTTGCACAAATCAGAAAGGCAGAAATACACTACTGTTCTTAGTCTTGAATGTATAAGGCTAGTGTTTAAGTTTAAGTTTGCAATCTAAGCCGTGGATAAGTGCCAGAGTAGTTCTGAATGGAGAAGCTTGCATAGAGAAGAGTTGCAAATGTACCATAGATATCTTAGATTTTGACCTATGCAGGTTACACGTTCTTGTAAATAGTCTCAAGAAACTAGCTATCTTAAAATATGTTTCAAATGTCCTGAGAAATTGCATGGTACAATTTAATTACAATTCAGTACAAAAGTATATAAATGAATTATTATATTTTTGGGAGGGCTGGGGGCGGGTGGGGGTTAAGATTATGTGGCTGTGGCATAGAAGGTAGGGTGTTTTAGGTATTTCAATTACAAGCACTTGATTTAGAAAAGTGTGCCAGGCAATAAAAATACCTCTGTTAATGCTAGCCATGCCTCATTAGCACGAGAGAGGCAAGGCTAATTCCCGGTTCCTCAGTGCCCCTGAAACTGTAGATTTAATTGTATTCACCGAAGGAACGGCATTTCATCACGCTCAAAGTAACGTTTTTTTTTTTTTTTTTACCCGAATGTGGCCAAGCATTTTGTTTTTCCTCCTTCCTCCTAAAATGGTGCAACATCTTCAGTGCTTGATTGACATATACAGCTGCTGTGCGTGAACTGGGAGGAACGGGGATCACTCTCAAGTAACATTACATTCCATCCTATTCGGTTTTTGCCCCAACTCATCTTTCACATTTCTCTTGACTACAGCGAAACTTTATGGTTGTTCACATAATAATCTGGCCTACGCGTAATTGAACGATCTTCCTTCTATCAACCCATTGCTAAGATATTTCCATCAGTACGCTATGTCTTTTTGTGGTACATTTTCTTGGCCACTAGAAACCTATTCTTTTTAACCCACTTTAAGCTGCCTTCCAAACTGTGCTTGTACTTCTCTGCATTTTTTTTTTTTTTTTTTTTTGCTTCATTGTTAATGTTGAGGATTAAAGAAAAGAGCAATGTGCTTTTTTGTTTAAAAAAGCAAAAAGAAAAAAAATCTCTCACACATATGAAAATGTCCCTTTATAGATATATTTATTTTGAAGTTCTATTTTATATAGTATTTATTTAGATGCCTACTTTTGTTTGTGAATAAAAGCTTATGTCAAAACGGAATGTACATTGAAATCGGAAAATATATATTGTTAAATATAAAACTCTTTGTGTCGTGTCTTCAGTGTCCCTGCATTCATACAGAACATGCTGTTGGAAAACATGATCATTTAAAACAATGTTATTTTACAACAAGTCCTTTTTAGTCAAAGAAATAAAATACAATTAAACCGTTATTATTGCAATATAAATCCAGTGATCAGCTGGCTACTTTCCAAATAAATGGACATGAAATAGTGAGTTGAAATCATTTTATTACACGATGAAGACATGAGACTGGTTCAGCTATGTATGAAATCATTTTCCTGGGACTGTAGATAATTGTACAGTGTTTAGTAATTTTTGCACAAAAATATGCAGCTGAATAGTTCTCCATAACGGAAAATGTCATGAATATGGGATGCTAAAGGGCAGATATGTTATTCTGAGTTAAAACATAATGGAATCACATTCTCTAGGTTTATGGGTTGCTATACAGTTGCTAGGGTTTCTGGGTAATAACTAGGGTGTTCTAGGTTATTCTGGGTAGTTTCTAGGTGGTATCATATTGGTCCAGGCCAACAGAGATCACCTCCATGTCTCTATAGGTGTGTTTACATGCACTAGTATTTTTTAATCTAAATGAATCCAGTCCAATTTCAGTTTATGAAAGTCCTGTTTAAATGAACCCTGAACTTCAATTCACATATTCATTTACATTTGCATTACACATGAAACTTCAGCATATGTGCACTGTCACCGCAGCTACCGTGAGTGCTGCAGGGATGACGTCATTTTGTAAGCCAAAACCCAGAAACAAATTAGCATTTTAGCATTTCCGGTTCCTTAGTCCTGAATGGCCTGAAATAAGATTTGTGGTGAACACAAGCTCAAAATAGTTTCATTCTACAACATCAGTAACACCCCTCGTGATTTTGTAAAGCTTTTGTCTTGTAAAAGGTGGTTGCTAGCATGTGGCTAAATGGGACTACAGAGGTTGTCGGGAACATAAAACGTCATCACGCCGAACAGGTAAACCTACTCGTTGTGTTTATAGTTGTGCTCTCATAAACTATTCTAACTCAAACATTCAGGGAAAAAGGTTTTTAATTAAAGAATGAAAGAGTTGCTTAATGATGGTGATGTTGAAATCATGCAAGTTTAGATTTGTACTTCTGGTGATGGTATTTAGAATTCAAATTTAATTTGTGAAGATTATCATGATGAACAAAACGTGTAAGGATCGAACATTTTTGTTGGTCACAGAACTTATTTTCTGCAATAATCTAAAAGCCAATGAAAAAATCCTATTGGGTTTTTGTTGAGGGAACCAGGGGGATGCCAACTTCTGGGTTTGCCCACAAAATATGTCTTCACTGCAGAACTATTGTTGTTTTTGCCTCAATGACGTCTAAAAAGAAAGCTGACACATGTGACAGAAGAGCTTTTTAAGCAAATATTTAGTAAATAAATTTTGTCTCCTTCACTGACCAGTTCGTAAAACGGTATTTTTTAATCTGAACCTAGTCGTATTCAAGCGTTTACATGCTTATTTTTTTCTTATTGACCGGATTATTTCAGGTCTGCACCACCCTTTCCAATCCGATCAAAATTTAATTCAGACTGAGCTTAATATGATCGATTGAGGTGTTTACATGAAGCCTTATCAGTCCAATTGAGCCATCAGTCCGATTACTAATGGATTACTTAATGGCATAAACGTAGCTTATGACATTCTGATGTCTAGATGTGGCTTGGGTCCCTCATTCATTGTGGCTCTACAGGATTTTTAATCATCCCATTTCACTAGTTCACACTTACATATAATCGAATAGAGTAAAGAGTATGCGTATTTGGCCTGCTGTCTGGGGCGAGGGCTGCGAGCCCAGAGTACTCCCCCCATCCCTGGCTGGGATAGGAACAGTTGAGAGTGAGGAGTTTGGGTGGAGGAGAGATGCTGGAACACTGTCATGGGACAGGGGTGAGTCGGCTATTTATATATAGGCCTCCTCACCCCCGACTGGGTAGATTTTCTGAACGTGCTCCACCCGAACTTTATTAATTAAACATCATTTAATTGCCCACCATTTGTAAATTGTTAATCTGTTCACTGTTCAGAAGATTAAGAGCACACCTCTCCTCAACAACTCACATCATTTATGTCATCATCATGTGTCATTCATGTAATTTGTGAAGGGTGGGTTACAAAACGTTTAATACTTAGGGTTAGTAGGAGTAAGAGCAAAAGAAACACCATTTTGTACCCATTTGGGTTACACTTTATTTCGATAGTCCACTTTAGACATTCCACTAACTGTAACTTTTTAACTACATGTCAACTAACTCTCATTAGAGTATTAGTAGACTGTAGTAGACTTTCAGTAGACTGTTAGGTTATGGTTAGGTGTTAGGGTTCGGATTAGGAGAATAAGTTGACTTTTAGTTGCCAAGTTACTAATAGTCAGTAGAATGTCTGTTGGGGGACCAACAAAATAAAGTGTTAGCAGATATTAAGCAGACAGTCTACTAATACTCTAATGACAGTTAGTTGACATGTAGCTGCAGAGTTACTTATAGTTAGTAGAATGTCTAAAGTGGACTATCGAAATAAAGTGTTACCCAAATTGGTCACTACATCTACAAACATCACTAAGTAACCTTTTTAAACCAACTCAATACATGCATCAAAGACCTGAACTTTCTCCTAGCAGCTCTATCTGGCATCTGCTCTCGCTAAGTCACATGTCCAGTCATTTTGTACAATTCAGTCTGCGTTGAGAGCCTGGTTTGCATGTGCATTTCCGAAGTGAACTCATCCACGGTGTCTTGGTTCAAGAAAACGTCCTCTTGCGAATGACATATTGCAAAACTCCTGAGCACATCTGGTGCTGTACTCATGCCCTCCCCTCTCATTTTCATTCTTATTCTCATCCCCTTCCTCCTAGTTATTACCCCCCCCCCCCCCCCCCCCACACACACACACACCCCTCCCTCACCAGGCTCGGATATGAATGCAATGCACAAGAGAGGCAAACAAGAGTGAAGCTCAGTGATTTGCAAGGCAGGGGGGAATTGGGAGGTAAGACTGTTCATGGAACTTCCTCTGGTTCACGTGTGTGTGTGCAAATCTGCTGGAATTGAAGCTGGGGATTGATGGGAACATCAAGGGCAGGATATTTCAAAATGTTACCTGGCACAGATAGAAACAATCTGATTAATGCACAGCAAAGAATTCCTAAAAAGAGTCTTTGAAAGTTAGAGTCATTCTAGACAGGGCTATTGCTAAGGATTTCTGAGTGGTTTTAGCCATTCCTACGCATTATGCTTAAAATCCGCTAAAAAAGAATTTTATATATTTCATTATATAGTTACTATTATATAGTTACTAATAACTTTCTGTAATAAGAAATGTTACATAAAATGTCATCATGATTAAATACTCTTTAAGGCTATTATAACCAACAAGAAATACTCAGTGTGTGGAATTTAAATACTTGAATGCTTAAGTAGTGGTTTAAGCTTCTTAGTTTAGGTTTTAAGGTTTAGTCAGAAAGTCTCTACTAGATAGCCTACAACTACAGCTAAATAGACCAGTCTGATGTGTTCAGTCAACAAGTAGCCTCATAGCCTCAGTTGTATAAGAAAAAATCCCGAAAATCTCCTCTAAAGGCTAGTCTTGTTACAAAATGGTGTTATTAAATAGTGAACTATTTATAACATTATTGAAATAGCCTATAAAATAAACTAGAATAAACAAATTAAAAATTATAAAATGTATTAATATTTATTAATCAATTACAAATATCTTCTCTTATACTCACAGATACAGAGCAGCATTTGCTGTTTTTAAAAATTGACAATCATTCATATTTTATTGTTTTAATAAAATACATTTATTTTTTATTTTTTCAAGAAATGTAAATGGAATAAATATATAACAAATAAATTAAATCTAAGTCTGTTTATTATTTTTTTATTTACTTGTTTTAATGTCAGTGGTGCCTAATATCAACCAGAATTTTACTGTAATACCAATGACATTTTTGGCAAAAAAAACATTAGTTACCATGGATCGTACACGGTGTTTGGTGTTTTATGCCCCCAACGTCGCCTTCCAGGCAGCGAGGGGATGGGTAGGTTTAAGGTTGAGGGTAGGGTTAGCTGCCTCTAAGGAGCCATTGGGGGCTTAAAACACCATCGAGCGATCGTACACCTTGCATCTGCGAAATGCATAAATGTAAATGTGATGTAGGAAACAAAAAAACAAAAAAAATCATCTGAGGTGAGGAAAAGTGAGAAATAAGGAAAGCCAGACACAGAGATGGCCCTGAGAATTGGCCCAATCTTTCAGCTCCAATCGGCTCGCAACACTAATTTTGCAAACTCCATGGCACAGACCCAAGCGAGCAACTTTTAAAAACAAAGGGCTACTGTCTTGCATCATTTCCCCTCTCTACTGCTGCTCCGGAAAGCACTTCTTATCACCATTTATTGCCGGTCTGTATCAGTGGCCTGGTCTGTGCTAACACCCAACCCCAATGGATTTTCAGTGCTCCAAATGCAGAGTTGTAAAATGCATAGCAGGGTTGTCTTACAAATACTCATTTACATTTCCCCCATAAATTTGCTTTATGAAATATCTTTTCTCCTAAAGCCTTGTCTTTTGTCGCTGGACAACAGGAACAGGAAGCAACAAGCAAAATAAGAATGCATGTATTTAGAAACATTGTATTATGTGTTAACATTATCTGTAATCTGTCTTTGTTTTACAGTTTGCAGATTTTCATGCTTCAAGTACTGTTGCAAGCATACACACGTGCACACACACACACACACACAGGGCTCGCTTATCTGCGAGCTGTGTGAAAAACAGCCCCTCCACTGAGCGCAGCAGCCCCCCCACAGGCGCCGGAGGGGACAGAGCCAACCAAACTTGGCTTTCGCTATCAGAAGTACAACACGCCCACTTGGCCTCGGCAGTCGTGCATTCCTTGGGAGCTCATTGTCAAAAGCCAAACACTTCCTCTAGTGTACAGACCGACACGACCGCAGAGACATTTCATACATGCATGGCGCTCAGACCGAAGACAGCTGCACCCCGCTCAACAAGTCCTCGACCCTTGCTTTTTTTTACTTCATTATAGTTATAAAGAAAGTGAGTTTTAAGGACAGGAAAAACTGTTAAAGTCACCAAGAAATCAAAATGGATATTGCGATGTTTATTATAAATGATTTAATCAAATAACTTCCCCACCCTGTTGCGGCAACATCTTTTCTCCAAAGACATGCTTGCTTGTGCGAGGGCTACAGTTTTTTTCTTGCTTGAGAAGCCATTTCACTCGGTTATGTACGTCACAATAGGGATGATAAGACTTTCACAACTTCTCATGCTGACTTTAATAAAAAAATATATATATATACATTTTTAAATAACTTATCAGAGATCTTTTAACTTACTTTAAATATGATAATGAATGTTAATAATGTTAGTATAATAATATACAGTGCTTTCAAAAAAAGATTGGCATCTGCAAACAATTGCTGCTAGACATTATATACCAGATAACTTCATAATTTTACTTTTCTGAGTAATTTTTGTCAGAGTTCACACGGCATGTTCCGCTAACATTTCATTACCTGAAAGTGTCCAAATCTTCTTTTTAGGTAGTAAATCTGGTTTTCTACTACTAAAATTTAAACCTAACAAACTTCATTAAAAGTGTATTTGTGCTATCATTCTTTCAGAAAGGTCTGACATTTTGTCATCTAAATGTGGCTTTTATCTAAGTGTAAAAATACTTTTTGGGGCCACTGTATTGCAACACAGTAGAGGTAAAGCCAAAACACATACACAAAAAGTAAAAAGGGGACTATTAATGGGATGAACTTGAATTTCACTTTATTTTGATGGTCCCTTAACACATTCTGTTGACTATAAGTAACTTTGCACCTACATGTCTATTAACACTCATTAGAGTGTTAGTAGAGTATTGGTAGCCTGGTAGGTTTAGGGTTACAGTATGTTGAGGTACTTGCAAAGTTACTTACAGTCAGTAGAATGTCTGTTGGGGGACCATCACAATAAAGAGTTAGCAGAAATTAAGAAGATGGTCATAGTCGACTCGCTCCAATGGGATTCGAACCATCATCTCCTGCATGCAAGGCGCGCACGCTAACAAAGACTGCTGTCTCTAGCGTGCCTCTTGACGCCAGGGGAGTGAGGTTTACCTGCACAGCTCTTACTAGCTGGCTTCCGTTATGCTCACTCCCCTAAACCCCACTCCCATGCGGGTCACGGCACCACATATAACTGGTCCTACTCAACCTTCTCTGAGCGGGATTCAAAGCGGCGTCTCTGGCATTTTAGGCGGGCGCGCTAACAAGGATGCCAAATACAGCAGCCGCTAACATAAGTCGCTAGCATGCATCTTGAGGCCAGGGGAGTCACACAGCTCTTACTAGCTTGAATCTGTTACATATATTTTATGATAAAGATTTAAAACATTCACATAAAATAATATGGATACTATATTGTGTTTGTGAGGTTTTGAGTTTGAGACTCGCCTAAGCCTCACCTTTATCCTGTGGTGTCGATAGCAGCTCTGGTGACGCAAACTGTCAGTGCGCAGTGCTTGAAAGATGCTAAGCAGCAGGGCAATGCTGAGGTTGTGAGTTGTTACTCCACAAGTGGAGGATGATCTTAGGATGCAAGAGACATTGTAGTACAAAAAGACTGCAATGTAGTCTGCAAAAAGACTTTTTGTGGAGTTCAATCTTAAAGGTATAGTGGAGGATTTTCCCGAATTTTAGAAAAGAACCGCCCTCTCCACTTTTTGAAAAAATGCACATGCGCAACACTCTACCTGCTCCCGAGAGGGAACACCTATTAAACGTGTGCACGAGAGAGCATGCACGAGCCTAGTTCTCCTCGTGCACGCTCTGTTTACAAGTTGCTGTCGGCATGGCTCATACAAGCCTACTTTCCAAAAGAAGATTTGCACTTTTTCCACTGTCAGACATCGCTAATCATAGCTTACATTAACTTTTACTAGCAGTGATTTTAAATGGATTTCTCCAAATAGCATGCCAAACTTTACCTGTCGAGTAGAAACTTTTAGACAGGTAAAGGTAGAAACTGTGCTTTTAGCGCACGCCAGCGTGTGAAATATTCTCCCAAAAACACATACAATTCTTGTCATACAATTCGTAGACACTTTTTCTCTTGCGACCCTCAGACATTTTGAAAAAACCCGGTGAGATCGGCGAGCTTCAATGAATGGCTGAAACCGTAGCTCACCACACATATACACCTGAAAGTGCGCATGCGCAGAAAGCGAAAACTACCTAGGGACGAGCACGTACGACGGCCTTACATAAACATATCACCAGAATGATTGACAACTAGGAGGACCAATAGTCTTGATGATCCACCCAGAAAAAGAAAATCCTCCACTATACCTTTAAATTAGAAGAGTTCAAGAGCTGATGCAAAAAAAAAGATCTAACCTTGGCTGGCCATTTTCAGTCAAAGTGCAGACTTATATAGCCTGTGTGTTGTTCTTTCTATGAGGTTGGGACTTGTGAATGATTTCTGGTTTTGGTTAGTTTCAATAAAGGCGTCTCCAGTAGTGTAATCAGTCATGCAAAGCAGAGTTGGAGCCCCACCTGGAGAATGATTTTAGGATTTAAGAGACATTGTGGTAAGAGGAGCTCAACAGCTTATGCAAAACAACAACAACAAAAAAAACAGGTGTGCACTCTGTAGCATGTACTAATCGAGCAAGACTTTGGGTGTAAGTAGCCTCATTCTAAAATCTAACATTTTAAGTTGGCTTTTCCCTATAGTGTTTTGTAATAAGATTGCTGCTTGAGTGGCACAATCAGTTTGTGGAAGGTGTTACATGGCAGTATGCAGCACTTATAACACAGTATGCAGCAGAGCGTGATTTTGTGAGATGGAGCTTCACCTGGCAATTTTAGGTTGCAAGAGACATAGAGTTTAAGAATTAAGTTTATGCTGGCCATTAATGTAGTCATTCTGTAGCAATGGTGCAACTTTTCCTTTGAGATATTTGAGGTTGCACTTAGTTGCCCAGTTTTAAAAACCGAAGGATTAAGACCTCACAGTGTTCTCTGATCTTTTTCAGAAAGGCCATCTCTAGTGGCACAATTGGTCAGTGCATTGTGCTCATTTGGCTGTATATAGCAGGGAAATGGTGACGTTGTGCGTTTGTATGCAAAATGAATTGTAGTAAGAAGAGATTTCAATTGCAAGAGAGAGAGAGAGAGAGAGGCCCATTTTAGATGTCTGTAACTATGAACTTAGGTACAAAATAAAAAAATTAAAATATTTGTTTGATACAACATACTTATTGTGTTCATGTTGTATTGCAAAACACTTTTGCTGCTACTGAGGTGCGATACAAGTAAGGTTAGGACAGGTTTAGTGGTATGGTTTGGTTTAAGGCTGGGTTAAGATGTAAGGGAAGGGTTGACAGTGTAGTCAGCACTCTGGCTCTTGAGGTCCACAGTCCTTGCAAAGTCCTGAAGACTTTGATTAGCTTGTTCAGATGTGTTTGATTAGGGTTGGAGATTTTCTAAAATCAAGGACCACAATGGACCAAAAATTAATGCAACTTTATTGTTATCTTTGACAAAGCAGTTTTAACGCAGTTGTATTTTTTATTTCAAACTCTGCAGGACAGTGGACATAAAGGGCCAGAGTTAAGAAACCCTGCTGTAGAATGTGGTAATACAGTGGTTTTCAATCCTGGTCCTGGGGACCCACATCATTGCACATTCAGGGCATTTTTGTGGCCTTGAAGGGTACTGTGGAAAGAGACAGCCGTACAAAGTGTCATTCAAAATGAAAGTGAGCAACATTTGCACCCCATTTGTGAAGTATTCAAGGAAGTGCGATAGTAATTTTGCCATTTAGGAAAATGTGATGCAAGAAACTTTGTAGTAAGAAGAGAGCTCTAAAGCTAATGCAAAAGACCAGTTTCCTAGTCTTCTTCAATTAAAGGATTATTCAAGAGGCAATGTGAAAGACTAACAGTTTAACAGTCTAACACTGGCTGACCAAAGACAACTGAGTTGGGCACTCTGTAGAATAGAGATTTGAAGGTTGGGGCTTTTGTATGTAAGCTAATGTAATTGGTTAGCCTGCCACACTTATGAGGCAACAGGGCAATGCTGAGGATGTGAGCTCAAGCCTGCCTGGAAAATTGTTTTAGGTGCAAGAGACATTGTAGTTAGGCAAGAGTTCATGAATTACTGTTGTAACATTGACTGGTTGTCTTGATATGAAATGGTCAGTGTGTTGCATGTGTTTTTCCTTCAAGTGAGGCTTGGATGTTTTTCTCATTTATGCTCCTAGATAATATGTTAGATGATTCTAACCATATTTTAATTACTGTATTCAAATTGTTGTTGTATTCATTCTGTCTTTCTCTTGTTAATTTACTTTGTGGGAGTGGGACACATGGTACGCTCTTGTGTACCAAATCAGCTACTTGTTGCATTTACCTTCTCATTCATTCTGAATTCAATGACCTCTAATTTGCAACAGTTTAAAAGGCACACACCTTGCTTTGATTTCATTGAATTGCCTTTGTATCTTTTTAAACTTTCATTGTAATTGCACTGAAAGAGCATGTAAAAACAGTCTTGAAAATGTCTGCTTTTGTGTTCAACAGAAGAACGTCATAGGTTTACAACCCATAAGAGTGAATTTTCATTTGCGAGTGAACTGGTCCTTGAACTCTTTTTGTCTCTAGGGAAAAAGATGTGACTGAATGTGCTCTTTACCGGATGTTGCCACAGGACGTCACAACAAAAGGTTGTCAGACATGGGCCACTGCCGAGAAACACCATCCAACGTCTGGCCTAAAATCACCAGGTCAGTGCAACAGGAAGCAAGCCCTTATGTAATATGTATGACCTCACAGGAAGGCAACTGAACAAAGGTTGTGCGGGTTTTTCTTTTTTTGGATGCACTAGACATACAGATAAAGGTCCACTGTGTCCCTTCCTTGAGGTTACAAAGATGCTTTGTTGTCACACTCCGGAGAGGAGGAGGGGGAAAGGGACAAGCATATGTATCAATTGTCTCCTCTGCTCAAGCTGCGTGGGCGACTTGTAGGCATTAGGCCAATCTGATTAAAAGTAAAAAGCTCCTCGAACCCAGACCCGGGAATGGGGGGGGTGTGTTTTGGTGGCCTGTTTCATGCCTGTCTCTCATGTGCTATAGGAGCTGAAGTCCTGGCAATGATAAGAAGGACGAACTTTGACTTTCAGCAAACTGAGCTATGGATTACCACACTTGAGCAAACACCGGGTGCGATCGGTCTTACTTTTACAAACATCCTTTAAGTCACACATTGGCTTCCTGATGCATGATACAACAAATGTCATGAGATATGACAGGCTAAAAATACACAAGCTGCCAAGTTTGAACATTCATTATTTTTCCCTCCAAGCCATTTAGAATCATTATACCTTGTAAAATGAGGTTGAATTAAAAAAAAAGGGTTTTATATACATAATTGTATTTTTTATTCTGCTTTTTTTCCTCTTTATTTATTTTTTATTCTTTTTTTATTCTTTAAGGCTTTAATTTAAACACCCTCTTCACATGTGAAATAAGAAACAGCTTAAATCGCAAATTGTGTTTGTTGTCGTGATTCTCTCTTCGCAAAGATCACATTGTGACATGTACAAAACGATCAACGCTGAAATGCTCCACACAAACTGTTAAAAACAGGCTAAAATCATCAGCATATTTGTAAAATTCAGATGCGTGTTTTTTTTATGTTGGAATCCTTCAGAAATGATATGCAAATATGCTGATCGACTAATTTATTCATAAATACATTAAAAAGCAATTCATACATAAAATGAATACACTTCTTGAGTGATACGACCACATCAGAAACATGCAGGAAAAAAAAAACTTAAACAGGAAGTGATGTCATAGAGAGGACCCCTGAAGACCCTTATGACTGTTTGTCAAGATCTGTTAGTCTCTTAAAATATCATATATTTTGACCTTTTTATGCCATGGAAAGGTTAGTTCATATTTAAAAATTTCATATGGCACATGCATGAATAAGTCATGATGTATGTGAACTTTAAAAAGGGTTTTTGAAGCATTAATACAAACACAACATTAATACAAACAATACGTTTATAAGCACATGGCACACGCAGTTTAAAGTAGATTTCTTTTAAGTTTTCCATTTCATTATCTTGGACAGTCTTATTTGTCACTTGACCAGTGGAACAGCATTTTGCTCTTGAAGTGGTACTTTTTCCTCTGTTTCATAATAATCATACTCTTTTGTGACAGGATGGGTTTCTAATCGCCCAGTTGTTGTTATTAGTTTATAAATGCAGACAATCATTTGTTGATATGATCTAATATTTAAGTTGTTGACGTTTGTAATGAGATTTTTGCAGCTTAGTTTCCATAAATGCTCATTTTGGACGGAGGAGGAAGTTCTGAAATGTTCAGCATTTTCATAGTATATATAATCGTTCCATTCAGTCGATTCAGGAAAATATGATTTCTCATGTTATGACCCCTTGAAGACTCTACCAAGACTTTCAGAACAGCTGTGGGAAAACATAGGATATAGATGAGGTTTTTAACATCCAGGAATTACAGTTTTTTGCAATGTCACACAACACTTCCACATTCTCATTTAAACTCGGCTTTGAATGTTGAGAATTCCTCTGTGCTCTGAGCCGTAATGATGGAGTAAGCTTTTTCCACAGTGACGTTCAAAGGAATGCCGCAACAGGAACCAAATTTAAGTGGTGACCACAGCTTGAAATATATCTCCACTGCATGTCATTGTGGTATGGAATATGCTTGTGTAACAATTACTCAACTGAAGTTCGTTTGATTCAAGAGTCCCGAAGCTAATGAGATTGTTTTATGTCAAACTGATGCCTATATACACATTACACCAAGAAATGTTGGGGTCGATCTCAAAGGAGTGGTGATTATAAAGTGTAAAACAAAAGAGTCATGTTTAAATTGCACCCTACACAAACTCACACAACCCAAGCACCAAAAGAGTCTGTTGAAAACCGTAAAAATGCATCACAGGGAACACTGTGAGGTCTGTAACCCAAGAATGCAGATCAGCCAGGTGTGTGTGAAGTGTTGGCTTTTTGTTCTGGTACTCTTGCTTTTGAGATCCATTCCTAGAAAACAGTCTTGCTATGCATCACAACAGGTCAAAATGCACATCTCTTTCTTTCTAAATTTCTTAATGCTGAAGTCACAAGCTTTTTTAATTGAGAAGGTGATTACCTTTTATTGTGCAAAACAGAATGGGTTGACAGTTCTGTCCAGTCATTCTGACTGTGGGATCAGATGGTAACATCAAATTACTGAGTGATTACCATAGTCAGGGTGTATGGTACAGTATTTGCAGGTACTTTAGCGTTCTTCAAAAAAGACAACACTATATCGAACAATTTTCATGGTGTTATCAGAGAGCTGTTTACTTTCTCTCTTTTTCTCGCTGTCTGGAAGCTGAAAGAGACGTGCATTAACCCACTTGCTAACCCTTCTTTCGTCCTTGCACCAGAAGGGCTGAACGCAGGAGCCCCCCGGGGCAGCTGAAAGCACCTGCTAAGCAACGGATGCTTCCAGACAAAGGCACCTCTGTCCAGCCTCACAACAGTGGCCAGGCACTTTCCTCCAGCTCGTCCAGCCCCACGGTTTGCCCTCTCAGAGTAGACTTTGCCCAGCCATATAATGTCTAACTGTAATCATTTTACTACAGTATTGTGGGTGCTTGGCTTCAGATCTCTCTCAGAGTTGTCCCTCTTTTCCATCGACTTGACAGCTAAACAATGACATGACTATATGTTACTACATAATCTGCACACAAAAAGAACAATATGTAACAGTGAGTCTTACCTTTATTCCTTTGTTTAACTCTTCCACCTACCTTTATTGTAGCTCAAAAAGAAGTGCATGGTGCTAGAGTTGCTGAAAGTCAGGGGTATGATGCCATAAGAATGCATGATAAAATTGAAAACTGATAAAAAATTGTATTTTGGCCATTTCTTCAGAGTGTCCCCCTCCTGTGCCCTGAAATGCTGGGATAGGCTCCAGCTTCCCTGCGACCCTGCGGAGGATAAAGAGGTTTGGAGAATGGATGGATGGAGTTACATTATTCTGTCAAGCAGGGCGGTGAGAACGGAGCAAAGCCAGTGGCGCGAGTGTTAATGAGCATCACCTGCGCGCCACACCGGTCTCGAGTCCCTCGGAGGAGCTCCGGAAGGATAAAAGGAGGAGTGACAACAACGTAAAACCTGTGCCAAATCAAATGTGTGTGTGAAGCGGAGCCTGCAAATAAGCGGGAATAACGCTAGGAAGATGGTTGGATGGAGTTTTCATTGAGGGACTGCCGCTTTACTTTCGTTTTGTTGTTTATTTTGTGATTAAACTTTATGTTGATCGTTTGCCGGTTCCCGCCTCCTTCTTCTCTAAGCCTTTAACTTTGTTACAAATATGTAATACATATTTTTGAGAACTATCAGTGCAAGTTTCTTACCGACACAAACTGTGTTTAATTTTTTGGGTACCGGCTTCTTCACCAACACTGTAGCCAGGTTTTGATTACCATATATTTATGTGCTTTTTAGATATTGCATGAAAAGTGCTGGTTCAGAGCCATAGCCTTCTTGGCAGTGCTCGCTTTGGGTGAGTCCTTGCTTGTGGTCCTTTCCTGATCCAATTCATCTCTCTCCTTTCCTTCACTTTCTGCCTCTCCTTTAGCTGCGCCATCACAAAAAAAACCCCTTAAAGTTGTGATGAAACAGAAGTAGCAATAGATTTTTTCCGTATTGTGACGTACATTTCTGAGTGTAACGAATTATCGAAAAAGAAAAACTGTAGACTGTACTGGACTAAGGGGCAGTTCACACGACACCATTTTCAAATAAAAACGGAAAACTTTTTATGCGTTTTGGCATATGCTGTTTTGTGGGCCTGGAAACACAAAAACTTTTAAAAACGAGTTTCAAAGTGTAAGTTTAATCTCCATTTAAACTACAAACACACAAATTTGTAAAAATGGTGACGTATTACGTGTTCAGTCTATAGGCGCATAGTGTTTCTTTACAAAGTGACATCGCCAGCTACTGGCTTGGCATGCATACAGCGTTTTTAGTTGTTTTTACAGCTCCAGGGATCATTTTGACAATGTTGTCATCTATACACTAAAAATGCTAAGGAAAAACATTCATTGTCATGTAAACATAAAGCATAATTCTATGCATCAGCTGTTGACTGGATTTTGAGATGTGGGTGTTGCACTCAAAAAATGGAGGCAGATGAACACAAGCTTGCATGGGCAGGATTGAAGTACATCGCCAGAGAGAAGTTTTCGCACGAAGTGAACAAAACATGAACAAAACATCTAGTTATGAATTTTTTATTAAACATTATGAGTTCATAACTTCTTAAAAAAGTTAATAAATGCACGGATAAATTCCTCACAATAAGATCTATAACATGGACTCTGAAATATGTAAATTAAATCTCCATAAAAAGCTCACTTATTAAGTATGGAAAACAAAATATTCGGTAACAAAACGTATCAAATGTTATGTGACTGCCTCTATGTGACTGAATAAATCTCTCAGTGAAGAAAATATCAGCTGACCAATATCTTCGCATAGCATCTCAAATGCTGAAGACAAAGATTGTCATCAAAATAATTAGTCTGACATGCATTCCCAAAAGTAAAAAAAATGCTGCTGATTGCTTGCAAACACAAGGTTCGTGAGAGCATTTTATCTGCGCACTCTAAGCACCAAATTACTTGAAAAAAAGAGCCACAGTAGCGTCTCATGTGGATACAACTTCCATTTTCATTGATAAACTATTTTGTTCTTTTGAACAAACTGTATGAAAACACTGCTTTATCTGCAAATGTTTTTGCATTATTTCTTATATATATATACATACGTTTAAAAAATGCCTATATTTCAGGCATTATGTTGGAATTCACAGTTCTTGACGGCCATGAAGGCTAAAGTGTCTTAGCGAAGCCATTTTAGGAGCATCCATTCCTAATAACTCGCTTTCACCCTTTTCTCTCCTGTCCATTAATTTATCATTTGGTTCTTTTACTGGAAACACGTTCTGCTTTCCTAACATATCAAAACATCAGGTGAATTGATTTCTCCACGGCCATCTTTAATTTTCCTAACTCATGTACATAGTCCTTCCACAAACTTTATGCACAGGAGATCTGGTAAAAAGCGTGTGTGTGGTGTGTATGTGTGTGTGTGTGTGTAAGTGTGTGTTTGTGAGCCTCCTACCCCAGTGCATTAGTGAATCTACATTAATCTTGGCTGACACGGGCCAGGAAGGGCCTCTGAGAGAGCCGGGACTGAGCGCTCACACCGCCTGCTCAAATATTTATCCAGGATGTTTTTTTCACCAGGGAAAAAAGAGGCATGTCGCAGGTTAACTAGATCAAGATGAAAAAAGTCATTCAGTGGGATGCAGAGGCTCACGGGACACGCTGGGAAGAGCGCTCATCTTAGTGCAGATGTGGACAGGTGCGTAAACCCGGACTGCAAATTCAGTGCCCTAAATTACAATATTAATATTAGTGTAAACGCAAAATGTGCTATTTTCTTCTCGCCCACGCAACCCCCAAATCCTGTGCATTGCATTGTTTTTGTGTTATACACCTGAATTAAAATGTGACGGCATCTGTCAGCACATGCCAGATGAAGTGCTTCCGAAAATAGCTGTTTCCAGGAGAGCGGTGTTAAGCACTGTAATCATTCACCTGACTAAATGCACCAAGGGTGGATGAAAGCACAAGGATGTGGGCATCAAGTGGAAATACCAGATGATTGGCCCAAATTAGTGGGAGTGCATTAAGCGTGATTGCTAATTGTGCAGTGATTGTTGGAACTGTTTGATCCCAGTGGCCGACTGCATGCCTGGTGGGCTTTCCCTGCCAGTGCCTAAGTACAAAATACTACAAAAATGTCTGGAAATGTGACTAGAAATGTCAGCATGTGAAGACACAAAACATGCACACATAATATGTCAAAATATTAAGATGACAGAAGCAGTAAAATAAAGGAAGCCTTTGTGTTAAATAAAGGTTGCATCATTTGAAGCAGCTCATTTGAGCACATTGCTGTATAAAAACAGAGCGATCTCAATGCCAGTCAGTTGGGCCTATTATGCGCTTTTACAGTCTTGATTTTGTTTTTGGGGTGTACTAGAATATGCTTTCATGCTTGATTGTTCAAAAAACACATTATTTTTCACATATTTTACATTACAGCTCCTCACTCCCCAGTCTGTCCCGAACACGTTGTTTAGTTCCTGTTTCAATGAAGCCTCCTCCTTCCGAAATACGAAATGTGCTGTGATTGGTTAGCTGGCCCAGTGTGTTCGGTAAACGTCCAGCCCCTCCATAATTGCGAGTTTTGCTTTAGTGTAAATATTAAGGATGGTGGCAATTTCAAACCAATTTGAGGTCGATTCAGACCCTGACAATGTTAACAAACAACAGGATCGTCCAGAGCAGATTTCATGCACAGAATTTGCAAGCACAGATTTCACAGGACGTTTTTGTGCGTAGTTGTGGTTCTGGAAGATGTTCTCCGTAAAATGAGCAGCGTACAGATAAACTTTGGGATTATAATTGTTCAGGAAAAGTGTTTGAAATAAATTTTACCCACTCTAAGTTCGTCAGCCGTAGAAAGGTCAAATAAATGAGTTGTTGGAAAAACAGCATCTGTTTGACATAGCAGCAGCTCAACCAGGCCTTGTCCGCTTTTTTGCATATTCCATGGGCGGGATTATTTAAATGAGTAACATTATGACTTCATAAAGCCCAGAAAAAAATGTGTTGTACTCCACAAGAGCCGTCCGTTGTAGTTCTTGGAAAGTGGATTCTGTTATTAATATTTCCCTTTGGAGTGGACTTTGAGCTTTTAACTTTGTAGATCTTTTTTACATTACAGACTAAATAAAGTTGAAAAAGTGAAAAAGCATAATAGGACCCCTTTAAATAAAGTTTGACATGACAAAGCTTGCAGATAATATGCACCTGCGAGGTTTTCATTTGTCACTTTGGCTGTTGCAGTAGAGAGTTCTCCTGCAAACAAATTGAATCATTTCCATCATTGCCGCTCCCAGTGGTTTCTTTTCTGATTGGGTTTTTATTTATGTTTTATGCAATCATTAACTTTGTCTCATCTGTTTCTCCTAAATTTCCTCATAGAGTAAATAATACACAAATGGAACAATTGTTGACATAGACTAGATTTTAGAGCTAAAATGAATGTGAATAGCACAACTAAGTCAAATTACCACAACTGAGTATGTATTTTGTATATATATATTGTATACATATTGCTGACTTTATGACATTTTTTATCTTAATATGTGACACCAGTGGAGTATTTGGACCCACTTTACATTAAATCTTTAACTATATGTAATAGCATTTAAATGAATCATTTGACGCAGTGCTCTTATTGTGTGCATGTTACATTGTACTTGGATTTTAAAAATACTGGGATGTAATTCCATCTGTGATCAGTTTCTGTAATTACATATATAAGTACACTGTCGACCCTTCCCTTACATCTTAACCCACCCTTAAACCTAACCATACCACTAAACCTGTCCTAACATTACTCGTATTGCACCTCAGTAGCAGCAAAAGTGTTTTGCAATACAACATGAATACAATAGTTTAATTCCTCAGGTTACATTTGAGTTTGAGGGGTCTAAAATGAGTTGAAACTGGTGTTATTTAGTACACAGACCTGTCAACAAGAAATAAAAGTGCACTGTATTGATTTCATGTGACAATTCATGATGTAAATAGTCACATGACCACAGCTGTCTAATTTCTGTTTTCTCTGAAAAATTATGCATGTGACAAGTTTTGCAAAAATTTAAAAACTTGTCATATTACAAATTCCACATGTGGAACAGGGATTATCCCTAGTCCTGGACTAAAATGGCCTTTTAAACAAGACTAACAGAAATCTGCTTTCTCTGTCATGATTTTAAATTGTCCAACACTTAGTCTAGTCCAGAGTTTAATAAACTGTTTTCCTGGAGACTCTAGAGCTGATCCAGGACTAAACTGAGGGTTAAATTAAACCTATCAGGAGGCAGGTTCAACTTCAGATTAATGTTGTGTTTCAAAAAAGAAACATGGATTACTCACACACACACAAACTCAGTTTCGCTATCTTTGTGGGGACTCTCCATAGGTGTAATGGTTTTTATACTGTATAAACTGTATATGATATACCCTTCCACTAACACTACCCCTAAATCTACCCATCACACACAACTTTCTGCATTTTTACATTTTCAAAAAACAAAATTTAGTATGATTATTAATCCATTTCCCTCGTGGGTAACGCGTAAATTATATACTATATCTTGTACATATACGTACATGCAGTTTATTAATATTATTCAGTACTTAAATGTATAATTACACTGTAACAAGGGAATTTGTTTCGGTTACACTTCATTTTTATGTGTCCTTGTTAAATTGTAATTATAAATATAAGTACTGAATAATATTAATAAACAACATGTACTTACTACATAATTAGGGTTAGGGTTTGGTTTAGGTTTAGTTACTTGTAATTATACATAATTTACTGTTACATGTAAGATGTGTAACAGGGACACTGTAAAATAAAGTGTTACTAGTGTTTATTCTTTTTTGGTGTCAGGCAAAAAAAAAAAAAAAAAAAACAGAAAAAAAACATGGTCATTATATTATTACTGAATCTGTTCATACCCTAATTATCTTTAAAATGTCCTAAAAGTGCTTTCTTGAATTCAACATGTCTGCAAGGAAACAAATATCTTTCTTAAACTCCAGACTCATTACTTTTGAAAACTTTATTACAAATAAATAAGGGTGTAAATGCCGCACCAAACTGCTAAACACTCTTCTCACCCTCAAAACAGGGACAGTTAACATTAAAATCATTCAAAGTCCATGATATTTCTTAAGGATTTATTTGCATGCTCGTGTTTTTTCTCTTTATTGCCACAAGTAAACAAAATTCCTTACCTTCCAGTTGTTTCATTTATTGCTGTGAATGAGGTCTTTCATGGTTTTGTTTTACACAGAGGAGTAAGATTGTGCTTTCAACTGGAGAACAGGGTCATAACTCAACAAAGCAGTTTGCGGTGGAGTACGAAGATAGACGATAATTATTTGGCTGAAGTGTAGCTGTTGCTGAAGCCAGATCAGGACATTTATAGGTTATATTACTTTCTACTGGCCAATGATTCAGGAATTAGGCCAGTGAACGGTCATTTATAAAATAACTTTTTATTGCAAAATAACTTGTTTGTGTTTGGATTTGTGTTTAAATTGTGTTTAACTTTAAAGCCTTGACTTTAAAATGAAGTCAAATGGCCTGTAAACCATATTTAAAGAGAAATGTAACATTGTTTCTTTATAAGCATCTATCTATCTATCTATCTATCTATCTATCTATCTATCTATCTATCTATCTATCTATCTATCTATCTATCTATCTATCTATCTATCTATCTATCTATCTATCTATCTATCAGTCTGTCTGTCTGTCTGTCTGTCTGTCTATCTATCTATCCATCCATCCATCCATCCATCCATCCATCCATCCATCCATCCATCCATCCATCCATCCATCCATCCATCCATCCATCCATCCATCCATCCATCCATCCATCCATCCATCCATCCATCCATCCATCCATCCATCCATCCATCAACATCAAGATTTTCGAGTGAAATGTATGAATGCATGGGAGAATATGTATAACAAAAGCAGTGGTAACACTTTACAATAAGGTTCATTAGTTAACATTAGTTAATGTATCAACTATCATGAACTAACAATGAGCAATACATTTGTTACAGTATTTATTAATCTTTGTTAATGTCAGTTAATAAAAATACAACTGTTCATTGTTTGTTCATGTTAGTTCACAGTGCATTAACTAATGTTAACAAATACAACCTTTGATTTTAATAATGTATAGTAAATGTTGAAATTAATATTAACTAAGATTAATAAATGCTGAAGAAGTATTGTTCATTCTTAGTTCATGTTAACTAAGGTAGTTAATTAATGCTAACTAATGAACCTTATTGTAAAGTGTTACCATAACAGTAAACATTGTAACAACGGTACACTCAGATCCGTTTCTCAACATCTGACCATGCAGCCAGGGAATATGAGCAGAATATGAGATGTATTTACAGGACAGCTTAAAATGTTCCACTCCATGTTTTTGTCATCTCGATACTGGATAAAGGCATGTAGCATTCCAGTTCGGAGAAAACGTTACGTAGCTGGACGAGCTGTGTTTCTAAGAAAGAGAGGGAAGAAATGTGGAGGGGAAGTAGTTGAAGGTTTAAAGAATGTGATTGTGTTTATTTGCGGGCTGTGTGTGGGATGCAGGAAGCCCCGGGGGCCCGGCCTCTCTCTGTTTGTTATAGAGTGAAGAGGAAACTGTT
Source organism: Abramis brama (assembly GCF_963993115.1). Lineage (NCBI taxonomy): Eukaryota > Metazoa > Chordata > Actinopteri > Cypriniformes > Leuciscidae > Abramis > Abramis brama. The sequence goes on from NC_139977.1 coordinate 7,257,928, forward strand.
GGCGGTCTCTGTCCTCTAAAACTGGGATGGAGCCGTTCTGTGGCATGTTATTTTTTTTTTTTTATTTTTTTTTTTTCAAGGAAAGATTCGAGCTGTCTTTCATAACTCTCCAAACACACAAACAACTTGCCATGTGTTAGAAGTGCTTCTGCAGTCGCTCTTGACTGGCAACAAATGAAACTGCAAAAATAATGACTATTTTCAGTTTCAGTTCGGTACTCAGGCAGACAGATTTGACATTTTCAGGGGAATCAACTTTGAAATATATTTCTTAAAACGGCATATTAATCTGGGATTGTATAACATTTCTTAACATTAAAAAAATCTGACACTTCACGTTTAAGTCTTGGGTCTTTTATCATATACAATATACTTCCAACAATTTAAGCAAACCAAAGTGGTTACACTTTAGAATGCTGTTCCTTCATTAATGAATAACTACACAGGAACAAATGAGTAAAGCACTATTAACACTCTAGTAACTACTATTAACTATCAAGAAACTCTGATTAACGAATTAGTAAATAATAGCGCTCAGTAGAATGAAGTAGTTCACTATTAGCTAATCAATAACTACTATTTTCTTCATACCTCCCAGAGGACTACTACATACAGGTTCATTATTAACTTGAATAATGCATAATGTATAATTAGTTCTAAAGTGAAGATCTTAGTAAACCATTAGTTACTCATGTGTTACTACATCTTTCTAAAGGAAATACTAATTATTTGGATCAGTATTCTAAAGTGAAGATAATGGTAACTCATTAGTAATGACTCTAGTGTTACCAAATCCATTGGAAGGAATTACTATCCAAAACCTTACAAAAACCTCAAAAGCTTACAATGACTTCAGTCAATATTAGGGATTTATCATGTTTTTCACTTTAGAATACTGATCCAAATTATTAGTAATTCCTTCTGAAGGATTTGGCAATACTTGAGACATTTCTAGTTGGTTACCAGTACCTTCACTTTAGAATGAATTATATATTATGCATTATTCAAGATAATTCTGAACCTCTACATCATCACCTTCCTAAAATAATTGCCCAACTGAACCTAATTTCAGAGGTTGAGTAGATTTTCGTTCTTCTTGATGCAGCTGCCATCTTGATGCAGCTTGTAAAATTGCCTAAGTCTCATTGTCTTTTGACTTAGGTAAAATAACACTCTTGACATAGGCCATTATACTACAGCGGTAGAATTGCATGATCTGTTCAACTGAGGATGTGGGCGATATTACCAGAGGTGGCCAGCATCATGAGGAGATGACTTATGCAAAAAAAAAAAAAAACATTTTGTCAATAAATGACTTAGGCAATTATTTTAGGAAGGTGACGATATAGTAGTTATAGTCCTCTGGGAGGTATGAAAAATATTAGCTATTGATTCGACATTCGACTAAGTACTATTAACTACTAATTTGTTAATCAGAGTTTCTTGTTAGTTAATAGTTGTTACTAGAGTGTTAATAGTGCTTTACTCGCTGTGTAGTTATTCTTTAATGATGGAACAGAGTGTTACCGACCAAAGCTATTGAATCAGATCATCTCAGGCCTCCGTTCTTAGATGCAGCTCACAGTGTTGCAAAATACAAATGCGCCTATAGCTGCTCTCATTCGCCTTGAGGTTTCCCCTCCATTTCCTTTTTGGTAATTTGACATTTTCACCACATCCACTTGGGTTTCTCGCTGGTGTCTTGGCTCAGAGCGGCCACGGCTTTTTCTGGAACTTTCTACCCCCTGCTAGGTCTCTCTTGTGTGGTTTTCCTCCAAAGCACATGGCTTGCGTCCCAGAGGGGGATGGAACAGCTTGTGGATCAGGGGCAAACATGGTCAGGCCAGCTAAGGCCTCTCTCGCAAGGACATCAACAGCAAACACGAGCCTGAGGAACTTTTTCATTGAGCAATTTGTTCTATTTTCAAATCTTTTCCAGGATCTCTGATTGTGGAATAGAGGGAAAAGGAACAAAAAACTGGATAGAAATCTTGCCAAACAGGTCGTCCGTCCTTCTCGACACTCTATCCTTCCACTGCGAGTCAAGCACAGGCCAAGAACTTTTCTTCTGGCAATCGCTATGCTTTCAGAGCCAACATGAGAAAAATATGACCGTAAAACCCAAGTTTGTTAATGAATAATTTCCGCAGTCAAATGCTGTCCCTGTAGATTGTTTTACTTTTCATGCCGCAAAATGCTGTCCGCAGATCCGGGGTTGGGATCGTGATCCAGTAAAAAAATAAAAAATAAAAACCTGAAGTGGAATGCAGCTCTGGGATTCAGAAATAGATAAGGGTGTAAAGCATGATTTAGCTCAGACTATATATTGCATCAGGGCTAAAATTTGCTCTATTTTTGGTTGAACGAATATTGGACAGAAACCTACACAAAACCTAGGTTTCCTTCAGAAATTTTTTATAGGGGCATGCAATGTGAGAAGCCAATAGATAACAGTTACTAGTATAAAAAATGTCAGTGCTGTTTGAGTAACCTTTACAGTAGTTTTACTCTACAACAACATCTACTTTCAGACCTGCAAAGTTTTATGATTCAAATCCCTGAAGGGGGATCTGGGGTCATCCTACCCCATAATAATTTTTTTTGTGATTTTAACATGTAAACAAAGCATTCTGGTGCGCTCTGACAAGAAGAGAAAGGAAAAAGACAACATTTGCCTCAAGTAAAAAACAAACAAACGAACACATCTATTGACACTAGGGCTGGGCATTGAAACAAATGTCAGAAATTTTATTCGATTAAATTAGATTTGGAATCAGTTAATTTGGGGCCTATCAGGTACAGCACATGCAAAACAATCTCTTAACTGATGCTGTAAACAAGGATACAGGAATTCCATTTGGTACATCAAAGCTGTCAAACTCCAAAAAAGCACAGTAAAAGAAATCCACACTAATGTATATTATATGTTTTCTCAAACCATATGATAGCTTTGTGTGACTGACATTTTGTTGAAAAAAGTAGAAAAATCACTTAAATCTTCCATTCTACTTTTGAATCGAATAAACACTTCCACATTGTTGTGTCACAATTGATTATGAGACACACTGATGTCAAAACCTAGCACGTTGATGTGCAATATCTGAACATACACAAACTTGATGCATTTTGAAAAACATGAGGGTTCATTCTTGAGTGATCTATCCCTTTAAGGATATTTAAAGACAATTTCTGGTTATTTAGTAATTATGGTAATGAAGATTGTGCCAAGACTTTGCTGCACTAATATCATTAAATGGTGATGGCAGCATTCATCTCACAGTCTGGAGCGATTTAATGGTACCACAAAAGAAGCCCTAAACATTCACAATTCTGCTTTAGGTCACACAGTTTACTGCCTTTTAAAGCATCTATTTTCATCCCAGCCCAAACACCTCTGCCCTTCCCTGCCGCCTCACTACCGGGGCTGGAAGGAGCTCATTTAGCAGACAGCGGGACAGCTCACACTCACAGAGTCCCAATAATGCCTCCACACTGGGCCATGGGCGACGGAGGAGGAGCAGACAGCTTCACTTAGCACTTTATGGATCATACTTCCACACTAACGCTCAGATTTATTGGCCCCGGCTGAGCAGCGCATGAATCCAGTGAGCGCCAGTCTGGCCTCTGTGACTCGCTGTCTCTTTATCAGACTCCAGCACAAGGAGGTATTATAAAAAAGACATGGGTGACCCCTGCTACAAGGAAAGAGGACGTAAAATTAACACAGGGAAATAATTAACCTAATCCAGGTCCAGGCAGGCTAGTTTACGGTCACCCAGTAAAGACAGCGGGATGTCTGGTTCTAAAGAGTGATATTGTGCTTATCTGTTTTTTTCATGGTTTTTTTTATTCATTGCAAAGTTGGGTTATACACAGAGTCACAGAAAGCTAAAAAAAAAAAAATGCAATTAATCAGGATCATCACCAGAACAAATCATGATATCAATAGGGCTGTCAACCAATTCACTGTTAAAGGACAAGTTCGGTATTTTACACTTAAAGCCCTGTTTTCAGATCGTTTCTGATGAAATAGAACGGTTAAGATTGAAATTTGGACACATGCTGCTGGCCCGAGAATTTTCGGTTTCTGTGGTAGAAAGAAACCACACCTCCCCACCTCCACAATGGAAAGAAACCACACCCCCCACCTCCACAATGGCTGCATAGGTGCACTGGAACAATCCTTCCTAAAACGCATTAAACTTTCGTTTACAAAGACGTGAAACTCACCGAGTGGTCAGGGGTGTTCACTGATATGCTCACACAAAAATTGCTGCAAAAGATGCTTTCCAAATGAACGAATCGTTCATGACCGACCCATCACTAATGCCTAGCAAGAACTTTACTAGCTGGTTCTGGTTCTGGTTCAGGACCAAGTTTGGACACCCCTGGTCTAGACCCTCGTCTTGTCGCACTCTACATCACTTTCACAATACGAATGAATAAATGAAGCCATTACTCTGCTTACATGTGAATGGGAAAGGATATATATGTCCCATATTGTCCCAAAATATGTCCCATATTGCTCACGTAGTAGGCAGTCTTTTATGGCTTTTCGAATGCATATGACCACATGAGCATCTAAACTATGAAAGCAATCCTGTTGAATGTGTTTTTGATTTTAAAATCAAAATATTTCCTGAAATACCGATGGATTCAGCTTGAGTACCTGCTGGTTTATTCCACTGTGGTGAATCTCGAATGAACATGACATAGAATGACGTCAGGCACTGGCTTCGCCCGGTAGACAGAATTCCTCACTGATGTGCTGTGCCAGGCCTGGAGAGTAACATTCTTCCTGGAGAATAAATAAAGCGTTAGCTGATGAGACAAACGAATGCTTCTCGTCAAAGATGAGGTCACCGTGACGTGCACCAATCCTCCAGAGCTTGGTTCTGTGTGCTCAACCACATAGATAAATTATCTACATGTTTTTGTTAACATGACAGCAGGAAAGAGTTAGGATTAACAAGTGCATGGCTTGGTTGTACAACTACGCAACTGCTACGACACACACACACACACACACACACACACACACACACACACACACACACACACACACACACACACACACACACACACACACACATCGCACTCCCTGAAATGTGAACACACTGTTGTAGATGTATGGACAAGAGTTTGTGTAATAGCCAATTTAGCTGTAGCCCAATTGCCTGACCTGAATATTTTAGCTGACAAAGTACAACATGTTTGGAATTTCAAACCGTGAGCATGTGTGTCTTTTTACAGGACTTAATATACATTGGCTTTCAAAAGCATTGTCTTATTTTGCTGAATTTCAAATTATTTCAGTATGCATGTATAAGTATATATAGTTAGAAAATATTAATAGTTAATTCTGAAGTAATTTTTTCAATGATATGATCAAATCTGATATTTGCATAAATCACCAGATTTTGGGCAGAATCAACAGTCTTTCGAGTAAGCTTGTACCAATTTTGCACACTGCTCAGGTGTGATTTTGGCACATTCCTCCCGACAGATGTGCTCCAGTTGTTTAGGTTGTTTGATGATGCGTGAGTACCACAGTTTTCAAATAGTTTTGCAGATTCTCAATTGGATCAAGATCTGAGCTTTGACTGGACCAGTGTAGGACACTCAACTTCTTGTTCTTGAGCCACTCTAGTTGTTTTGCTAAAAGATAAACCTTATTCCAAACATGCAGCAGTTCCATTCTTCCTTCAGTTTTAACACAATGGTGAATGATGATGAACCGTCTCTCTGCCGATAAAATGCAGCCCTTCGGCATGATGTGTAACTTTGCTGTTCATTGAGGAGTGAACATTGTTAGATTTTGTATAACATTCAATTTAGATTTGAATTCAAATATCTATCTTGGTCCCATTTAAACACAAAATATATTCCTAGATCGCAACTGGGTCAATATTACAGTTATTCTGTTCTATTGTGCCACCCATAAAAGTCATTATTATGTAGTACTATTGATGTGGTTGGCTGGTCCACCTTTACTCTAAAGGAGCTAATGAGTTAATAAATAAATTACAGCAATATGATTGCTGATTTTTGTGGTTTCTCTTGGGACTCTCCTTCTTGTTCATACAGAGTTTTGAGGGACAATGTTTGCAGGGTCTAGGGATGTGGCTTGTACATCCTGATCATGTTATTTTATTTCCCCCCTAAGTTTTACCTTAAAACCTTTGATTTTTCAATTTATACAATCACACCTAAATAACAATACTTAACTGGGTTTTTAAGCAGAAAATGTGGTACTTATTTTAAGAATTTAAGGAAGGATTTAAGAAAATTGAGTTCAAAATAAGATTCTTAAATGTGTATGAGAGATTTGGCTTCAAATCATTATATATACAGGTGATTCTTCAAACTGTTTAATCTACGTCAAAACATTTATCAAGTCCTGGAATAAAGCTGGACTTCTCAACTTCTATGTGGATTTTTGGTATGTTGTGTGATGGATGGTGATGACGTGTGACGGTAATGACATGAGTAATAATATGAATTTTGAACATGAATTTTTAAGTCTTGGACGTACTAACACAACTAGTTAACTAGTAGTCAATTAACTTTGAACTTATACAATTGTACTGTCAGGTGTGCTTGTGCTTTCAGTTAATTTGTGTTTTTGTTTTTCCCATCTGCCTGCCGTCTGTGTTCCTAGTTAGTCTCCGCTGTTATTAATTTAGCACGCACCTGTTACCTGTTCTGTTAATTAGACTCCCTTGTGTAATTAAGCCTTGAGTTCTCACAGTTCTTTGTTCGAAGTTGTTATCATTTATGTTATATTAGTATTCTCTTGTGTTCCTGAATTTGTGTCTCAAGCGATCTTTATTAAAGGTTAACTAAACCCTAAAACAACTTTTTTTAGTTAATGACCAGCTAACCACGCCCTTGCCTACAGAGAGACGCGTCTCAGATGCACGCCCCCCTCCGCTGGGCTCTGCCTACTTTCCCAGCATTTTTCAAATATTGCCAGTGGGTGGAGTCAGGCTCTGACCAGGGGTTTAGTTACCCTTTAAATACTTATTCTAGTATTTTCCTATCCGTGCATACTGCTTACCACACCAGCCGTTACAGAACACCGAACCTCAAGCAAAGAATATAACATCATTAGCTGTTCCATAAGAACATCATGGACTTACCTGCAGTCAGCTCTGCCTGAAGCAGGAACAACGATCCCTCAAGGACCACGGGAGACTATTTAGATCTGGTAAGTAACTAAGGCACGCCTGCCCAACGATGGTCCTCGAGGGACATTCACAGCATTTGGGGAGTGGGTGCTGGTGAGCTGGTCAGCTGAAGAGGGCATCACAAATCCCACTCCAGACCCAGAGCGCAGCCAGTCTTCAGCCTTGTCCACTATGGACCAAAATCCTGAGCCCTCTGCAGACTGGGAGAAATCAAGACAGCTCTGGAGCTGAAAACTGAGGCCATCTTCGTGCCGAAGCCTGAGACCCACAGAAAGTCCGACCAGGTGGGTGAGCTGGCAACAACGTCCTGTGAGGACGGTAAAGCTCCAAGTCTCCTGCACCTCCGCTGGTCCCTCCCAGCCTCCCTCTCCAGCCTCCCTCTCCAGTCTCCCTCCCCAGCCTCCTCTACCCAATACAGCCAGTTCTTTGGCCCTACCTGTGCTAGCTCCCTTCAGTTCTGGTCATCAGCTCAGCCTCGGCAAGTAGATCCCCTGTCTCCAACTGTAGCCATTCACTCCACCGGTTGCACCTCAGTCCTCTGGCATTCTGGCTCCACCTTGGCCGCTCGTCACCGTGGCTCCGCCTTGGTCTCCAGGACCTCTGGTATCATTTCTCAGCTGAAGAGGGCATCACCAGCCCCACTCTTGACCCAGAGTGCTGCCAGACTTCAGCCTTGTCCTATATGGACCAAAAGCCTGAGCCCACTGCAGACTGGGAGACCGAGCCTGCCATGAAGACAGCTCCAGAGCTGAAAACTGAGGCCCTCTTCATCCCGAAGCCCGAGCCCCACAGAAAGTCAGACCAGGTGGGTTAACCGGCAACAATGTCCTGCGAGGATGGTATTTTAGTGGACTAGCTCCATTCAGTTCTGGTCACCAGCAGCCTTGGCAAGTATAACCTCTGTCTCCACCTCGAGCCCTTCACTCCATCGGTTGTGCCTCAGTCCTCTGGCACCCTGGCTCCACCTTGGCCCTTCATCACGACACCTCAAGGACCTCCGGTGTCGTCCGATCTCATCGTCTCCACCTGGGTCTCCACCACTCCCGTCTCCGCCTCTGTCAGACGGTCGCCAGGTTTCACTCGGATGGTCTGTGAAAGCTCCACCATATGGCTCCTCGCTCTGTTCTCCATTGTGGTGCTTTTCTCTGCATGCAACTGTTCCCTGTTCTGTTAGCCTCCCTTGTGTATCTAAGCCTTGAGTTCTCACAGTTCTTTGTTCGGTGTTGGTTGGATTTTTTGTTGATGTTATATGCATATTCTCTTGCGTTCCTAGATTTGTATCTCCAGCAGTCTAAATTAAAGACTTATTCTAGTATTTTCCTGTTAGTGCGTACTGCTAACCACACCAGCTGTAACAATATGCTAAAATGTATGCATTTAATGTAAGCTACATTCAGATAAAATATATATATATATATATATATATATATATATATATATATATATATATATATATATATGTAAGATAAAATGTAAAAACTATTTCTCACTGTCATGCAGGGAAGATATGATTGCCTGTCACTTCTCATTTACAACCAAATATCATTTATAACCAAATGTATATATTTTTGGTGAAACTAAATAATATAAAACTATAAATGGTTTATATACATTCTAAATGTATTGAGAATAGATGTTTTAAAAGTGCAATGTTTATGAAAGTGCTAAATCATTTTTTTTTTTATAAATGTATTATACAGGGAAGTTAAAAGGTCTGAAAAGAGGAGAGCACACACTAAAGCAACTTTCAGCACTCTTAAAATGACAAACAATATTTTTTTTTCTTTTAAAAATAAGCATTTATTGGAGGATACTGATTTACACACGCTGCTTATTTTGCCACAGTAAATCATTTGCCAAGTAAAATAAGATGAATGCATTTGTATCCGATAGCACTTGAACATCTGATCAAATGTTGCAATCGCTTATAGCCTACAGCACACATGCTAACATCTTCACCAGGTGGAAGTTCTGCTATATTATTTGCACTGAGCAGACACACTCAGCCTTGTGCTGAAATGTCCTCCCAGAGATTTATTGACCCAGAGGCCCTGTTCGGCACTAGAGAAACCCGGTAGGCAAGCCAAAGGAGGAGGTGGACACTTACGGTGCGATGAGGAGCACGAGGAACACAGCTGGTTCTGCTCATGAGCAAAGAATTTCCTAATATGTCTCATTTTTATCAAGCAGGCTCATCCATTAGGATGAAATATTACCATGCACCACTTCACGCTGAAAGTATGGGTAACAGCTCATAATGGAGAGGCACAGCTAGAAGGTTAAAGATACATGTTAGTGAGTAGCTAAGTATCTGCCACTGTTCAGTTGTAAACAAAGCACAGATCTGCCTGGAAACATCTGGACAAAATCCAATGAATCACTGACACATTTAAAAAAAAAGTCAACAAAAGTTTTAACAGTGAGTCTTGTAAGTAACTAAACATTGAATATTTGACAACTGTTTTATGTCAGAAATGCAAGTAATATTTATTTTCCTTAGTATCTTTTATTAAATGTGTTGCCAATAATAAAAAAAAGATGCTATTTTCTTTTACCAAGAAATAATTTTTTGCACCTGTTGATGGACACACCTATCTTGTTGCTCGTGTTACCAGAAATTAGCAACTCTGAATGAAAATAGGTGTTCGACTTCATGCGGTGCAGCACAGACTGATTCCCAGACAGCAACATAGTGTCGGCCCAGATCCGGGCCACATCTGGTACATGTGAATTCAACGCGTACCAGATGTGGGCCGGATCTGGGCTGACACTATGTTGCTGTCTGGGTTAGCATCTGATTTGAAGCAGTGCATGCCGGTTAGAAAATTTGTCCGACTTAGCTCATTGTGTGCAGTTTCTCCAGAGTGGCTGTTTCACGATTGGCCGGATTCACTGAAGACAAAGGCTAATGCTCAAAACTCTCTGTTTTTAGAACAGTAATAAGAGTTTTCAGTTTTATTATATTGTGTCATGTTTATCAAAATAAAGCTGATATAGACCCAAATTTGGTATTTAATTAGCATAGGCTATTGTTGAACTTTATTCTTGTACACACAGACGCTGTATTTAACAGTGCATGAAGTATTAAATTAAGTGTTTCTGTTTTAACATAGAAATGTCTGTGTATTTGACAATTATTGCACCTCATCCACTTCATCTCATATACAGTACGTGAACACCGCCTGAGAAGCAGAAAATGTCCGACTTCCATAAACTCCTCCCTCGACTGCAAGAGGTAAATCTAGCTGATTCATTAAATACAGAAAGACTTCTGTTCTCTTTGTCGTGGCAAATCGCTTTCAGTGTGAACACCCCTTAACTCATTTGGAGGAAGCTGAGGTTTATGTTACTGGGGTTCTCTGTACAAGGTGGTGTGGTGTCCATTCAAGCAGAAAGGACCCCCCAGTTAAGTTATTAACATACTGTGACCTCTGACCTCCCACCTCTGACCTGATAAAATGGAGTCTTAATGGAGGCCAGACGCCAGCGCAGGGCGATGGTTGTGGCCCATGGGAAGGACGAGTGTCTTTCGATTTCAAGCACCCACTGAAGAGGCCCAATGAAGAGGAGGAGGACAAGAGAGGAAGTTTATACAGCCGACTTCAGAGGGCCGCAGGAGCGTATCTATTTATAAAACTAGCATTGCTTTGCTAAAATTAATAAATACGCACAATTGAAGGCATCCTGTTATTTTGTGGCCAGGACTGAGGAAGTTATTTTGTGGTACACTGATAATTTTGGTTAGAACACCAGGCTATAAATACTGTCAGCACCGCTCCCTCCCAAACTCCAAATGAAAATCCGGTGTTTAGGAAAACAACTGCAGGGGGAAAAAAGGAAAAAAAGATGGAGGTGGAACATTCTGAAGCAGGAGATTTAAAGGAAGACTCTTGTGTCTGAGCACAGCTTACAGAGCGTCCACAACCCCGTAGTCATTGTCACAGCTGATTGAAAAGGCCATTTTGGAAAACCAAAATGATCACAATGTAAATACTGTCAGTGAAATAGTTTCCAACATACAAGAACACAGTATCCAAAGCAGCAACAGGAAATAGGTCAGTTCACAGTGAACGTGAAACTGCTACAGAATGTCACAAAATTACATCAAATTAGACTATTTTTCATGTTTATTATACATACTTCTGGTCTTCTAATCTGTTTCGACAAGTGGCGCTCCAAGAGTTCTAATGTATGTGAAATGCTTGAATTTTGACTGTAATATTTTATGCTATTTTTGATAAAACAGTCTTAACTTTCACATTATGCCATTCTCTCATGAAATACAATAAACTTTTAGCAACACTTTAATTTAGTGTCCTTATTACACGTTAAATCATAATAACAGTAAATTATGCATACTTACAAGCAACTTACCCTAAACCAACCCCTCATCCTGGTCCTATAGAACTACATGTTGTTAATTAATATTACTCAGTACGTAATTGTACACTGTAACAAGGACACGTTAAAATGAAGAGTAACCAAACATTTTGAACTCAAATTGATAAAAGTCACAGAGTGAAGTGATAATCTCTTCCTCTTTATTACTAGTTTTAGCACAAAAAATATCAGTTTCAATCACAGGAATTTAAAGGGCACCTATCATACCCCTTTTCACAAGATGTAAAATAAGTCTCTGATGTCCCCAGAGTGTGTATGTGAAGTTTTAGCTCAAAATACCCAACAGATAATTTTTTACAGCATGTTTAAATTGTCACTTTTTGGGGCTGAGAAAAAATGCTCCATTTTAGTGTGTATCCCTTTAAATGCAAATGAGCTGCTGCTGCCGGCACAGAGGGCGGAGCCTCACGAGCTTGCGCTCTGTCAGGACAATCTCATCTCACGAATGATAATATCAAAACAGAAACTCTCAGTAGTGGTGTTCATTTCGACCCAGAGTTGGACAATAATGCCTACAGAGCCAGAGAATATATGCTGCATTGAAACAGAACAGGTATAGTTTAGTTCAATTATGGTTATTACTTATTTTTTCATCTTGCTTTTATCCACTATTAGTACAAGCCTGTTGTAGCGGACCGCGTCAGAATGATGGCCAAAAATATACTGATGAGTTTTATTAAGTTTATTGTACATCACAAAAAAAGATGAGGCGTCAGTTTTACTCCAGAAAATCACTGTAATAGCTGAATAAACACAGTATAAGAAGTGTGCATTAAAGTCTTATCCATAAACTCTCTCTCTCCCTTTCATTATCATCAACATACGTAGCGAATTAAACAGAAACACTTGTTACAACTAACAGTAAACAAATATATACACAGCTTTTCAGGGGCTGCTTAATAAACTGGTAAACTCTATATACATAAAAACGACTCAGATGAACTGTAATAAAGTGCGTGCTCTCTCTTCCATTTCTGCCGTGATCAGTAACGTTAGGCCTATCGCTCCGGAGACTGCTGTGTTCATTCTTACATCTTATAACAAAACACCTCAATCGCTTTAGAAAACATTCTACAGCTGTTCCAGCGTCGAATCAATGGCGGACTGTGTACAGCTCACTCAGGGCGGGTCTATGCAAATACAGCAGTGTCAGTCAACAGTCGTGGGCTGGGCTTGTGCAAAAGTACATCACATTGCCCCGTTGTGTTGAGTGTTCATCTGAGAACGGGTTGTTCTGAGACACTGCTTATGATTTATGGGGATTTAAAAAAAGCACTGGGTGAATTTTGCTCATTATAGGGTGGTTGTGTACACACACTGCCAACACACATTTATGTTTAAACACCATGTAAAAGTGAATTTTGCATAATAAGTGCCCTTTAAGGAAATTATTTGTTAATATATGCATATATTATGCATATACAGTACAGTACACACACACACACACACACACACACACACACACACAAATGGTTTTAACCCAGTTATTTATATATTTTGCTGCAGTGTGTCAGTAAGAAATATTAGTTTACATTTCCAAACATTCCTTTTGCCGTTAATTGTAATAATCCAGTGAGATTTTTGCATGCACAAGGAGTCTGACAACAGCCGGTGCTCCACACTGAGATCTGATCTCACCATCATCGAGATACCATCTTAGATTACATAAAGAAACAGAAAAAACTGAGACAGACTAAATCCAGAAGAATTGCAGCAACATCTCCAAGATGCTTGAAGAAACCTTCCTGCAAAGCTACAGTAAGAGTTTTAGGCACTTGTGTAAAAATGCTGTAATGTGAGAATGCTTTCAAAAATAATGTCATAAATTGATTTTATTTATCAATTAACTTCTATTCACAAAATCAAATCAATATTTGGTGTGACCACCATTTGCGTTTAAACGTGCACATAGTTTTTCAGGTAGATTTGGAGGTTTCTTTTCTTGGAGGTACCATACCATAATCCATTTTCATGAATATGTAGTATATATTGTACACAGTACATATGGGAACAGTTAAAATTATAAAACATAATAATTATGTCATTAGAAAGCAGAGACTTCTCTTTTTATTCAGTGCATAAAACTTAAAAATGAGTGAGACTAAACCAAGCAACTGACCAAATGTTTTGAAAAAAAAAAAACCTAAATGTTTTGGGAGGCTTTGGGCAGCTTTGTCTGAGAGGCCATGCAATGTCAGTCTGCTTTGTTCTGACAGCAGGAGTGCAGGAGTGGCTGTTGAAAGGAGCTCTTTTTTTCGGCGGGTTTGTTTGTTATTTGATGTAGCTCAGTCTACAGTCTTGTCAGTTGACCATAACTCAAGCGAACATTGCTGGGGCACTCCAGTCAATTATGTAGAGGCAGCAGACAGGGTAGTTAGTGTTGGATAGGTGGGAGAAACTTGGGGTCAAGCCCCAATCAACACTCCCCCCTACTGCTCTGTCAAGTGCCATTTTCTACTGACGCCAATGCCATAAAACTCCACCGAGGTTTAGGACACACAAAATGGCTTTTATGACTTAACAGAAATTGTTTTACAATAACCACTAACAAAACACTCAGCACTTAACATGATGAGATTCCCAGCTTCTGAGCTGATCGGGCGCCAAATATAGATGAATATCAAAGGACGTTTTGGTAACTACTATAACATTGAATGCATATTCATGTGCACAGAGTTCTTACTTAAAAAAAGTCAAAGTAACCTTAACTTCCATGCCAGCCACCACTGTGTTATTCACTAAAATGTCAACATTAACATTAGGGCATAAACAGCTTCCTTTGGTTCCGGTGGTCTCTTCCATGTTGTCCCAGTGTCCTGGCCCCCAACAGAGAAGGCAGGCAACAGGGGCCACCGTGACCCCAGCCTGTTGCCGCGGGATATGAGCTGGAGCCAGCTTGGCTTGTATAAGGCTTGTTTATGGCCTCTGAGAGGCAGGAAGTGCCGCCAGGGATTCCTGTTGGACCTGTCTCGTAGTTCATTTTACAGCCACTTTTTATTTACTGATAGTTACACTTGGGCCCTTGTCATTCATAAGGAAACATGCAGAGTTCGAGCTTAAAACTGACACCCCCAACCACTCCGTTCCCACTGTCCTTCCTGTACTCCTTCAAATCCTCTTCCGCTGAAAAAAAAGAGGGGTTCACGATGCCAATGCAGCGATATCGTTGCTTTCAATCAGCGTTCCGAGCCCAGACAGTTATCCCTGGTCATCGGAGCAGATTGTTTATTCCTGTCGTAATATGTTTAAATCTGTGGAGGATGTTTTGATTTGCCAACAGGTCTGTTTTTCATTGGAGGTTCACTGGAGATCAGCTAACCACAACCCATCGCCCTGTAGATGGGAGGAAGCGACTGAACAGAGTCTGAGAAGTGTCCTTATTAACTGCCGCTGACAGACACAATGAAGACTATAATCCAGATGTTTCACGTCCAACGTTTTTAATGAAGGATCCGGAAGCTGAGTAATGATTTAGATAATTGGTCTAATGGCAACATTTGAAATTGATCAAATTAAAAATTGGCTACAAAATAGCAAGGGTTTAACGTCCAGCCTTTTTCCTTGAATCACTTCTTTTGAACAAACTTACTTTTCACCCCATCGGTCAAATTCTTGGGTCATTCCAAATGCTCGTACAGCTCACTCATCAATCCTCAGCTCTTTATATTTTTCACTTAACCCTCTGGTGCTCTTTTTTTTTTTTACTTTATCGGAATGGTATAAAACTTGGTAAAGGCTTTGGCACTGGCTATGTGAACACACAAAAAAATCATGGACATGATTCGAAAAGGTTAAATGGTCCTGAAAAAAAATAGTCACACTTATGCTCCTCGCGGTCAAAAATGACCGCATTGGAAATGAGTGGGAGACGAATTTCATCTAGTGAAATCTTTTGGTACTGCGGCCAAACAAAATCTTACTGAAAGCAAATTTTTTTAGATATCAATCTCAAATTTGGAACACAGCCTGTTTAGATTTATGATTTATAGCTTTGATTTTCTAGAGTAAAACGTGTTTTTGAACATTTCTGAAGATTTCATATAAAAATTTTAAAAAAGAAATGTTCATAAACAATAAACGTAAAATTCTGTAACTATTTTTAAGTTCTCTTTTTTAAACTTTTTTCACTTCAGCAATAATTTGCTAAGTGATAATTGAATTTAAGTGTATTGAACTTAAAGTCTGTGCTTTAAAGCATCAAGATTTATGACAATTTAAGTTGGAAATTCAATTTTCAAGTCTATGCTCAAAACGTGAATAAATGGATTATAACTACTGCGTAAATATAATTTAGTACCATTAAATTCCCTAAAAATACAAAATATTAAATTAAAAACATTATCAAACTAAAATATAGTACATTCCTTTCATTGAAATAAAAAAAAAAAACTGTCATTTTTTACCGCCACTCGAAGAGGAAATTTTAGAGGATATTTTCACAAAACAAGCTCTTGTGACAGCCACCATTACTAATTATTGTGGAATTGTTTTTTTATGCATTTTAAGCAACTTAAGTTGCATGTGTGAAGCTCATTTGTATGATGCAAGCTTTCTCAAAAGTGGAACAGCAGTTTCACGTGATGCTCTCATCTAGCCCAGGATTCACTGCTCCAGGAGCATGAACCCAACGGCCCTCATGTGACAGATAAGGGCAGGCAAGGTAAACAGAAGCTAAGATAACATGCTGATAGAGTGTTCCTGTACTTCCGGTGCTGCATATTTGCCATCTGATCAAGTGGGCAATGAGTTGTGTGAGTGTGTGGGAGTGTGGGGAAAGAAGACTAGCAGACTTGTGTCCATCTGTGCAAGGCTACTCACCTGATAAGGCACAGCACAAACACTTTCAGATTCATGCTATGAGCCATAGAGGACCGAACTGAGAAAATACCAATCCAGTTCATGAATTCAGAAAATTCCTCTTTCTGTCATTCCAATTTAAATTCCAATTCAAAATCTTGAGGCATGTGGCCAGTTCAAATTATATTGCTACTTATGATTTGATGATATGATTTAGTGACAAATTCTAAATCCTGAATTTTGCTCAACCCTATCAGATGCACACCAACAGAAGTCAAACTGGGACATTCCCTTCCCTCTACACCTTAACGCGTGTTCTGGACAGTAACGTTTCCACATCCAGCTGGGTCATCAATCACACTGAGAGCAACAGTGTGAACTGATCTCAGATCTGCTATTTCACCATCAAAGCTGTAATTATGTGCCTAAGGTTAAACTATGGATTACGATCCTGACACTCCACCTGAATAAGCAGCCATAAACATGACAGCAACCGGATGTGGGCCTCTAGGGCATGGATGAGGGGAAAGATACAACGATGGTGAGAAAGAACAAGGAAGGGGGATGACCGCAAATAGTGGCCACATTCAAAGTCAAAAGCCAAATTATTGTAGCAAAGGGACGAGGAGTGACCATACTCTCAAATCTGAGTTCAGTGCATTTCCTTAAACCTTAAAGGGACACTCCACCCATTTGCATTAAGCTTTGCATTGTTAGAAACCCAGTCATACTATTGAATGGTCGTGCAACACTCTCTCATTTTCCCCTGAGACGGGAGAAATCCGTTATTTACCTCTTACACTTCCTCCTACAATGACGCAAAAATCTTCATTTTGCGTCATTGTAGGAGGAAGTGTAAGAGGGGGGGATTTCTGTTGAGACTACAGACACTCGTTCCTCATCTTTCCCAGGGGGCGGGAACCGCTCACGCTACAGACCTATTACAGATCAGTGGGTGGGACTTTACTCTCTGAAACTGAAAGCAATATCCTCCATCTTGTTTGAAGCTAAGCTAACAGGCGCTGTGGAGACAGATGTAAAGTTATGACAATAGCGGAGGAGAGTGCTCAATATGATATAGAAGAAGAGGATTTCGGAAGTCTGATGCTTGAATCAGGTGTTTGTGGCTACCTTTACAAGCCGCATTATAGCGAAGAGCAGCCGAGGCAGAAGACCTGCCTGCCGCGGACGAGGAGCCAGGACTGGCTCGAGTTAGGGCGGACTGGTGGCGCCGGTGATCTCACTATGCAACTACGAACCGCTACGAACACAGAGATAGAGTCCGTCTGCGGCAAAGAATTTCAACGATGACAATTTCTCCTGGACGAAATCTCTGAATCAGACGAGGACACGGACGTTTGTGTTGTGAACTATCCTAGTTTCGCACCGCACATGTTCTGACTGAACATCCAGGTACCATGCAATAATTCACCTTTTCAAAAGAAATAAAAACGAGGAGTAATGCACTAATGAGTTCGCCAACTAACTAGACATTTTGTGTGAAATGAATTTCAAGCTCTGGTGGTAGCTAGCCTTGTAGACGGAAGAGTGATTTCTCTTATATGCAGATATGCGCTGTTCTGGATTAGTGGGAGTGGCTTGCGGAGCTGTGCAATGTGGTGCATTGTGGGAGATGTTGTCTTTCATACAAATGCGTCCTGAAGTTATTTTTTGTCTTTCCTCGGTCACGAAGGCACCAAATTCAAAATTTATTTTACATTTCGACTACATATATGACCCACTTTAAATAAAAAACAATGTTCAAATGGGTGGAATGCCCCTTTAAGCAGGACAAAGAAGAAGATGACTGTAAACAATGTTGGGAACAGCATTTTAGCA
This sequence comes from Abramis brama, assembly GCF_963993115.1. Classification (NCBI taxonomy): domain Eukaryota; kingdom Metazoa; phylum Chordata; class Actinopteri; order Cypriniformes; family Leuciscidae; genus Abramis; species Abramis brama. The sequence continues at coordinate 7,276,155 of NC_139977.1, forward strand.
TGCAACAAAGGCCCTATCCCAAATGACATTGCGTAACAATGATGCAGGTGTCCTATTTGTAATTTTCGGTTTTAGAAGGGTGCTATGTGCTCTTTTGCCGGCCCGCAGCAGACTTTTACCCGACAGTCAAAGCAGCATTGTCACGAAAGTGTGGACTCGGAGGAAGATTGTAAAGACTCAGGGTTCCAGTTGGGACAGGGCCTAATACAATTTCTTCAGTATGACAGTATGTATCTATATTTGCTGTATGCATGCAATACCCAGAAGACCATGCCAAAATGTGCACTGGAATACTGTATATCACACTGTAATGCACTCAATCTGACAATCTGTTCCAAATGTGTCATTTTTAATTTACTTTCTTGATTTATTACATAATCAAACTGCCCAAAGTAAAGATGCTTTTATTTAAAATGCAAAATAACATTATTTATTTTGGGGATGATAACTGCTAAATAAAACGTACAATGCAATTAGGTCACATAATGTGACATCAATGTAGTTTACTACTATTTAATACGTTTATAATGTGTACACACATTGCATTTTCAAAAAATAGTAGGCACTGTACTGTATAAACTACACAACATGCAGTGATCAGTAGGCGGTAGGCTAGGGTCAAGCAAGACATGTTCCTAGATCAACATATTTTGTTGATCCCGGAACAACATTCCTGTCTGAAAATTTAGTCCTAAACCTGTCCATATACCCCTAAACCAAACCGTACCCATAACTTATCCTAAAATCAGAGGGAAATGTTAGGCGAATAACACTGATGTAAAAGCACCTGAAGCCTAAACTTGAAATGACCTGTAAACCTATCCCTTAAATCTGATTGGTTGATTTGAATGTTGTTCCAGGATCAATAAAGATGTTGACCCAGGAACATGTTGTACTTAGTGAAATCACATTCACTGGTATGGTCAGTATTCTATTCTAACAAAACAAGCAAATCTACTGCAGTTCACATGGCAGTACATAAATACTCATATATGTTTGAAATCATATGCACTATTGTATAGTATCATCAGAGATTAATAAATGAGCACGAATATGTTTTTTGGTCATTTTTAGCAAGTTACTTTTAAATAGCATATTGCGGGCATTGCTTTCAGGTAAAGGGGGGCTAGGGTTTAGTTTGGCCCTTAGAGCCACCAGCACCTCCATCACCAAGGTTCTCCACTTCTCTTCATCCTATCCAGCCTCAGCAGAGTGTGACAGTCAAGGCGTGAAGATGGAGTTCAAAACAACAAGAGTCAAGAAACAAGAGAGGACGCCTTTGTGTCCCACAGCCCTGAGCTGCCCCTGGGAGTTCTCAAAGACTTGTTTACCTTTGGAAAGGAGATTTTAAAGATTTTGGATGTCTTTGAGGATAATGTGAAGTAAATTTGCATTTAAAATAAGAATGCCAGTAGTGCAAAATTGAGCTGTCTGTAGTGTTTTATTGTAAAAAACAAAAAACAAAAAAACAACCTTTCTCTGGTAACATATTTACTGAATGGCCGTATGTATGGACTTTTTTCTTTTCTTGTGTGCTTCTGTACTTCAGCAGTGTGTTCGCGATAGAGCCTTGAGGTCCTGCTGGAAGCACAGCTGAGTCGAATGGAAGGGTGGCGGATCAGTGTGGGAAATTGGGAATGTGCGGTATGCCAGATTAGAGGAAATCTGCTGGTCGTTCTGATGAGCACTGTTAGCTCTCTGCTTGGAGAGAAACAAGGAACACTGCATGAGCAACTTTCAAAATGCTTGAAAATGTATTTTGAAGTGGGTAACACAAAAAAAATGCCCTACTTAACCTGGTGTGCAGGTTACCACCATCCATGGTATGATTACCACTCTTTGTGTTGTTTGAATGGCCTGTTGTCCTTAGTACTCAACAAAATTCTTCAAAAGCCCTTCTTTTATGTATAGTGTTGCTGTTAAAATCCACCTCAGAAAGTTAATCATCACTATTCTGTCTTGATGCTGCCTACAGACTCATGGCACAGTGCACATGTAAGGCCACTCCACACAAACAACACAAAGTCAACAGGAACTGCCAACAACACAGATGAGGCTGAAGGGGTTAAATGCCTCATTCATTCTTGCTCAAGGGAAAGAGAGAGAGAAGAAAAGGAGGGGTGGAGGGGAGAAAAAAAAAAGAAAAGACAAAGAAGCAGGCACAGCCCAGCCACCTGCCACATTCCCCGACAAGAATCAAGCCAGCGGAAGGAGCCATTTCTGCAGGAAGCCACGGCGGCTCAGGAGAGCCTCTTAAACCCATTACGGTGGCGAGAGCCAGCACGCTTGACTAGAGGATTTCAAAGCAGGAAGGAGCCTCAGCCATGCCCACTCACTCCAAAGAGAGAGAGAGAGAGAGAGAGAGAGAGAGAGAGAGACTCTTAGAGAGGGCTGAACTGATTAAAGAACGAGTATAACCACCAGCAGCAGACTTCCTTACACCTGACTCCACCGAGACTAAGTTCCACCAAACATGTCAGCCAATCTTCTATGGTAATGGCCATATATCCGTCTTTCCGTGTTTTCACTGTTATACGGTAGGGGGGCGCTATCACGCATCTTCTGAAAGAGTACTGAATCTCATGATCAAAACACAAGCGAAAAAGAAGCAGAAACATGCGATAGCATATGTAAGCAGATGCATATGTAAAATAACATGATCATCAATATTAAAAAGCATATCAATAAAAATTACCTAATGTTACTAAATAAAACGTCGACCCAGGACGAGCTACGGGCCTGTGCAAGCTTTGGGGGGTGTTGACGGACTCGATCTACTCCATCTGTGTTTTGATCATCGCTCTGAATCCGATCCTGATGTAGTCTTTGACCAAAACATGATTTTCTCAGCTTTTTGCTCAAAATGTTGCTTTTTTTATGAAGGAATGCATGAAGCTAGAATAAAATGTTTTTGTTTAGTCTGTTCTGTCTTTTGACATATTGCATGTTAAGATATTCAGACTACAAAATATTCTGGGAGCCATGAAACTTTTGTGAAAATGATTTTAAAAAAGGCCGGTGATGGCCAGCAACTTTTTTCAAAAAAGCTGGTGGGAAAATAAAAGTAATTTTAATTTTAATTTTGGGTTTAAAGCATTTTTTAAATAACTGCAGATTAATAGTGTGGTTCCCTTCGGGTGATAAACAAGATTGCCTACAGTCTTTTTGCCAAACCCACTCAAATTAGGTGATGGTCATCTCTCGGCAGATCACCAACTGCTAGGATTGGGAATCCTGCTAGTGCGTCTGCAATGATAGGGAATCAGGGAATTCAATCAGTGAACCCCCAATGAACCCCAACAAAGGTGTCTTTTCAGGGATGTTAAGAACATTGAGTCGTGCACTTGTCTTAATAGACTCTAAGCAGGAGTCATTCCATGAGAAGGTGGAAGGGAGAAAGAGATGGAAAGAGAGAGACAAGTGGCTAAAATGGAAGAATGCTAGAATGAGCACTGCAACTGTAAATGGAATTGGAAGGAGTCCAACTCATGCATTTTTCAGTCTATTACTACAGCTGTTACACCCTGTTAACACTGTCAAGTTCAGGAGTCAACGTGTACATCCAACTTGCTGGAGTAATAGTTCTTGTCGTATATCCCGACTAAAAATCATAGCGTCAGAACAATTCCATGAATAATGAGGCTCAGTATGATGTTGCAATGGCAACTACGAGCAGTGTGCATCTGACTGTTGCCCACGCACTCCAAAGTGTCAAACACGCCAATCTAGATGCTAGAATATCAGGAGCCCACTAGCCGTGCCAGCTAAAAATAGGACAACATAGCTAACACAAAGTCTTCCATCCTCTTTCATGTTTTCTGGACATTATCTTGTCACTGGCCTTTATTTACAATCATTACAGCCCATTTTAACTTGAGCTTAAAAGCTTAAGAGCATTACCTCTCCCATTCACAAACCCTCTTCCCAAATTAAGCATAAGAAGAAAGGCCTGCGGGTGTGAACGGTGTAATCATCCTTCATTTATGCCGAGGTCACTTTGAATTTGGTGCATCCATAAGCCTTAAGGGCACACCGCTCGACTTTAAGACCTTTAAGTTAGTCAAAGGAACAAAGGCCATCCACGTCACATAGACTCCCTATCCCAAAACGTAGACTTCCAGAGCTGATGATATTTTAGCAAACTAGTTAACTACAATTACCACTACCTCTTTTTCCTTGCATCCCCCTTCCTCTCCTCCTCCACTCCCCTGTTCTCCTACTCCGCCTCTAGCACCTGCGTCCCTCCAGAGGGGGAGGTTAAGAGAGGAAGCCCTGCAGGCGTCTTACAGATGGTTCCCAAATTACACCTTCATTACCCCCCCCCACACCTCCTAACCCCATCTTCTCTGCTCTCTCCGCCCCCTTCCGTTTCTCAGAACACCCCCCACAGCACCTCCTCCACCCCCAGCCACCACACCTCACAGTGAGGAAAAGAGCCATGTCTGCCCAGCAATTTACCCTTCTCGCAAAGAAGGGAATGTGTTTGGGCCACCAGGTCAAGTGTTGAGTATTAGTAACGCATTTCAATCACTTTTGTCATTATGAATGTACCTCTAAAGCTGAGGAAATCTTATTTACAGTGCCATTGCAGTACAATAATGATGCTTCCCTATTGGTTGAATTGTAAAGCAGCATCACAGGTATCCTTCGTGGAGAATTTAGAACATTCTAAAAACAACTTACAAGACTCCATTTCAATTAAGATGCCGCCAAAGAAAGTAACTTCCCATGGAGTCAATATACGTCAATACGAATACAAGTTTCTTCCATGTGCTAACCCTTTATGGTACAGAGTTCCCATATAGTAAGAATTAACTTCTATTCATTTCCTTGTTATTCAGAAAAAAACAACAACAACAATATATTGCACTATTGGAATTAAAAGGTAGCCAATGATGTGCTGTTTTTTCAAGTCAAATGATATTTAAATGTTCCTCCAAAACTCTCTTTCCCACCGTCACCCTCACACAGAAGACCCCTGTTGAAGTGCTCCAGAAATTGCTCTATTAACCTCATTTCTAATCATCTTCATCTCTTCTCAAAAGGGATTTTTTTGCAGCATCTTTGGAAAGTGAATTAGATATTTTTATTCACAAAACAACTTTGTCTAGCATAGTTTTACTGTAAATTGAGAAAATATCAATGTTTCCATATGGCAACGCTGTACCACAGTGGATTTACAGGTATGTATTTCCCCATTGGTATTTTTTTTTTATAGATAGTAGCATCAGTAATATGATTGCAGTTATTTATTTATTTATTTGAAGTGTTTATTGTAGTATAGTTGTATCTATGTATAAATAACAAATTTATTTCTTCTTTTCAGAAAATGAATACAGCAATATTTTAAGGAGAGGGCAACCCAGTTGAATGAGGGTTCATTCAAAGTTTGTATGTTTTCATGTTCGACATGGTATTAGTGCATGTTCCAAGCTACCATATATTTACTTACCTTTTTAAAATACTTTTTAAAAAGACTTGTTTTTTTTTTTTGGAAAGTTTCTGGATGCCAAACAATAAAAAGCGGATGAATTTGAATCCAAATAATGCATATATGGTACAAAAGTACCTATTTTTCGTCTGTTTTTAAGCAATATTATAATACTTTTAAGAACCATTTTGAAGGTTAAATGATAGGGATCTTATTTTTGGTTTGCATGAGTTCCAAGTTTATAAATCTGTCAATTTCTAAAAGAAATGTGCATTTAAATATAAAAGAAAATCATAATTTTACAGAAAAACTGTTTCCCTAAGTCCCCATAAAAAAATAATATAAAACATATTTTTGAAAAACTGATAGATATGCAGTAAATAGTAATAATAATTTTATAATAATAAGTTTATAATAATTATAATAATAATTTTTTTGTGATTTTGTGATTTTTTTTGTCACTTTTAGATTAAAGTTAAGAATATAAGATTACATGACTATAAGGTCAGGCTGTGATAGCTTTTTCACTGAGGCGGCACACTCCGCTATCACCTTAGTTAAATGTGCTGCTGTCATAATAACAAGCATGAATGACTACTTCCTACAATGCATTTTGACAGTTTAACCTAACACAGTTACCACATCCATTTACAGACTTAACCCATTAGGCAGTTTTCAGGATCCTTGTGTAATGGTTCATATAACAGGGTTATGTCCCCTACTGAGAATACTGTGCCCTTTGCCTTGAGCTGTCCTGCCAGATTAAGTTAACTACCAAATCCCATCTACAACTCTTTTATAAAAGTCTTACAAACTTTGCCACTGTTAAAGAGGAATGCAAAAACCCAAAAGATTCCCAGGGTCGGTCCCTTTGGCCGCTGAGAGGATGATACCGTCTCTGGCCAGGATGTCATTACAATGGAATGTATTCTGCAAGACCAAAAACAAGATCTATAGGTTCCATATGCGATTGCAGCTGGCGGCCAGTTTGCCGCAGAAGAGAGAGAATGCTAATGCTAAGTAAACAGCCCTCTGTTTTCCCCGCTTGCTGTTTAGCAATTCCTGTGCTGGAATTGATATACTGATATTTAGATGTGTTCTGATATAAAGTTGCTCAATTCATCTTACATGTTTACGGATCGAGTAGAGGGCAGAGCAATCATTTTAATTTTGTGCAAACAGACGTCATCATTACCGTCAATTCAAGTAAAACTCAGTTATTATTTATTAATTTGCTATGAACACAAGCCTTGATTACTATATCTAGAATGCTTGCCATTTTTTATGCTGATATTTGTCCAAGTTTTATCTGCATAAGAATCTACTAAGACTGTGATGCTTCAAAAACATTGCTGTTTACTCTATCTATCTATCTATCTATCTATCTATCTATCTATCTATCTATCTATCTATCTATCTATCTATCTATCTATCTATCTATCTATCTATCTGTCTGTCTGTCTGTCTGTCTGTCTATCCGTCCATCCATCCATCCATCCATCCATCCATCCATCCATCCATCCATCCATCCATCCATCCATCGAGTCCAAAGTTTTAGATCGGTAAGATTTTTTATGATTTTAAAAGAAATATCTTCTGCTCACCAAGGCTGCATTTATTTTATAAAAAAAACAGCAACAACAAAAAAACAGTAATATTGTTAAATATTATTACAATTTATAACAGTTTTTTTTTCTATGTGAATATATAGTAAAATGTCATTTATTTCTGTGATCAAAGCTGAATTTTCAGCATCATTACTTCAGTCTTCAGTGTCACATGATCCTTCAGAAATCATTCTAATATGTGGATTTGATGCTCAAAAAACATTTATTATTATTATCAATGTTGAAAACAGTTGTGTACATTTTTTTTTTTTTTTCAGGATTCTTTGATGAATAAAAAGTTAAAAAGAATTCAAAATTCAACTTTCGATCACAGGAATGAATTACATTTTAAAATATATTAAAATAGAAAACCGTCATTTTAAATTGTCATACTATTTAACAATATTACTGTTTTTTTGTTGTTGTATTTTTAATCAAATAAATGCAGCCTTGGTGAGCAGAAGATACTTCTTTTAAAAACATTAAAAATCTTACTGATCCAAAATTTTTGACTGGTGGTGTATATGCATGTATATACAGTATATATTTATATTGTCTCATAAGGAAGTGGACTGAATTGTATTCTCTGTGTGATATCTTCTGGATGATGCATTGAAGACTCCTGCCTGGCCAGTGTGGAGGCAGGGAGACCCGACTAGAGATGGGTTAGTCAGGCAAGAATAAGTGATTCCATGGAGATCCCACTCCTGGCAGAGAGGAACAGCAGCGGGGGAGTGTATGACTCACTGTCCATCCCGGGAAGATTCCACACAACAGCAAACAGTGATGCGGACACGATGAGTTGAGGGATATAAGTGTGGCTTTAAAAGCCCACTCAATAGCAGGACACCATTGCACAGCACCAAAACTGTACTAAATACAACTGCTTCCTAAAAAACAGATGCTAAACAAGCTTTTTAAATTGTAATAAACAAGTTGTAGGAAGTCATAATCCACTAATAATTATGAAAATAAATTGTGACACATAACTATATTTGTAGTCACCAGAGGTTCCTTGCAAGAGCTTTGTTTGCTGGGCTCTGCTGTTTTTGAAGATCTAATAACTAAGCAGAAAGAGGCCTCTTCTCCCACCATGAACTCACCCTAATGACAAAAACACATTCTGTTTGGGAGTGCTTTGGGAGGACAGTCAGAAAACACACACACACCAGAGTGTTTCTGGACTGCACGAGAGGCAGCAGTGGCATTCTAGTTTTACTCACACAGATTCCAGCTCAGCATCTATTCTTTCTTCTTTTTCTTTCAACCACCTCTCGATTTCTTCATCTCAGTGGAATGGTATTCTGAAGCATTTGGTTGGATCATTCTAGGCCATAAGTTGTGCAGGCGGCTAATTATAGGCCACACTGTAGACCTGAGGGCCGGATGTGACAGCATGCAGTGTCTGTGTGCGAACGAGAGAGAGAGAGAAAGAGAGAAATCATGCATGCGAGTATGTTGAACTGGGTTTGCAGCAGGGGATCCAACCTTAGCTCCTCCCACAGAGCACTGCAGCAGTGACTCATTCAGGATCAAGCAGAGACGGACAGGGTCTGAACACGCAAACGCATTTCTCCAGCCCAGCACACACACAACACACTCACACACACACACAGCTTCAGCTCCCCAGTATGTACTCAAATACACACAGTGTGAAATCATTCACAAAAATACTGACATAAAGGATGATGCATATCCTTATGTTAGCAAAACTGTGTAACTAGATCATTCTAGGCAAGTAATCTAAGATATAAAGACTGAAAATAGAATGGAATAGAACAGAATAGAATGGAATGGAACAGAATAAAATAGAAACAGAACACAGTAGAGGAGAGTATAACAGAACAGATCAGAATAGAATAGAATAGAAATAGAAATAGAGTAGGAGCAGAAAAGAATACGAGCAGAATATAATAAATCTCAGTTGAACATAACAGAGAAAATTAACAAAGATTTAACAGACCAGTAGCAGAATAGAATTGAATCAGAATAGCATGGGAGCAGAGCAAAATAGAGTTTGAATGGAATAGAATCAATCTGTGTAGAACCTGATAGAATAGGAGCATAAGAGCAGAGGAGTGAGCAGAACCGAACAGATTAGAATATAAACAGAATACAACAGTAGAATACAAGATTAGAATATAAAAAGAATATAATTGAACAGAAACAGTAGAATTTAATAAGAATAGCAAAGAATAGAGTAGGAGCAGAAAAGAATAGGAGCAGAGTATAATAAATTTGAGTTGAACATAATAGAGAAAATGAATACAATAGAACAGATTGCTAATATAACAAAACAGTAGCTGAATAGAATTGATTCAGAATAGCATGGGAGCAGAGCAAAATAGTTTGAATGGAATAGAATCAATCTGTGTAGAACCTAATAGAATAGGAGTATAAAAGTAGAGCAGTATGAGCAGATTAGAATATAAACAGAATTCAACAGAATATTTGTTTCTATTCAAATAATATAATTGAATAGAAACAGTAGAATTTAATAAGAGCAGTACAGAATAAAGCTGAGTAGAATAGAATAGAAGCAGAATAGGATAGGAGTGTAACAGAACATGTATGAGCAGAATATAATAAAAATCAAATACAACAGGAGCAGGACTGCATGCAATAGAAATAGAACAGAATAGAAATGGATAGGAACAGAGTACAATGGAATAAAAACAGTACAGAATAGAGCTGATTAGAACAGAACAGGAGCCGATCAGAATAGAACTGAGCAGAAAGTACAGTAGGAACCGAACTGAATAGAGTAAAACAGAAAAGGAGCAAAGCAGAATATAGGACTTCAGCAGCAAACTGAGGTGGAAAGCTTTTTAAATTGCATCTGACATCACAAATTTACAAGGTTTGTTCCTCATTACACTGGAGACACGGTTCAGTTACGCTTCCATGTGCAGTCCACTTAATATTTGTGTTAATGCTGGTGTCTGTAATTATAATACAATAATTATGAAACAATAGCTATTACATTCTCATTGTCTGTAATGAACGATCATGCAGTAGTTAATAATGTATATCCACCAGTACACACGTAAAGCGAACACTCACTGTCACCTTCATGCATTCTGCCTACATGTGTGACAAAGAGTGAGATCAGCATGCAAACTCATTTAAGCTCTATTCAGAGCTGCTGCCAAGGAAGCCAGCAGTTTTTTCTCCACTTCCTTTTTTTTTCCCCTCAATGAACAAGTGACGTGCTTCTGCCTCACTCCACCCAAACCCCCTCCCCACAGGGAACAGAGCGGCTCATTCATACGAGCACTCGGCCAATCGGCTGGCAGGAGGAAGCGGGGGTGGTCTGTGACGAATAGGTCACCTGTATTACATCACTGGGCTCCAGGAGCAGCGAGCGAGAAAATCAGAATGAAGAGCGAGCCCTCCCCACTCGCTCTTTCTCTCAATGTCTCCAGCATGAGTCAGAGGCAGTCTGATTCCCTTGATGCACTGCGGAAGCGTAGCATGACGTCTCCTTGCTCTTTCTGTGTGTGTGTGTGTGTGTGTGTGTTTGGGGGGTGTGTGATTGAATGAGTCCTCTGCAGCCAATAGCAGCATCCCAGCATTCAATATCTCTCCTCATTCATAAAAATATGAAATGTGGATGTAGATAGCTGGATAATAAGGCTGGCCTGCATTCCAGCATCTCAAAGACTCTGTAGGACGCTTGCATCACTGCATGATTCTATGCCTCATAGAAGTGATTCCCATCTAGGGGTATACTTTTTTTTTTATATATATAATGTTTGTTAATGGGATAGCCAAATATTAGAATGTCGTAATCCTTTACTCACCCTCATGTCGATTACAAGCCTGTATAGACTTAAATGCATTCTTCTGTGGAACACAAAATAAAATATTTTCAAAAATGTCAATACAGTTAAAATCAATGGGATCCAATTTTGTTTTGGACCCCACTGACATTTATTGTTTGGACAAAACGGTTGAAACATTCTTCAAACTATCTTCTCATGTTCAACCGGGGAAAAAAAATGAAGTTTGGAACAACATTAGGGTTGTAATTACAATGTGTAAACTCATAATTTTCTGTAAACTTGTACAGACTTGTACCACGTGGCCGCTGTACCACCTGACCACTGCAGATTTAAGATGTGTTCGACTTGAGGCGGCGCTGTGCAGACCGAATGGTGTATGACATCAAAGTACCGTGAGAGCGATTCGAAAGCATACAGAGCTTTATTTACGGTAATTACAACCTGGTGTGAACGCAGCATTAATATGTCTCCCTCATCTAACACACCTGATTCAACTCATCAGCTCATTAGTTGAGATTGCAAGACTTGGGCTGTGTTCAAAATGCCCCCCCTATACTCTTAAACAGGGCGCTATTTGAAGGGACAGCCATTTGTAGTGTTTGAAACCATAATGGATGTTATCGAGTGAACTAATTCAACCCCACAATGCACCGCAATAACGACTGTACAACCCATGTATACTCATTTTGCTAGAGAATACCCATAATGCACTGTAAGAGTTGCTGTGTCTGACCAGAAGATGGCGCCTGCATCTGAATCACCAATCCATTTTCCAAAACATTGGTCCAATGTGGGTACAGCGTAATATCATACAGGTATAAGTTCCTGTTTAATTGATTATTAAATTGTTTAATTAAGGTTTATACATAGTTTCAATGACAGAGTTCAAGATAAATCTTTTCATCTTGCTACTGGAACTGCCAGTTTTCTAAGTTGCAAATGATTATTAAACGGCAAGCATAAACTATCCAAAAGTGACAGCCCTTCTGGCGCACTCAGGCCCTGTTTACACCTGGTATTAAGATGTGTTTTGATCAATCAGATCACAATTGGACGACGCTAAATACAGGTGTAAACGGGGTCTAAAGAATTTTGAGCTTGTCCATATTTGACCACTTCCAGAGGTAGTCGAATACACATTCGACCGGATTGCTTTTGTAGTGTAGACCACGCTCATGTGGTTGAATGCGTTCGAACAGCCACAAATGACGCCTACTCTCCGCATACTGTCCTAATGCCCAAACATTATGGGAAGTGCGCTAGCCAGATGGGATTTAAACTTTGTTAGCTGGAGACCCAAGTTTGGTTAGAAGATGAAAAATGTACCAAGCACAATGTTCTTTCACCATTCTTGATTTCTGACACACAAATCGCAGCGTTCGGCGTGGTCTTAAAAGCGGATGCTCTCCGTATGTTTTTCCAACGTTTCTGTGAGCGTTTAAATGTAAATTGTGTGAGCTTATTTCATCTATTAGAAATATCTGAAAAAGCCCATACATTTACCCGCCCATAGACCCTCACCTCAAAGAAATCAGGATGAAATGGTTGAAAGTGGAAAAAAGAGACTGCCTCATCTACTTGTGATCCGATTAGACTAAAACGCATCTTAAAACCAGGTGTAAACAGGGCCCCAGTGTCCGAGTTCACTCCCTCAAGTGAACTGGACCAATGTAGGGAATAGTGAATGAGGGTATAGGGGGCGATAAAGGAGTACTCCAGGACAGGTCTGAAAACCCCTGCACTAGACAGTAGAGTACATACTGCATAATATAAGTGCATAGTGTATTTGGGACACAACTATTGTCATTTTAATAATAGAAATGTTGATGCTATGAAGTGGTTATTGAGCTTCATTTATGTGGCTGTGGGGACTCATAGAACCAAAAAGGTAGGGAAACACTGATCTGTAGAGTTATGGCAGCAGTTTATATGACGGTTATTGATTGCTGGGGGGAAAATCAGGTGATATAGGATTTGCAAAAATACAGAGATTGTGAATGAACGGCATTCACAAACAGAGGGATGATAGAGAGAGGTGCAGAAAGCAAGTGTGAGCAGAATACATTGGACTCATCACCGCCAGCAGCAGCAGCCGCCGATGAGTCACCAATCTCTTGGCCGTCACTCCTGGTAACTGGTCCGCCCTCGCCACGGTAACCAGTCAGAGTCCTTGCACCGTTCGATTGACTTTATCAGCACAGAGGCAGAGACAGAGACACACACACACACACCAACAAAACATCTATGTCAAATGTGTGTTTATGGGGGGGGGAGTGAGGATGGGGGGGGGAGTGAGGATGGGGGGCTGTATGAGTCATAAGTGACTAAATCCCCCGCCCCCACCTTTGCTAAGTGCTGAGGCGGTACCATGGTACAGTCAAATCAAGTCGGCTTTATTTTTATACAGCGCTTTTTACAATATAGATTGTATCAAAGCAGCTTTACAGTGATAACAGGAAAATAATGCAAGAGAGTTTGTTTGATCTAGAAGAAAAGAGTGTCATATTCCAGCTTAAGTAAGGTTTATTTCTGTTGTAAAAAAGTTATTAATTCAGTTCATTTATCTATACAGCTGCTTAGGAGAAAACAGTGATGTCATCGTTCAGTTCTCATATAATGGTGTCAATGCAGGCAGATCAATAATATTGTTGAATATTAAGTGTCTCCAACTAAGCAAGCCAAAAGCCAAAGGCAACAGTGGCAAAGAACCAAAACTCCATCAGGTGACAGAATGGAGAAAAAAAAAACCCTTGGGAGAAACCAGGCTCAGTCGGGGGGACAGTTCTCCTCTGGTCAACGAATGAACAGTGACAGAACCGGGCTAATACGGTCATACTTTCTGGTTCTAGTAAAAACTCCAGCTGCTGCGTTTTGGACCAGTTGTAGTTTGTTTATTATGCGTGCAGGGCGACCACCCAGTAGAGCATTACAATAATCTAGCCTTGAGGTCATGAACGCATGAACTAACTGTTCCGCATTCGTCATTGAGAACATATGTCTTAATTTAGATATATTTTTAAGATGGAAGAATGCGGTTTTACAGATGCTAGAAACATGGAATTCAAATGAAAGATTGGTATCAAAGAGCACATCCAGGTTCCTAACCAAGGACGAAGACTTGACAGAGCAGCCATCAAGTGTTAGACAATTTTAATGGTTATTACGTACAGTGATTTTCGTAGAGGCTAAAAATAGCGAGCTAGGTTTTATAGCATTAGATCCCACCCTCCCTTCAGAGCATCTCCAAAGCCACGGCTCCTCCAAAACACATGAATGCACACAGCAGGGAGCAAACAAAAGCATCACAAGAGACGGTGTTAAAGAACCTCATGTCTCAAATCACATAATATTACAATAATAAAGAACATAACTTAAAGAGCACTGACCACCTGAAAATATGAAAATACATACAGTTGTAATCAAAATTATCCAACCCCTATTAAAAAATCAGGTTAATTGGCAAAATTTACAGACTTTCAGCTGTTTGCAATAACCAAATCAAAAAAAAGTAATTGAAATAGCTTAACACAACAAATGTTTCAAGTGGTTTTCCCAAATTCAACTGAAAATGCAACTTATAATGACTTCTGCAGTCTCAAAATTATTCAATACCCTGAATAGAATCCCTCACAACAACACACATCTGCAAAACAGGTGTTGTCTCAAGCACACCTGATGCAACTAATCAAGGGCTTCATTAGTAGCACCAGGTGTGCTTGAGCTAGAACACATGAAATATCTGAACTGGCTAGGTTTGTTGAGTGTTCACGTTTGACTGCATGCTAGAAAGAATGGTCCAAAAGGTTAAGAGAAGATACCATCGCCCTTCACAAACAAGGTACAGGATACAAAAAGATAGCGAAGGCACTAAATGTTCCTAGAGACACCGTTGGAAGCATAGTTTGCAAGTTCAACAGTGGTTACACATGGACAGGGCAGAAAAAGGAAGCTATCAATGGCTGCAACCCGATTTCTGAGAAGGCAGGTTCAGAAAAACCCTCAAGTGACTGCAAAGAGACTTGCAGCAAGACTTGGTGGCAACAGACACTGAGGGTTCAGCTGCACATTAAGGCAAGTGCTAAACGCATACCAGAACTCCAAGACGTACACCACTACTGACCCAAAAGCATAAGAATGATTTGCTCAAAATCATATAAATAAGCCACAGAAGTTTTGGGATTCTGTTCTGTGGGGCGATAAAACAAAACTGGAACTTATCGGCCCTATGGATCAGCGATATGTCTGGAGGAACAAGAATGAAGCATTTGCTGAAAAGAACACTCTGCCTACAGTTCAGCATGGTGAGGCTCGGTGATGCTCTGCGGCTGCTTTGCATCCTCTGATACTGGAAACATACAGTGTGTGGAAGGAGAGATGGATTCATTGAAGCATCAGGAAATCCTAAGTGAGGAAGCTGAAGCTTGGGCGTAATTGGACCTTCCAACAGGAAAATGATCCCAAGCATACCTAAAATTCCACCAAGGCTTGGTTGCAGAAGAAGTCCTGGAAGATTCTACGGTGGCCTCGCAGTCACCTGACTTGAATAGAAAATATCTGGTGGGATTTGAAGGTGGTTACAGCACGCAAACCCAAGAATATTACTGAACTGGAGGCCATTGCTCATGTGGAATGGGATGATTCCTCAGAAACGCTGCCAGAAGCTGGTGTCTGGTTATACATCTTGTTTTCAGCAGGTCATAACAGCAAAACAGTGTTCTACTAAGTACTAAAGATGCTTGCCATGAAGGGGTTGAATAATTTTGAGACTGCCGAAGTCATTAAAAGTTGCATTTTCAGTTGAATTTGGGGAAACCACATAAACCATTTGTTGTGTTGAGCTATTTCAATTACTTTAGTTTGATTTATTCATTGCAAACAGCTGAAAGTCTGTAGATTTTGCCAATAAATCTGATGCAATGTGGGTTGAATAATTTCGATTACAACTGTACATTGACAGGCAGGTAGGACATCATATCATTGCATTCGGAACTAATGCAATGATTGGACAAACATTTTATGGCCCTACACCTTCCATAGACAAGATATTTACATATAAATACATTTAGACCACTTCACTTAGTGATTGCTATCAGGATGTGAACAGACTTTCAACCAGCATAACAAAAATGTTTCTGGAGCAAATCACCTACCCTGCCTTTAAGGGTTCACTGAAAGGTTCTTTTGGGGAACCCAAAATTGTTCTTATGGCATCACTGCGAAACACCCCTTTTGGTGCATGATCAGGCCAAAAAAATAATAATAATGAATTACTGCCATGACAACTTTAATTTTTGCAAACAGTCATCTGTTAGTCCCTGCAAACACCTCCCTCCAAATTCAAATGGGACTCTGGTCACCTTCTTGGAAAGCTATCCTGGGATATATTTAGGACCCCAGAGCATGAGTGTGTTTGTGTTTGCGGAGATGATTGTCAGTGGTAGGAGAGTGTTAGGTTATTAAATGCTGTGCGCTTCCCCCAGGAAGTCACACCAGAAGGAGGAATGAGAGCTGTTGGCTTCACACCTCAAATGGACGGCACAAACAGGCAATAACAGGAGACAGCCTGTGCCTGCTCCTCAAACCCACACTCGCATACTCAACTATACTGCATTCATGAGCTATTAGACGAACATCGGCAAATATCACCGATGCACAAGCCACAAAAAATATCATTGTATTCAAAACCAGCTGTTTATGTTCTACATTCCACATGATTCATTACTTTCATTTCGCTGACATGATATATTGCCTGTCAATAGTCTCCAGCTGCAACCACAACAGAAATTTGCCCTTGTTGACATGAATACTTTTCCTCTACATCCGACCAAGGAAATCAGGTCAGACTAGTTTTATAGGTTCAGCGACTCAGGCTAACAGCTGAAAACAAACCTTTGGTAACAGATAATTCTTTCCAAAGTTTGCAAAGGCTTTTGCTGTTAGAAAATGGTCAATGACAAATAAGATTGTGCAAAGAAAAACTAAATGAAAAATCTTTTTTAAAATGCAGGTGCCAGATGTTTAGATTTTTTTTGTTTGTTTCACATGGTTTTGAATATCTTTTATACTACTTTAACAACCAGTCTAGCAAAAAAAGTAATTAAGTTTACTTTAAGTATTGTGTAGACATTTTAATTTAATCATAATTACTGATTCACAAATGCTGGGTTATTAAATTCAACCTTTGTGTGTGTGTGTATATATATATATATATATATATATATATATATATATATATATGGTAAAAGTTATTAGTTATGCATTTAATGTTCATAAAATGTTATCTCATATTTGGATATACATCAACCCTATGACAAAGATGCACCAAAAACATTACCACTAAATGTTGAACACAAGACACATTTAATAGCAGTATCTTATTTACAAGCAAATACATGTGCACATCCACTGGAATTTGAAGGGTGACCGCAAAGCTGTATGGAAAACAGAGCACAAAAGAGTAACTTCCTGTGTCATGGACGAGACCCAAGGTGACAAGAGCAGACAAGCCAAAGCAGAATCATGCATGATTAGACAGAGAGAGATCAAACGGCCCCTATCATGGCCACTGCACAAGGGGGAGAGGCATCCGGCTAAATGTACATTCAAAGGAAAAATCTGCAATGCCATAGTATAAAAGGAAAAAGGTTTGACTGCTTGAATTGCAACGCAGATAATATCAGTTTTTTTCTTTTTTTTTTTCTTTGCAAAGTTGCAAGTAGTCAACCATGGTGCTCTAAGAGCCCCTTTGTGGACGCCAAATGTTCAGTGAAAAAACTATTTGCATTCGCTGATGCAAGATGCTATTCATATGCCTTCTGGATCTTAACTTTGGTCTTAATAAGCCATTTCAAACAACTACATAGCCAATAAAACATGTCTAAACCACATCAAAAGTGACAACTTAAAAACAGTAACTTTAATTTCATGTCATGTAGGGAGGCTGAGAGAAAGAGAAACAGTAAAGAGAATAGAAGAAAAGAAAAGCATTGACTGTTTTAGATTCAATTCATTTCACACGGCCATTCACAAAGAGAAAAGCTCTTCATGAATGGTGACCAGCAGTGACTGGTTGCTGTCTTGTTAAACGTGACTGAATGAGGAAAAAAGAAGAAAAAAAAGAAGACTGAAATATAAAAGCAAGACTTCCCCCTACTGGTTAACAGGGAGCATAGCACATTGCCTTTACTACAAACAAGATCTCATACATTACAGACTGAAAATAGAAAATAGCACTCAACATCAAACCACGAATGATTTCAGAACAGGTACAAAGCTGTTAGCATCCACTACTTTACATCTAGAAACGTAAAAAGAGCATCTTGCAATCTGACACACAAACAGTATTTTCAGAAGCAGAGGGTGGAAAAGAAAAGTTCTTCCTCCATCGCTCTGGAATCCCGCAGTCTTTCATTCAGATGGGTAGATTACAGAAGGAAGTTTTTTTGTTGTTGTAAAGATATTTTCCCCGCCAGGTCAATGGCTCAACACAGGCCCATACATGCGGTTTCATTTCCAGCAAGTGACTAGAGTAGATTAAACAAATGTATATATCATTCATTATGCGTTTACTTGACTGGCCAGTCATTATTTTCAATTTATGAAACTTATATATATATATATATATTTGTGCTGTCAAATCAACTGATTAATCATGATTAATTGCATCTAACAAAGGTTTTTGTTCACATAATGTGTGTATATGTATAATATATAATATAAATATATATATATATACACACACACACATATTATACAAAAAAAACTTTTATGTTAGATGCGATTAATCGCAATTTGACAGCACTAATATACAAAAACACAATTATTATTATTATTATTATATATGGGGAAAAAATAATCAGGGATTCATTAGATCCTGAAAAAAGGGTGTTCATAAAAGTATAGGAAAAAGGGCTTTTAATTTAATATCGCATACATTTTTTAATATCTCACACACACACGGTGGTCATACTTGACACAATAAGACCAGGATCAAAAAAAGGGCATACATTTTGATTTCATGTCTTTAAAATGTAATTGCACAATAATAACCAGAATGAACAATTGAAGGTAAATCCCAAGACAATTAAGACAAGTTGCCTTCATAAAACAGGCTGACAAAAATGAACCTAGATGAAGAGAATTCTGGTCCGTGGAAGAGTAGAAAAGGAGTCTGACATTTTTCGGATCTTTGCGTAGTTGATAAAGCCTCTGAGGAAGAGCAGGAAGCCTGTAGGTCATGGAAACTCACATCAGCGCTTGCGCCTCTCGATAATTTAAACAGCCTTTTAATTAGCCCAACAATGGACAATTTCTTAACTCAAACTAAGTTTTGGTATTTATTGAAACACAACTTAAGCCTATTTTACAACCAAAACATTTTAGATCAACAAGAAAATCAACTGATATCATTCAATGTCTTTCGACTGGAAAGCAGCAAAAACTTAGTTGTGTTTAGTGCCCTTATACTTACCAAGCACCAGAAACACCCACCACAGCCAGTACTGGCCATCAAAGTAACCAGGGAAATAAGTGGAAAACTGAGAATGCAAAGAGAGCGTAGAGTGAGAATCAGAAGCAAGAACAAAACACCAGTCATGTTCAGGCTTGTAATGTCAAGAAAACACATTACAATAAATCACAGCCTTTAACTCATTCAGTCAGATCATAATGCGCTGTAATGTGCTTCTGTAATGTTCTCACAAACCCAGCCAAGCCAAAATGGTTAACCAATAGATATACTAAATGAAACGAAATGTGTAAAATTAGCAGCAGTTGTCTAGGTGGTGGCATACCCGTACGATGAGGATCCATTTGATGAGTGACAGACCAAACCCAGATATGGCACCATAACGCCCGGCTGCTGAGGTTGTAAGGCAGAATGATAGAAAGAAGCCAATCCAGTTGAAGAGGAACGCCACTGAGGAACAATAATATATATTCAATTACATCAGATTTGTTTTGTTTTCTTTTTTGTTTATTCTAGGAATCTTTCCTGTACCATCATCATATTCCCAGAAAAAAATGAAATAAAAATCAACATGACCCTCATTACCATAATTTCCTTTTTGTTTCTTTGTTTGGTTGTCAACATTCATGCCTTAAAGGAATAGTTCACTTCAAAATGAACATTCTGTCATCATTTACTCACCCTCAAGTTGTTTCAAACCTGTATGAATTTCTTTCTTCTGCTGAACAAAAAGGAAGATATTTTGAAGAATGTCAGTAAGGGACCGTTCAGTATTTATGGAATGGACCAACGGAGGAAAATAGGGGAGGGTCATGTCTTTTTATTCTTTGTTGAGGGGAGGGTCATCCAACTTTTGTATTCATGAAAACAGCAAAATTTCAAAGTAGCTTGTTTTGTTCCATGTGGCTCTCTCAGTCTCGGACCCCCTTCGCTAGCAGATGGGCCTGACCCAAGAAAAATCCAGTTTGGCGCTGTTTGATAGTGCGCGCACGCGCTTCGGGCGTACGCACTCAGAAAAAGTGCATCATGTCAGAACAGACCGCCAATGAAACGTTTACCCGGCAAAGCTTTAAAGCACCAGCAAATAATGAACTTTTGTGATTGCGAATAAGTGCAGTGTCTTGTGAGTGTAACTCTACCGCTGCATTAACATGTGATGTGAACGTACGTCGAGTTTTACAGTATTGAGACGGAGGCGCCAGAACTGCAGCTGATAGAATGTGCGCTGTTGCACGATACTACCATATTTTAGTTTCCATTCTTATTGTGTTTCCACAACAATGTTAGTGAGTAAATCTACTGAAATGGCCACCATAACAGTGGAGTGTGATGTGCAAGATGAGAAAGCAGAGGTTAACGCCCGTTTCACATATGCTGTGTTTGCAGTGCGTAACTGAACCATGACTGTACCACAAACACATACTCACTATTTTTATTTCAAATCCAGAAGTTATCAGCAATTAAAAAAAAAAAAAAAGTTTTGTCAGCATTGCGATTCTCTTTGTACACATATACACATACTTTCATAGACGTATTCACGTTTAAACACAATTTAAACAACGTATTATTCAATGCATTAAGCTACTTCTATATAGATTTATAAATTAAGTTGCCCAAGCAAGTGGTAAAATATTTAACCATGTACATATATTAAAATCGCAAACATTTTAAATTAAAACTTAAAATTAAAAAAACAAAAAAAACAGCTGACTCTCATGCCTTTTCTTTTGCATTTAAATTTTAATATAATAAATCTTGCATGTCACAAAGAACTTGTTTTTCCACCTCCATGAATGAGACGAGTGTTGTTCATTATGTCGCCTTGTTGAGGTAAATTGTATTTGTCCTTGCTTTACCCCGGTCTTAAAGTAAAAAGATGACAAAAAGTGAAAAATAGTAGTATTTAATTCAATACATTTATGGTGAGATTACTACATTTTATTTAATTAAATGCATTTATGGTGAGATAATTATATTTTCAGGTCAATCTGTGTTCATTTTGACCATGAACCATGCGCTGTCACTTTAATTCAGCGCGTGCAGCACAGCAGAAATAGACTCGTGTGGAAACGATCGCGGCACTGCTGTATACGCACCGCTCCTGGAATGCCTTTTTTCACAATCATTTTGGAAGGTCATAGAAAAATTATTGCTGGCGAAGGGAGGGTCCGGTAGCCCCTTAAGTATTTTTTTCCTACTATGAAAGTCAGTGGGTTACATCAACTGTTTAATTACCAACATTCTTCAAAATGTCTTCCTTTGTGTTGTTCAGCAGAAGAAAGAAATTCATACAGGTTTGAAACAACTTGAGGGTGAGTAAATGATGGCAGAATTTTCATTTTGAAGTGAACTATTCCTTTAACTTATGCATGGAAAGTCCCACTTGATCATAAGGACATAAAAGAACAAAGAGAAAGTGCAAAAACTGTTTCTGAATCCTCCATCGCTGAAAACACTTACTGAAAAACGTCAACATGAAAATGCCGTCGTTGCCTATCCGCAGCTGGTCAGCATCCTCAAAGTCATCTCTGGCCACAAAGTCATCATCCTGGAGGAAAACACAGAGACATAGATGCATATCAACAGAGAACGAAACAAGACTAAAACAACACACTGGGAAAAATCATGGGATCGTTTAAATGAGAAAACAGAGAATTTCATAATGTCAGAAAAGAAACGTGACTGGATGCAGTGCATAAAATTCACAGAAACAAAAACCACAGACACACATACATATAAGTGACGCCTAAAGCAACATTTTAAGAGCGAACTTGGTGGAAATGTAGTTTAAAGGCCCGGACATACTTCAAGTGAAACTGAATAACGATCTGTTTGAACAAAACTTCGAACAAAAATCAGGCCAAAATGAAGTTCAATTGGAGTTTGGTTCAAGAATTCAAAACAGCTTGCCAAAGCGAACTTGCTGGAAAAGTTCGGTCCGGATGCTTGTAAACACCTTCGTACTACCATTGGTCCATGGCGAATACGTAATAGGTTGGTGTAGCTCTGAGGCTCCGCCTTCTCTGACATGTTTGTTCAGTCCGTCAAAGTCAGACGTCCACGAGTAAAAACGTGGACACACCGGATGCTGCTTTATAGTAGAAATTGAAGTTAAAGTTTTCAATACAAAGAAATACTGACAGTTTTTTCATGTTTAATACTGTAAAGCTGCGTGCGTTAAAGCAATATTGTATAAAGTGGTATAAATTACTTTTGGTCGAGCCAAACGAGCCAAATTGCAGAGCTCGTGCAAACATATCCACATCGCTATGATCAGATGCTTTCTTATCTGATGTTTTCTCTGATGCTATTTTTGTTCTGTTTATTTTATCATCAAGAGATAAGTGAGCAGCAAACATTTACAAATTCATTCATATGCTAGTCCAAGCAGCGTCAGCATGATCGCTAACAGTATACTGCAAACTTTTTTTACCCCTAAGCAAAAATCGAAAATAACTTTTCTGTGAGTATATCAGGGCCTTAATGGTGCTTTCAAACTTGTTTGATTGCTTGATCAAAACCAGAGTTTGACTGCTCACTCCTTCCTCGTATGGATTCTGTTCACACTGTATATAATGGGTCAGTGGCACGCTTGCATCAAAGCGCCCCGTTTGCTCCCGATGCGAGATAATGGGTACGCTGAAGGCAGCAAAATGTAGTGTTTGCTCACCTCACTTTTGTACTTTGGTTTTAAAACCTAAGTTTCAAAATCTAGGGCTGCAAAAACGAATAGATAAAAATGATTTGATAATGAAAGTAAAAAACAACAAACTTGATTATTGAATAATACCATCTGCGCAATATACACAGAAAACAACCGCCAGTCACGTCACTTTACAGCAACAAATAACACGTCTATGAACAAAACGCATCAGCAAAAATAGCAGAGGATGAGGAGTGAGCATGCGACCCTCATGGGAAATTCCAGATCATGACCGAGATGACATTTTCACCGTACAAGGGTCTGTGACGGCTCCTTAAGAGCTAAAGCACAAGAAGCACTGAGCTTGTTAATTCAAGCAATGCTTCAACACATTATCTAACTAATCAAGGTAATATGTTTTCATAGTTATAGTATGTAGGATTAATTTGGGGTAATGGAGACATTTTCCCCACAGACAGACAGACAGACAGACAGACAGACAGACAGACAGACAGACAGATAGATAGATAGATAGACAGATAGATAGATAGATAGATAGATGGAAAGAAAGATAGACAGAAAGATAGACAGATTGTTTTATTTAATGCCATGTCAGCGAGACAGACAGAGACACGACATACAGAAAGATAGACAGACAGAAAGATAGACAGAGACAGACAGACAGAAAGATAGACAGACAGAAAGATAGACAGAGAAAGACAGACAGACAGAAAGACAGAGACAGAAAGACAGAAAGATAGACAGAGAAAGACAGATAGACAGAAAGACAGAGACAGAGACAGACAGACAGATTATTTTATTTAATGCCATGTCAGCGAGACAGAAAGATAGGCAGAGACAGACAGAAAGATAGACAGAAACAGACAGACAGACAGACAGACAGAAAGATAGACAGAAAGAAAGATAGACAGAAACAGACAGAGACAGACAGATAGAGACAGACAGACAGACAGACAGACAGTAGTGGTGTCAACAATAATCGATTCGGCGATGCATCGCAATGCGGGGCATGCACGATTCAGCATCGATGCGGCAAAGTGCCATAATCGATTATGTCACTGTTTTAGGGGTGTAACGGTACGCGTAGCCTATTCGTATTAAACCGTTTGGTACAAGGCACGCATTTTCAAACCGAACGGTTATTATTTCAAATGTAAGCGCGTCGCGAGCGCGCTCATAATGCAGACGCTGGTGCGACCACAACATCAAATTATGGCAAACGCAATGTAAGCGGAACGAAACTGAGCTACTCGTGACGGACTGTTTATCAGTTTGGACCAAAGCAGCGCGAGCCGATCTTATACTACACAGCGCTAATAAGAGATCCAGTAAAGAAAGCATTTGAACTCGCCACTAAAGTAATAACATCGCTGCGAGATCTAGTGAGAAACATTCACATTTCTCCGTTATTAACGGATCAAACAGCGCTGACGTGGAAACCAGGAAGAAACATTGTGACATGAATGAACTATCCGGTGTCCACAGATCTGCAATATTCACCATGGATTTACTGTAGTAACAGTAACTGCAACTTTGGAAGTTTGCCAGGAATAGTAGGCTATAATGCTTTCAAGTAACGTTATGTCGGATTTATTTCGAGATTATGAATAACATTGCTGCCCTCAAATGTTAATCTGAACTAAAATAAACATTTGTTTATAAGCACAAAATATTACATTTAATTTTTTCCAAGGAGCTGTTTTGTTTTATATGCTCCTAAGAAGAGTCAATTATAGCTCCATCATTGCTCAAAGAAAAAAAAAGTCATACTTTATGATGTTAGTTTTAATAAAAAAAGAATTTAAAAAAAAATAAAAATCAAGGAAATTTCTCTGGCATTTCTTTCTTTTTGCTGTATCGAAAACGTACCGAACCGTGACACAAGTGTATCCTATTGAACCGAACCGTGAATATTGTGAACCGTTACACCCCTACACTGTTTATTTTCTGGCCTTGAGTTGGACAATAAAGTTGAAATTTAATTTCAAATGGTTCTCAAGCAGAGAGAAGAGAAACATTTCTCATTCAAAGCACTGAAAGCAGTGATTTATGTTTTCTTTTTCAGGTTTGAAAATGCCATATCCATACCCTGTACCATTCAATTTTATTTTATATAATGACATTTATGTCAAAGATACAGGAGAGTGATAATACACACATAGCAGCCAATAAAATCTGTTGTTCAATATCTGACTGCTTGTATTGCCTCATGACTGTTGTGTGCAGTAGAATTCTGATGCATCGCAATGCATCGTAGAATCGAATTGAATCGAATCGTTACCTGGTGAATCGTAATCGAATCGAATTGTGAGGGCAGTGCCAATGCACACCCCTAACAGACAGACAGACAGACAGACTTGTTCAGGCTAAAAAACCCTGAATGTCATATATACACGTTTTTGAAGGTGATTGTGCTAAATTACAAAATATTTTAGCAGAATTATAAATTCAAATAGGAAAATACCTCTAGAAATAAATGTTTAAAATACTCTATAGCACTTACTCTATAGAAATCATCACGTCTAAAATCTAACACTCCAAAAGGGGCAACATTTCATGGCCTGAAAAGCACCAAAACAGTGCTGTTCTCCTAATGCTAATAATTTGATCAAACATGCAAAGTCTGCTGTTATTACTGTTGTTCTTCTGCACAGCAAATTATATATTACATTCCAAAAAAATGTTGTATGCCTCTCTCTAGTCAAGACATGCAGCGAGGTTCAAGCCCTGGGGTCTTCCATGGACCTCACCTGCACCATCACACTTTACAATCTCACACACTATGTTACTGTACCTCCAGCGCACAGCGAGTTACATCATCGAGTGTGTCCAGACGTTCCCTGTGCTGTACGCAAGCAGTGTGTGGCAGAGAAACAGAGCAGTGAACAGGAGAAACCACATCACATTAAAACAGTATTTCCTGTGGTGATGTTGTTAAGGACGTTTGTTGGATTCGTGAGTGAGATTTGTGGTACTTACTCGACCTGACACCAGTGGGACGGTAACCTCTGCTTTGGATCTCTCAGCCTCATCGTACGATGGAAGTGAGGTGGCTACATTGTAAGATGGGGGCTTGGGAAATGATGCATCGTCTTTGTAATCAAAATATGCTGAGAAGAGGGAAAGAATATGAATAGTGATTACTTACACATATGCTATAGCATAATGTGATGAAAAAGCATGCTGAACATTTATAGGGCTCCTTTAATTAGGGCACTATGATTTCCACAATACAGATTTTTTTCTATGAAAAAAAATTCAAATGAAGGGCTGTACACTTAATCAAATCATGATACGGACTAGTGTCTGTGGATATTAAACTTCAAAAAGACTGCTAATCTAAAATCTATCACAAGTCTCTGTGTAGAGACACGTTTCACACAGAGCAGTTTCTTTTACCACACACTCAAGCACACGTGGCGCTTCTGGTGTTTCCAGCATCTTCCATCTCACTGTATGAGAACACTACACACAAGCTTCATCTCCACAGCTGCTCTGAGAGTTCACTTTACAAGCAGTTCACCATTACATTTGATTAAACTATCTTAAGATACACACAGAAAAAAAAAATAATAATTTGTATAACATGAAGAAATATTACTATTGTGCTTAGGCGGTTCTCCTTTGCCGAGATAATCCATCCACTAGTGTTGTCACGATACCAAAATTATTGTTTCGATACCGATACCAAGTCAAATATTGCGATTTCGATACTTTTTCGATACTTTTCCTGAAAAGGGAGAAACACTCTCAAATATCATTGCTGTGCTTTATTTTAAAACCGGGACAACATTCTAATCATATAACACACTAATAAATGAACATATGAACAGCAGATATATTAAACATTTGAACAAAATATGAAATATAAAAATATAAAAAATGTATTAGAGCAATGACATTCAAGGTAAAAAAATATATAAATTTAGCAGCATTATCTCATTTATCATAAGAAACATAAGAGCTTTATCTTGATTCTGAACTTTGAATAAAAATATGAACAGCAATTATATTAAACAATGTTTAATATTGGTAACATATGATACGCCTGGTGATATATTTGACATGTGGGGAGAGAGTTGTGGAAGGCCTATACTTCATGTTAAACAAATATATAGCAGCAAAGACAACGTCGGGAGTGTTGACGGCAAAATAGGCTACAGAATAATTCGTTCTGTATTGAGAGGTGCAATATTTGAAAATCGATAATATTTTTTTAAATTACATTTATATTGTATTTATGTCAAAACTTTCAAACATCAAAATGTACTTTATTAATATGTATTCATGTCAAAATGACATAGAAACATCTTTTCCTATTCTATTTTGCCTGGAAACGCTTCCAACACGCTTGCGTGTCGCGTGAAAAATAGGCGTCGGTTCTATTTCTAGCATGCACGCGTTTTCCGCGCGTCTCGAGCTGCACCCAGACGCGTGTGTCACGCAGGCAGTTAACATGGGAGCCGAAATGAAAACGGACACGACACGCAGCCAGTGTGTCGCCGGCCTTACAAATCTGGAACGCGGTCATTCTTAGAAGTATCGATACTAATAAATTAAGGAATCGTGACGTTTTTAATTTTCGATTTACTTTTGAAGTATCGGTGCACCGTGCAACAGAGCAAGGTAGGCAACGTACTTCCATATGTCACTCCTCGCGTCATCTTTTTCTACGAGTCGTGGACCACTTGTGCTCGCACATGCAGCCATCTCGCTGTAGTGTTTTGTCACATGACACTGACAGCGGCAGGTTCTTTGCTGCGTGCGTCAGGAAAAAAACACAGACGTCCATAGGGAGGCTTTTTTTTTTTTTTAAAGTATCGATACTGATAAATTTAGGTATCGTGACGTTTTTAATTTCCGAGTATCGCGATACTTTTGAAGTATCGGTACACCGTGCAACACTACCATCCACCTCACACGTCTTTATACCGCACCCTCCCAATACAGTAAAACTACACATTTTAGAGTGGCCTTTTATTGTGGCCAGCCTAAGGCACACCTGTGCAATAATCATGCTGTCTAATCAGCATCTTGATATGCCACACCTGTGAGGTGGATGGATTATCTCGGCAAAGGAGAAATTCTCACTAACACAGATTTAGACAGATTTGTGAACAATATTTGAGAGAAATAGGCCTTTTGTGTACATAGAATACTACAATTTTAATAAATGATTAAATTGTTAGCATTTTTTGAGTTCAACTGATAGACATCCTTTTTGATGATTAAACGTTTACTAGTTTCAGCCTCAGACGTCATGGACCATTGGCTGAACGTCCAATGCATAGAGCACACAAAATGTGAAACACTTCAGGAGTTTTGAAGTCATAATCTAATTCAGGGATTTTCAAAGTCAAAGTCAGTGGACGGCCATTTTGAAACAACATACACAATGGCGCCTCTAGTCTCCACCCCCCAATTTCAATAGCGATCAGTTTAATCCACCATTTTGGAAAAAAAAATAAGACTGAATTTGGGACAAAAATTTCACAGAGCCTTATAAGTGTTTCATACCTGCATTGTCAGCTGCAATACTGCTGTAAGGGGGCGGAGCATCACTGGCCAGCTGAGGCCCCTCCTCCGGATCCTCCTCATTGGGCAGCTGGAGACACAAGAGACAGTTCATTGGCTGCAACAAATCCTAAACTTTGCCTGCCCAGTTTCATTGTGATATGGTTGACATGTAAACATGATCCTGGTATAAAGGCAGATGAAAATATGAGATCATTGTTTTTGGTTCAAGTCAAGCCTAAATGAATGGGTTCTGTATACTATTCTGAAGTACTTCCTGAAACCGTAAAAGACCATGACAAGTGTAACCTGAAGCTGAAACTCACATGACTTTCCATACACTTAACACTCACATGTGTTCCAAGAAAGAGTTCACCTTCAGCCTTTCATAAATAAAGTAAAGGTTGGGCTACCAAACCGCCTTTCATTAATGATGACCAGAAATATTCATTACATAAAACAACATTCAAGGAATCTGGACAATTTTTGTAGAAACAGTAGGCCTAATAACAATATTAAACCTAAAAAGCCTGTATTACAATACTGTATCAAATTTGATACATTCATTTTAAATTATCAACATGATCAAAACTGCAGAAAAACCTGTTGAACAAAATCTATCACATTGCCTTCTGTCATTTGATTGGTGGTTTAACTTTTTAGTAAGTAAAAGGTCTTTTAGCATAATTCTAAAAATGGTTCAGGTTGTGGTTCACATGTCTTTTTGCTGTGACATTTTAATGTTTTTTTTTATAAAGTAATGTGTAAAAGGCCTTTTAGCATAGGCCTAATTCTAAAAATGGTTCAGGTTGTGGTTCACATGTCTCTTTGCTGTGACATTTTAATGTTTTTTTTTATAAAGTAATGTGTAAAAGGCCTTTTAGCATAGGCCTAATTCTAAAAATGGTTCAGGTTGTGGTTCACATGTCTCTTTGCTGTGACATTTTAATGTTTTTTATAAAGTAATGTAGGAATAACCTTTATATTGTTAGTAATATTTCAAGATGGACATTTAAGAAACTTAGGTTTACTTGATCATCCATCCATCCATAGGCCTGGTTTCACAGACAGTGCTTTTGATAATAAAACTATTGAGTATTTAAATATCTTAAATGGGATATTTCACCTAAAAATGAAAATGTTCATGATCATTTCTTACTCAACCTCAAATTGTTCCAAACCTGTATGAGTCTCTTCCATTGAACACAAAAGAAGATATTTTGAAGAATATTGGAAACCACACAGTCGACAGCACCCATTGACTTCCATAGTAGAAAAAGAAGTTAATGGGTGCTGTGTGGTTTCCAATATTCTTCAAAATATCTTCTTTTGTATTCAACAGAAGAAATAAACTCATACAGATTTGGAAGAACATGAGTGTGAGTAAATGATGACAGAAATTTCATTTTTTGGGAAAGCTATCATTTTAATACACTATTTGGGAGATGTTTGGCATGTAGTCTGCTATACTGCTACAAATCTCATTGATTTACATTACCATAATTTTTTTGAGCTTCAGATGTTATATCATGCATATATTTTGTATAAAGGTTCAATAAAGTGTTCCATTTCAGTTTATTATAAATGTATGTTGACTATTTCCAGGCTTTATGTCAGGCTTTAGCTACATGGTTAAGGCCCGGTTTCACAGACAAGGCTTAGATTAAGCAAGGATTACTCCAGAGTTAAATTAGGAAATTTAATTAACTTGTAGAAATATGCCTTAAAAAAACAACAACAAAAAAAACAACACTTTACTGGCGTGCATCTTGAGACAAAATGTCACTGGCATATTTTAAGACACATGACAGTGCAAGAAAAGTTGCTTTCAGTAAAACAGCACATGCTGGAACTAGGCTTAGGCTAAGCCTCGACTGTGAAACCGGGGGTAAATGTACTAAGGTATTATAATAGTTACACTGTTTTCCAGACATGTACCATAGTAACATCATGGTAATACAGTGTTTTGCGGTCATGTCTCATGGGAATGCCATGGTTTTTGAGACATGTTAAATGTCCAGAATCATGTTTTTTTACCATGATGCACATATTCTTTTTGAAGAAGCTTGGACAAAGTATGAATATGATAATAATTCTATAGTATCAAAGTAACGTTACCAAGGTATTACCATCTGATATCAGAACTACAACATAGTACCACAAAAAGGCCATTGTAATAACCTTGAAACAAGATGTCGTGGAGTAATTTGTTTGTTTCTTAATAAAAAATATGATCAAACGTGTCTGCTGTAGTGGAATATTATATTACATTGGTCTCTACAAGTTATCAGTAATCTAACCAGATATGTTGTCAACTTGTCAAGGCTGGTTCCTACTACATAAATATCAGCCAATCTGCAGTAACGTTAACCCTCCCTGCATTCATTTTATTTGCTTGCATGGTAAATGAGATACGAGGATTATGTTGCATGAATGAAAACTTTGACGTAAGCAAGAAACTAGGCTATAGTATTACCAACCATTTTAAAATAACAAACTGGTTAAACACAATACGTTCACAAATGCAGTCTATGTGTTGTCATGCCACAATCATTTAAATGGTCGTGTTATTCATTTCAAAATACTGCGGCCTGCATCCTGTCAGAGCCTCGGTGTTTCCCGAAAATGCTTTCCGACGTGGACGCGCTCGCCGCTGGTCTGCTTTAAAAATAAGGACTCACTCACCTGCTGATATCTCCCACTTGGCTCAACCATCCTCAGCGAGCTTGAGAAGATAACGAAAATTCCCGTAAAGACACAATTCAAGCAACAGACTGTCTAAATGAATTTTTTTAACAAGTTAATGGCAAAGCCAGAAGCCACAGCCCTCATCAGATCAGATTTGCCTTAGAGCTTCCTGTGATCTCAGTCAGACGGCTGTGATCTTTAGCGCCATCACAGGAAAAAACGAGAACAAAACACCCCAAATTATTAATAATATTCAGAATATACCATCGAGCTGACTGTAGCCTACTGACATTATCGAATGAGAATTAAAAAAGAAGAAGACCTGGGCCAGTTGTATTAATCATAGCATTATGTTAAGACAATTTAGTAGGCTACTACTAGTATGACCAACTTAATCAAGGGGTAGTCGAGTATTACTTTAGTACAAAATTAGACCAATATCTAAATTTTATAACTGACTTAAAACAGTTATGAACAGTCTTAAAGAGAGAGAAAAAAAATGTGACCACTAACTTTTAAGACTAGTCTTAGCAGTTTATGCAACCAGCCCGCTTAACTACACTGTGTTTATTGTCTTCTGTAGAGCTGCTTTATTGTGCTGGCTTGAGAAAACCAATATTCTGTTCCTCTATTTAAGATTATTAGATTATTATTATTATTCTGAGACTATTTTTTTTTTTTTAAGAATCCTCCTAGACATCCACCAGATCAGGCCAGAACTTTTGTTCTTACTAGGACGTGTGCTAGCATACTAACGTTAGTGTATACATACTTAACAAGTTTTACCTTATCTTTATATGGCAGAAAATGTAAGAAGCTGTATGCTAATAAGGATATTTTAATTTAGCAAGTGCACTACATAGTTCACTCGCTAATTCTCTATCAACTTTAACACGATCCTATACTGACATCTAGTGGTCTGAAATGTTCAGTTTAACAAAAGCAGAATGCAAGGCGGTTATTAAGTTACTAAACTTTAGAGATGTGTGATACAAAGAAAATGAATTTAGCAACATGCTAACACTTTTTCCTCGTCCCCGCACGGCCCCATCCTGGGACCTGTCCACTGTCCAAATCACCTGTAGCCCAAGACTGGTTGCCCATTGAAGCTAAGCAGGAATTCATTGAAATATGTATTTATTATGTATTTTATTATTATTATTCAACGGTCGGCTATTTGTAGATGTAAGGAAGTGACGTCTTTGGCCCTCAGACGCTTCCGGTTAATTAGCGCGCACGTTCGAAACATCGGCAGACTCCGGTGGCGCTTTGTTTACTTCATAATTTACTTCTTCATACGATTAAATCATGTCAAAATTAAAATTAGGACCATGTTGTTCAGTGGCTGGATGTTCTCTCAGGGCTGGAACTAACTTGCTTTCGGAAATCAAAGCGTTTAGATTTCCGAGAAACAAAAAACAATGTGACGCCTGGGTCGCGGCAGTGAAGAGAGAAGGCTGGATACCAACTAGCAACTCTAGGATATGTAGCACACATTTTATCTCTGGTAAGTAAACGACATTTTTGTTACTGAATTATTTCTATTTCTATACGTTCAGTAGTTAAGTATGGTGTATCATTATTTGAGCTAACAGTGTGGCTCCGTCATTGTTTTCAAATGTGTATATAGCATGTAAATAGCTTGTGTTTTGATACGTTTGCAGTGAAAAAGCCAGGTTTTTATTTCAGTTTGATTTCTAAAATGCTGTAATTAGGAAAGTAGCCGTGCATTAGTTGTCTAGCTGTCTATTCAGCTGACGGATGCAGTGTATAATACTTTATAATAATGTTTCATTGTGTAACGTTACTTATAGCCTACTTGTACATTGTGTACAACTTAACTGCATTATTTCAGAAAAGATAACGATAAACAACATTTTTACATCACTTATTAAGCTTGTTTAATGTTAATTCCAACATGCACTAATGGATTAAACAATAACAGTATTGTTTTTTTTTCTTCATTGCTCATTAACCTGGTTAAGTTAAATATTAAGTACATTTAATCATTTAGCAGATGCTTTTATCCAAAGCGACTTACAAATGAAGAGAGCAATAAAAGCAGTCAAATCAACTTAATTAATTAAATATTAAATAAATATTTTTTTATTAAAAATCTTTTTAAAAAGCGTTATAAAATTTTAACCCGATTCTGCCATAAAATGAATTGTGAATGATTTACAATTGTAAATGTATTAATTAGAGTTAATAATAAAAGCTGTAAAATGTGAATTGTTTGTTTATGATACCTAAAATATGTTCGAATATAAGACAGTGTCTTATATAATATATATACAGTGCAGTATGCAGTGATCATATTGAAAGCTAGCTAGTTATTTTATTGCTAGATTACATTATCAAAAATAGTCTTGGCCTTTGTCATCATATATCTTCAACCAGTGATGTGTGAAAGCTATAACCATCCCAATAATGTTTTTCTACTTTTGTCTTTAGGAAAGCCATCAAATGACCCTCTAAATCCAGATTACACACCATCAAAGCTTCTACACAGACCTGAAACCTCCAGGAAAATGGACCGTTATCAGAGGTCTCTGAGACGAGCATCAGAGGTCTCTGAGATGAGCATTGGAGTTCAGCCTACTGAGGAAGTAGAGGACATGGACATGAATGTAACAGAAGATATGCAGAAACTGAACACATCTTACAAAGAGCAAGTGAGAAGCCTAGTGTCAAAGGTACAAACTCTCACCTGTGAGTGGAATCAACTGAAATCTGATGTGGATTTAAATGATGATCAAATCATTCACTTCAACACTGGCCTTCGCTCATCCAAAGTGTTTTTCGCCCTACTGACACATCTTACCACTTCTTGGAGTCCGAGAACACAGAGTCCTCCAACACCTCTCCAGTTTTACTTAGTCTTAATGAAACTGAGACTTGGCCTCACTCATAATGATCTTGCCTTCAGGTTTCATTGCACTTGTGCAACAGTCTCTGCAATATTTCATGACTGGCTGAACGTAATGACACAGCGCTTCAGCTTTCTAATTCAGTGGCCTTCTAGGGAAGAGATTAGGAAGAATCTTCCTGCCCTGTTCAAAAGCCCCCCTTTCAATTCAGTGAGATGTATCATAGACTGCAGCGAGATCTTTATTGAACAACCAACATCACTCAGTGCAAGAACAATGACATACTCCAACTGTAAGTCCCACAACACCATCAAATTCCTGGTTGGCACCAGTCCAACAGGGTCAATCACATTCCTCTCCAAGTCTTGGGGTGGGAGATCCAGTGACGAAACGATCACCAAATCATCTGGATTAATTGATCTTTTGGAAGAGGGAGACATTGTCATGGCTAACAGAGGGTTCAGTTTCCCGGAGTATTTTGCTGCGAAAGGAGTCCAGCTACTCATACCAGCTTCAACCCGTGGAAAGACGCCGCTTTCAGGACGGGAAGTGTCTGAGTCACGTCACATGTCAAGGTTGAGGGGTCATGTGGAAAGAGCTATTGGTCGCATTAAAAAGTACTGCATTTTGCGACAAACGCTCCCCATGAACTTGGTGAAGCGAAGATCAAAAGACACAGTGGCAACTGTTGATAAAATTCTGTTGGTTTGTTCTGCATTATCTAATTTGGACAAGTCACTAATCAAGTAAAAAAAAATACATTAGACAGTAGACACTGACAAGTCAGTGCTCGCAAAATCGCCTGCCCGACGTCCCGGGGCTATTGTGTTTTCAAGTCGGGCTACCAAAATGCATAACCGGCCTGCCCGACGGGCTATCTGAAATAGTGTTCGCTTCAGTCTTGTTATAATCAGATTCAGCGCGTTCTTCATCTTCAATCCGCAGCGGCGCCAAGCAGAGCACACGTCAGAAACAGAGGATAGGGTGTGTGTGTGTGTGTGAGTCTCATGGGTCTGTTAATGTCAGAATATTTGAGATGACCAATCAAATCAAAGTAGGCGGGCTTTATATACACAGAAGCTGCTGAGCGCGAATTTGAGCAGAGCGACTGACGCTTCAGTTTACGGTCGAGTGCGAGATGAGATGTAAGTTAGCTAAACTAAATATTTCATATTTGACAGCTTTTTTAGGTCATACATGTGAAACAAATGACAAAAATAATCAGACAATCGAATATACTTTTGTCGAATTTCGCCATTTTGAACTGAAAATAGGCCTATGCAACGTGACCAATAATTACTGTCATTGTGAGGGGACATTAACAGAGCATTAACAAAGCCGTTTTCATCATGTTAGGCAGAAGATTAATAATGAATGTGTACATGTTGAGAATTAATATACATTTTGTAGCCTTCAGTAAATTAAAAAAGTTCAGCTTTAGGAGGGGAAGAGACAGGGCAAGATGAGGAGACTGAGAGAAAAAGAAAGAGTGATGGATAAGAAGTGAGAGCAGGTATTGACACATAATCTACTGCCCACTAACATGGTTTTAAAGCTATTTCTTATCCTTTTTTGGCCTTCAAACGTCTTGAAATGGACATATCAGAGAAATAGGACCCCCTAATAACCTTAAATGTAGGACCTCTTTGATTATAAAGCCCTGTCTACGGCTCTGTATTAGGAATACGATCAATAATTAATGTGTACATATTGTGAATGAATTTAATAAACTTAGTTAGGCTACCTAGCTTTCTTAGTAGCTTTCAGTAAATGAACGCGTCTGAGAAAATGATTCATAAATCAACCTATCAGTTGACCCTGTTTACTTTCTTCACTGACAGACAAAAATGAAAAGCCTATATCAGTCAAAGCTCAGCTTTAGGAGGGGAAGAGACAGAGCAAGAGAAAAACTAAGAGAATAGGAGTGATGCTGATGAGGAGAGAAAAATAATCAGCTGCCCCTGCACTTGCATGGTTTTAAATCTATTGTTATCCAATTTTTTTGGCCTTCAAAACATCTTAAAATGCACATATGTAGATCAGAGAAATCAACATTTTCTCGGGGGTGCCCCCGGACCCCCCAAACTAGCCTACCTCACATTCGGGACCTCAGTGATGATAAAACCCTGCCATCTGCATGTTAATGAAACTTAATAGTGAGCATTAGACCCTAAACTAAAGTGTTACTTTTTTTTTAATCTTTTTTTTTTTTTATCATACCCTCATTGGGGGCTGAGCCACAGACACAGACTGATTCATGTTCCACACTGATCACACACATTTCAGTTTAGCTAGAACCAGATGCATATGATATTTTGTGTTTTGAAAAAGTTTTTGATTCATTGTTTTGACTCCTAACCAATTTTCTACATTAAAAATTGTCTTTTTATCTGGGCTAG
The DNA here is from genome assembly GCF_963993115.1 of Abramis brama. Classification (NCBI taxonomy): domain Eukaryota; kingdom Metazoa; phylum Chordata; class Actinopteri; order Cypriniformes; family Leuciscidae; genus Abramis; species Abramis brama. The sequence goes on from NC_139977.1 coordinate 7,312,580, forward strand.
TAACATTCATTTCGGGGCTACCAAAATCTGAAGAGTGCCTGCCCGAAGGGCTACCAGCGATTTTGAAATTCTGCGAGCCCTGCAAGTGGTTGGAAACCTTTTATTTCGTTATTGAATGTACAGAATTAACATTGGTGGCAGATTTAACACATGAAATATTGCATTGTGTATATCCTTTGTATATAGGTTTTTATTGGGTTTGTTTGATCTTTAATTTTTTTTTTTTCTAACTATCTACAATTATTAAACATTTGTTTGTTAATGAGAACATTTGTTGTTCTGCAATTGATTGAATGTATTTCACAACAAAATTAACAATTTTAACAGATTACTTAAAAGGCTGTGTATGATTTCACATTTATTTGGATTATGAAGAACACACTGAACAAAACCATTGCTCACCATGGTGCCTTTTTAAGCCTACACATTTCAGATGAAACACCTTGTGACAGACAGAGCACTGTGTGACACATGTTTTAGACCTACTTTTAGACAAACAGGAAGTCTCTGCGATCAGAAATTGTTTCCTCAGTTTGTGTGTGTAAATTCCTGTGAGAATGTGCTGTCTGTAGAAGAGATGCAGTTCTGGTCTGACCTGAGCCTTTGGTCGCATACTTTCTGAGTGTGGCAGTCCTGTTGTTCAAATGACAAAAATGTTTATATATATATACAAACATGCGTATAAGCGCGTTAAGGGTTTTCCTGTTAGAACGGTGTTGTGTTAGTGTTGAGGTTTGCGCGGAGATAACGGATAATCGTTTGCACCTTCAAATCTATCTGATCTGTACGGAAGAGGATTAGGGCCAAGCAATAATAAAAAAATAAATCTCGAGATTAAAGTCACTATAATGCGAGATTAAACTCGTTAAATTTCAAGAAAAAAAGTCGAAATACAATCTTGAGAATAAACTCATTACATTTCGAGAATAAAGTCGTTGTGTTTTGAGAAAAAAAGTCGAAATGAAATGTAGAGAATAACGCATTCGATCAGTGTTCATTGCATAGTCTACTGATATCAACCTCATCGAGGTTTCGTGGTTTCCCAGGATACCATAAGATGCGTTATTAATCGTTGTTGGTTGTGTACGCCTCCATCCACAGAATGTAACGACTGTAACCATCTATACAGCCATTAATGGCAATGCCGTACGGTTTTAATTTATCATAGCTGTCCATATGCCAGAGTGCATTTGGGCCAGCGCAAGTGTACTGGCGTCTTATCAAGCGTCTCCTTCGTCGAAATTCCACACCTTGATGATCAACAAGTTTAGTAATGCGTCTTATGGTATCCTGGGAAACCACGAAACCTCGATGAATTTCATGTTGGACAAAAGCGAGTACATCGCACAAATTGGACTGATTTTTTCTTCTAAAAAGACCTAGCCGACCTAGACCTAAGAATGTTCTATTCTTTGTTACTGAAAGAAAGTCTAAAATATAGCTTGACTAAGTGATCCAACTCTGCCATGTCCTCTATCAGTAGGCTATTTTTTTTATTATTGCTTGGCCCTAATCCTCTTCCGTAGATCTGAGCCCAGTACTCTTCAGAGAACTCTACTTTCTGAGTGTGGAAGTCCTCTGTTGTATGTATGTATTGTGTATATATATATATATATATATATACAAACATACGTATAAGCGCGTTAAGGGTTTTCCTGTTAGAACAGTGTTGTGTTAGTGTTGAGGTTTGCGCAGAGATAACGGATAATCGTTTGCACCTTCGAATCTATTTCAGGGAGTGCGTTCTCGAGACACCAGGCACTGTTTTGTGCGGATGGGCGGCCGGAGCGCGTTAAGGGTTTTCCTTTTAGAACGATTGTGTTAGCGGCCCCTAAGTTAATAACTAATGATCTTCGCAACGGAAGTGAATCAATCAATCAAAACTAACTTTAGCTGGACAATAACTTTATTCTAGAGCTGCTGAAGCCTAAACAATCTGTTACGGTAATTTCCTATTATCTCTGTAAAGCTGCTTTGAAACAATCCATATTGTTAAAGCGCTATATAAATGAAGGTGACTTGACTTGCCCGGCCATGCAAGTGCAATGCCCACTAATAACCTCCCCGGTCACCTTAGAACCACACAGAGCTCCAACTTCACCAAATACAAGACAAACATCGTCCACATTGTAAGAACAAATGTTTCTAACTTTTCCGCTATGGAAGTAGTTGTAAGCATCTAGACTACGATATGCCTTGAGCGCTTCTCTCGTGTAGACACACTCGGTCTCAACCAGATAATGGTACACGTCTGGATACGTCGGGGGGTGAGGAAGGAGAAACACCAAGAAACCATTTACAGCTGGCATGATGGGATGAGAGGATAGAGAAATGGGGAACAGAGAAATCTGGAATGAAGACCACCTCTCATGTAGCCTTATTCTGATATGCTTGTTTCTCTCTGTCTCATGCATGTATAACATAATAAATAAGTAATCTCTTGGCAAAGTATCTGGTGTAGCTTCCGTGATTCATCCATAACGGGGGAAAGCATGATTTTCAAGTCTACAAGGGTATCGTTACACCCCATAGCAACGATTGTATTTAATTTTACAGTACAATCATAACATGGTACAGACATGATCTTAGTTTCATAATGTCCTTAAACATAATAATATTGCTGGCCAAAAAGTTGACTGAGTTGTCCTCCCCTTTAGGGAGTACATTGAACGCTCAAGTCAGTTCTGGCAGTCAGAGCAGATATTTGTGTGCTTTGGAGGCCGATCTAAGGGACTGCCAGTTACAAAGCAGAGACTCTCTCATTGGATAGTGGACGCAATAGCACTAGCTTACAAGTCCATGGACTTGAAGTGCCCTATAGGGGTGAGGGCCCACTCCACCAGGGGTATGCCCTCCTCTTGGTCTAGCGGAGTGTCCATCGAGGATATCTGTACAGCGGCCGACTGGTCCTCGCCATCCACCTTGTTGGAACTGATAATATTCTGATTGTCAAATCCAATCTGACTTCTGACCTATAATGCTGCCTGAATCATAACCATACACTGCTCGTTCATTGGCCAGAGGAGAACTGGCCCCCCGACTGAGCCTGGGCTCTCCCAAGGTTTTTTTCTCTATTCTGCCCTGATGGAGTTTTGGTTCCTTGCCACTATCACCTTTTTCACCTTTGTTGCCATTGGCTTTTGGCTTGCTTAGTTGGGGACATTAAATTTAACATTTGATGAAATATTCAACAATAATATTGATCTGCCTGCATTGACACCATTATATGAGAACTGAACTGAGCTGGATGATGACGTCACTTTTTCTCAAGAGCGGCTGTATGTATAAATGAACTAAATTAATAACTTTTTTATAACAAAAATGAAACATCATTGAACTTTCTTAAGCTGGACTGTGATGTTATTTTCTTTTGGAAACAAACTTTGCATTATTTTCCTGTTATCTCTGTAAAGCTGCTTTTAAACAATCTGTATTGTAAAAAGCACTATATAAATAAATGTGACTTGACTTGTTTTTACACCGCCAGGTTTTACAACTTGGAAGGCCCTACTCTTCAGGCACAGATATTATCTGCTTAACCAGTCCCCAAACGCAGGGTTTTTCCTAGTGGTGTCATGCCCCATGGGTCCATAACCTTGGTTCCCTGGTGGGCTGAAATGCCATTTGTCTTCAGTATTTGGAGAAAAACAGAGTTTTCCCCATAAGCATCAGTAACTGACGCAATGCTCACTCCCGTCATCTCGGGGAACTAAGGTTACATTAGTAACCGAAACGTTTTCCATTCTTTAACACAGAGAGTCACAAATGAAGTGTGGGGAGACGTTTATTCAGTTCTTTTAAAAGTGCCTTACATTATGACTTGAGGTAAATCCATATATCATAATGAGAAACATTTCAGGACAAGACAAACCTGCTTTCAAATATAGATTGATATAATTTCCCTGTGTTTTTAAAGTTTTTTTTTTTTTTTAAACGTAATTATATTTAAGAAGAACACCATGGTACATGGTATAAAAAATACACTGAAACTCCAGGGAAGATCAGAAATGAACTGAGTGGTATTTTGAATCACAGTAGAGGTCCTTTTTGCATCACTAACAATGTCATCGCTTACTGCTATATATATATATATATATATACTGTACTGGTATGGTTATAGCACTCTGGCATTTAAAAATCATTCACATATTAAACAAAAAGAACAAACTTATTGCTTTTTTAAAACATTCTATAAACCACTTATTCATGTGCAAACTGTCTTGATGACCGTGTCAGTGTGGTTTACTCTTATGGTATATTTGGAGGGGAGATTAGGGAAAGGGACTGGGGTTTTTAGTACACCCATGAGATTGGCACCCACTGTGGGGTCGAGGAGGCTCTCTCGATGGCCTCTTCTACACCCTTAACACTCTCATCTACATCATTGTTGACGAGAATTTCATCGAAGAAGTGGCGGTATGAACTGAGGATGCCATCGGATTCTTTCTGGATGTTCTGCACTGCCTCTGACTGAAAAGTAGAAAAGCATAGATTACAAATCTTCAGTGTACAAAGGAAACATTACTTTTATTATAAACTTCAGGTCGTAAGCATGGATAGGTGGGCATATTGGGTGGGCCATAAGGGTGGGCTTATTGGACCAGATTCACAAAAATCTTCTTGTGAAATAATTACTTGAGATAAAATGTTCTCAAATATTTTCTTAAATGCTGTATTTTGGCTCTCTCTAGAGTAGTAGTTTTCAGTCCTGGTTAACGATCCCTCTCATTTGTGCTGAATTGATTGTTCCTGAATTTCAAACGTCACGCATAATCAGGATCAAATTATTGTTTACATTGGTGTAACTTCAAAGGAAACATGCACAACCCTATTAGCAGTAATATGCAATACATGTAGCTACTGTTAAGTTGTAATGCTTAAGTGCAAAAATAAATTTGAAATAACCTAATAAAAGCATAAAATATATGGAGGATTTAAGACAAGTTGGAGGTTATCCTAACTTTGAAAAGTTATTTACGATGGTTTTTAATAGGCCTTCCATGATTTCTTGATTCAATTTGAGTACTTGATTTAAAAAAATCCTTGATTGCAATTTACCCATGTCGATCAAGTGGCAAAATACCAGAAGTGGCGCATAAGTTGATTGTTTATATTATGTATATTACATTTTGTATTCACAGTAACAGTGTTGTTCAACAAAACCATATGATCACTTGTTTTTGATACTTTATTTGAACCAACTGTTATTGCCTCATTGTTATTATATTAATAATATAATTAATATTGTATTTTAATTCATTTTATTGGCTATTGTTCACTTAGTCTTATTATTACCACAAAAAAATATCCGATTAGTCATCAAAATAATCAGCCAATTACTCTATTACCAAAATAATCATTATTGAAAGCTCTTTTTTATTTTCACGAATTTGATTTCTTTTCAAGTTTTGTCTTAAGAACAATGTTAAGAACATTCTTAAGAAGTATTTTTGGAAATACTTTTTTTTTTTTTTTTGGAAATACAAAAACAATTTTATTCTTAAGAAAGTTTTGTAAAATCTGGCCCCTGGGGCTTAAAGCCTGAATGAATCAGTTTCTAACCTGATTGCCAGTGTTAGTAGGAGCAATGAACATCACAAGAGGAGCAAACTCTGCCGTTCTGAGCACTTTCAGCGTCTGGAAAAAAACAAAAAGAGTTCAGAAAGCAATTGACTGACAAGGGTAGAAATAGTGACGGTTCATCAAAATAAAAACAAACTAGTTTTTTAAGAAAATGTGAATGGTGTTTTCTGTGCAAAACTTGACAGCACAATGCTGGGGATCAAATGCTATGGTTATTTAATAGCTGACTCAACAGTGTGGCATTACCTGTGGTTCCACATCCAGCAGAGCAATTTTCCCCTGTGCGTGAATCTTGTCAACAGTTTCGATCTTAGTACCAAACATGTGTCCCTGGTGACTGCCATATTCAAGTAGTTGATTCCCGACGATACATTTGGTCATTTCATCATTGGAAATAAAGTAATATTCTTTGCCATTCTCCTCGTCCTTCTTTGGAGGTCTAGTGGTGTCTGCAAAGAAATTTTTTATTTATGATTCATTATTTTGTCATGTTTTCCAGTGAACAATTTAAAAAAATATATATATATATTTAAGAAGCAAAACTCCATATAACTTTTTTACAGAGAAAACATAATAAATGTATATGAATCTTTAAATCTTTGAAATATATATCATCTTATAGTCTTATATAGATCTGTTTTGTTTCTCAAGTAAAATTGATCTTGTTTTAAGGATGATAGGATACTGGAAAACAAAATAAAACTATAAATTAAGAAAATAATTTTGCAGCAAAAAGTTGTCAAAACAGCCTTAAGTGTTTTAAACATGTTTTTGCATTTTAAAATTGAAAATTAACATTTTTAAAAGGTGCAAGGTGTAGTGACACATTTTTTAAAAGTTGAGCTTTGTTTAACATGAGTGCTGCATTAAAAGAAACAAACAAAGATGTCCATCTAGCGTATGCTTACATTAGTCTGGAAATCCAGACCCAAATCTGAAAGATTAAGGGTCTGGCATTGAGTAATGAAAATCGCCCAACTCGAGGGCGGCACCAAGCATGCATTTGAAAATCTCACTGCACGCAATTGGATAACACCAATCACTGTCGTGATTGCGCTGTCACTAGCGCTGCCGTCATCTGTTTAGTTCGCCTCTGGCCCGCCTATATCAGATGCACCGATGTGATTGGTGCAGCTTGGCTACAAGGGCATAGTTAATGAGCATCATTACTCAATGCCAGAGTAACTCGCTGAGCAAATTCAAATTGTGCTCTCGCGAGAACTCTGGATTTCCAGGGTATGCTTCCATAGAAAACCAGACAGTTGATGGCACCCATTGACTTCCATAGTATATATTTTTTTTCTTTTAGCTACTATGGAAGTCAGTGGCTAATGTCAACTGTCTGGTTTCCAACATTCTTAGAAATATCTTCTTTTGTGCTCAACAGAAGAAAGAAACTCATACATGTTTGGAACAACATGAGGGTTAGTAAATAATGACAAAAAGAGGGAATAGATGATTTTTTGAAGAATGTTGGTAACAAGAAAATTGGCGGTAGCCACTGACTAACAACTTGAATTGAATTTCAACTATAAAGTAGCACTCCAGTGTGTTCATTTATACTCATGTCTGACCTTGATGAAGAAATTGATTGAGTCAAGAAAGAAACCTGAAAAGATTGCTGGGGCCCAGAGTAAACCTTCCTTATTATGCAAATAGTCATGGTTTTGTTTTGGCTAGATTTTGTTCAAAATGACCTTGTATCCATTTGTTTTGCGATTTCGCTTGAAGTACATAAACAATAAAAATGGTGTGGCATGTCAACTTGACATTGCTAATGAAGGTGAGTAATGAATGACAATTTTTTAGGTGAACTACTGTGCTGAAAATTCCTAAATAAACCAGCGTGAAATCCATGTTGGTCCGGGCTTTTTACGAGTTGGTATAATGCTGGTCTAGCTGGTGAACCAGCATAGTCAAGCTGTTATCAAGCACAAAATAAAAAAAAATAAAAAAAATTAGCTGGTCCAGCAGCACACCTGCTTCCCATGCAAGGGATCAGCAAACCAGAAACCAGCATCTCAGGCTGGTCCAAGCATGCAAACAGCTGGTGAACAGCAATACTGGATTTTTCAGCAGGGTATCCATACATGGATTTACGACCGTATGTAATTGTTTTGCTATGTTTAAACATTCCTAAACACTGTTTAAAATTCCTAAATACAGGTGGAAGACTTTGGAGCTATGCAGCTGGATTGTACATACGTGGTGCTGGGTAGGCAAACTTCTCAGGATATTTGGTCAGCAGTGCATTTTTAATATGGCTCCTTCCAACTCCAGGTGCACCTTTAAACAAGAGCAAAACATTGAATATGAAATTTTAGCCTGTAAACTTAGCTGCACATTTTCAAATATTAAGCTCTCCTTTTTGTGGATCTACATGGTAATTTACCTTAATGAAAAAAAACTATACCAAAATGTATTTATATATGTATTATATTTATAATAAGTATACTACAAAACCATTAACATATTTACTGACGTATAACTTGAGACTTCCTGATTTAAATATTATAATTAAGCTTTATTTGGAGTAGGGTACAAAGGGGCTAAAGGCACTTCTTAAGAAAAATGAGCTTTTCACTTCTCCCATAGTGTATGATTGCAGAAAAAAAAAAATGCTTGTATTGAACATTGATGGAGCAACAGATTTTGTGTGAAAATAACCATAAAAGTGGTTTATTTTGTTTAAAAATCTGATAAGTGTATGTGGTGGCGAGGTGGAGCTTTTGCCCCACAGACACATGGGGTAAAACCAGCATGGGGCAAAAGGCACACAGTATTGATACAAATACTTAGACATTATTAAAAACATATTATTTTAGCCAAAGTTAATACTTTTTCAAAACAATCACTTCAGCAAATTTTGTACTATTTTTGGTTTATTTTGATAAAATAATTGATTTTTGTTCAATAAAATGTTCATTTTAATAAATACAGAAACAAAAAAAAAAAAAAAAAAAAAAAGTAAAGATTCTGAAAGCATTGAAGGAGATCCCATAACTATTAAATATATGTACAGTAGTAATAATAAATAATATTTTATTATATGATATGATTAATGTCATATTTTTTAAGAATGATGGCTTCATTATAAATATGGTGATTATCTCTAAGGTGGACACCCAACTTAATATATGATATTTACCATCTAAATCTAACCATCTATTTATATATAAATCTATATAAATCTATATATTTCTGTATTCCCATTTCCTCAAACAGCAAAAAAAAAAGAAAAAAAAAAAGGAAACCATATCAATAGCCTGGTCAGAAGAGAGAACATGACAAATTAGCCATCACTCCCTCTTTAATTAGCCATCACTCCAAATTAGCCATCAAGCAGTTGTATTGGAAACACTCACATAGCAGTGTTAACTATTTGTTCTGGAATTAAATGCCAAGGTCAAGTCAAGTCAAGTCACATTTATTTATATAGCGCTTTATACAATACAGATTATACAGGAATATAATGCAACAAAGTTTGTTTCCAGATGAAAATAGGGTCACAGTCCAGCTTAAGTAAGTTCAGTGATTTGAATATTAAATTAAATGTTAAATTTAATGTCTTTAAAGGTAATATTACACAATTTTTTTTTTTTTTGGGATTTTCTTTTATTTATGTATATTTATAACACTATACTTTGAGCTAGATTTACAATGTTAATAACAGTGCAGACACGTCATCACAGTCCAAAACTGTGGAAAGAGCCCACGATGATATGTACTCCCATAACGTCTGTTTGCTTTGTGCTCTAGTTTTGTTTTTACCTGCCTGTCCGCCTGTCTCAGTGCTTTGAGTTGGTTGTCATGGTTACTGATTTAGTTACGCACCTGTTCTGAGTTTCTTTGATTATCTACCTGTGTATTTAAGCCCTGTGTTAGTTCTGTTCCTTTTTTTCCTATCTCATCTTAGTTAGTTGATTGTTCAGTTAATGTTTTTAATCTAGAGTTTTCAGTGTTTTGGAAAATAAAAAAGTTTTATTCTACCCTCTTGAAACCACGATGTGACACATAAATCCTCCATTCCCAAGAATTCCCTGCTGGTCTAAGCTGTGTCAAAGGTGACGGAGGCACAATATTTAAAGTTAATAGGGTATGATAATGCTTACCGATCAGAACCAGAGTTTTTCGGATGAATGCAGGAAGTCTCACCACTTCTTCATAGGATATTACATCAAGCTGGTCAAAGACTAAAGAAGAAAAAAATCATCAGTTAATGCTTGACAAGTGCATCTGTGTAAGGCCTTTTTTACAGGACCAGACTCATGTTGTTGCTTTAACTCAGACACCATTTGAGCTGCGTAACAGAGCTGAAGCTCTATACAGAAAACACAATGATTTCTGGGTTACCACAATGAGTATTTTTTTAATTACAGCCATAAAATGGTTATTGGGAGATGGCATTGGAGAATAACTAATCATTGTGAAATCAAATTTACATTAGTAGGGGTGTCTGTCACCTTTATATCCAGAAAGAAAATGAATCTACATGGAATGGTACACAAATTTAAAGTGCAGATTATCAACAGCTTAAATCACCTGCATTTAGTGCAGCACAGAAAGTGCATTTTCAAACAATGGGTAAGTAGTTTGTGCTAGAATTTTATATTGCTTTATGAAAGCCTTATTTTTCAAAAGAGTGTTATAAGAGCATTTTCTCAAAATAATGATGTAAAACAGGCTTTAGAAATTATAAAGAGGTGAGCTTCACTAACTTGAGCTGTGTTTGGCCAGGTATTTGTCTTTGCATTTCTTCTTCTTGCCAAAAGGACTGCAGGACTGTCCGGCTTCCCGTGTCGCTTTGCTTTTGCTTGCTACTCGCCTGAAGAAACATCAGAAATGTTTAGCTTGTGTGAAAGAGAGGGAGATCTTAAACGTACATCACTAATTACTTGCGGATGTTGAACAGTCATCAAATGCAGGAAAAGAATGCAGGTCAGAACGCACCATTCCTGAAGTTCTGGAGATGGGATGAGTCCTGCAAAGTCTGTGGAGGAGCTGTCCACCTTTCCTTGCCACCAGTTTGGATCTTTCTTATTGATGATATGAATGATGTCACCCGTTTGGAATTTCAGGCCAGCTTCTTTGCATGGGATCAGGTCATCTTTGGCAGGGTCATAGTCAAACTGTGCTCTCATATACATCTGCAAAAACATTATCCGGAAAACATTACTCTCTCATAAAACCATCACAAGTGCTTCATAAAGATGATTTAGCCAATCAGTGCCTTCCAATTTTAGCGGTCGGTTTCTCCAGGGTCAACGAATCCAGGAACATGTCCTACTTGAGTAAATCATGTTGTGTATATAAACATCATCCTGTTGTAGAATTCAGTTCAATTTAAGTTGAAGCTATAACTAGCATCTTCAAAATAAATAAATAGATAAGTTTCCCCTTATGTAATGCATTCATTTTTGGTTTAACTATTCTTTTAATTTAATTATCATTAAAGATTTAAAGAAATAATTAAGATTTTTTTTTAATGCTCATCAAGGCTGCATTTATTTGATCAAAAATACAGTAAAATAGCAATATTGTTACAATAAGCAAATGTTATTACAATTTGAAATAACTGTTTTCTACTTTAATATATTTTGTAATTTATGCCTGTGATTTACTCCAGTCTTCATTGTCACATGATCCTTCAGAAATCATTCTAATACGCTGATTTTATTTATAAGATACAGATACAGATAGACAGAAAGCAGACAGATACAGTGCTATGCATAAGTTTAGACACCCATGCTAAAGTTGACTAAAAAGAGGAATAAAAAAATCATCTTTTGGAAATTGAACTTAATGCCTTAATTAAAAAAATTAGGAAAAATCCAACCTTTTATGGACACCAATTTTCTTTGTGAATGAATAATGTCATGGAGTACTTTCCATAAGATCATCTCTCAATGCAAATCAAACCAGCTATTAGGCTAACTGAAATAAAACCATGCCAATCTCTAGGTATGGTGAATGCTATGTGATGATGTGGGGCTATTTTAATTCCAAAGGCCAAGGGAACTTTATCAGGATGCATAGTATCCTGGATCCATGAAGTAACTGGCCTTTAAAAATAAAAATCTGCCTGCCTCTATGGGAATTTAACATAGGGGTGTCCAGACTTATGCACCCTGTATTTTAAGGAAGAACATTTATTTATTTACGATACATTATTCATTCACAAAGAAAATTGGTGTCCTTAAAGGTTGGATTTTTCCTAATTTTTTTAATTAAGGCATTAAGTTCAATTTCCAAAAGATGATTTTTTATTCCTCTTTTTAGTCAACTTTAGCATGGGTGTCTAAACTTATGCATAGCACTGTAGATAGACAGATAGACAGATAGAAAGATAGAAAGATAGATAGATAGATAGATAGATAGATAGATAGATAGATAGATAGATAGATAGATAGATAGATAGATAGATAGATAGATAGATAGATAGATAGATAGATAGATAGAATGATTTTAGTGACAATATCTACAGCTAGTGCAAATACAGTCTAAAACAGATAAGCAAAACTCTAGATGGAACTAGATGTTCTGACTTAAACGTAGCACAACGGCTACTTGTATATGGTGAAAGAGGATTTAGAAAACTGCCATAGCTCATCACAACGTCAAACTATGTTTCACAATCAACTGCAGTGCAGTTTGACGCTGTGTGACCAGAAGATGGCAGAAGAGGGTTTGAAGTTACTTCATCTAATGAGAAAAGTAAGTGTACAGTTATCTGCTATTGATGCTTAAATAGTCACCTGTGTCTCTCATTGGTTTCCCATTCCCATGATAAACCCCACACCTTAATTTAATCAAGGATACAGAATAGACAAAGAAAGAAGTGATCAAATTACATTTGAGCGCATATTTACAGATCAAAGCGAGATGAGTTGATTGTGATCATAAAAAATAATAATAATAAAATGAAGCAAGAAAAAGGTATGATGTGAGATTGATTTTGCTGCTGTTTTACTCACCTCACATGCCATATGGCGACTTTGCTGATTGGGGATGATTTTCAATGTGACAACACCGTTTGTGTCTTTCTGTAATGTTAAAAAGCATCCAACAACATACAATAAAGAGTAACATAATCACAAATATCATCTCTGAGTGTCAATTCCTCTTACAAACTGCTCAAAATGTGCCAGTGTTGGGGAAGCTGCTTTGAAACTGTAGCTAGACAAGCAACAAGCAAATCACAATTTAAAGTTAATCTTTTAATAAAGTATTTACACAAAAAGTTACTAACAGATAGTAGCAATTTACACTGATGCTTTCTTTGCTCAGTTTCACAGCAAATTCTAATTAGTGTAATGCAAAAAACTTATCTTTCTTATTTATGTATACAGTAATGTGTATATATATATATTACTGTACTTGCCAATAACATAGTATTAATTAAATAAAAGGCCACTGATTACGTTTCTTAACACACTCAAGTACACTTGTATTTTTAAATTCAATTTTACTTTAAAGTTACAATAACATGCAATTAAGTGTACGAAGACATTACAATCAGTTTCCACTTCAGCATTTTCTTTTTTAAAGTGTTATTTCTGTAATAAGCACACTTTTTAAAAGTTAATGTTAAAGTGTACTTCTTTTTCAGTGTGCAGACACAACAACCCACCAGAATCTTCTGCAGTTGGTCTACACTTTCATTAGCAACACTTTTCCCATTGATCTCTGCGATTTCATCGCCTTCATGTAAAGAACCTGTTTAAAAAAAAAAAAAGAAAAAAAAAAAAGAGTTAAGCAGTTATCCATTGAGCTCTATGAAAACTAGGGATGTCCCGATCAAGTTTTTTTCTGATCCGAGGCATTGCATATTGAGTATCTGCCGATACCGATCCGATTCTTATATTTTCCTAATGTTTGGTTAAATTTATAGGTCTGTATATAAATACATAAGGGATAACCCACAGCTAGCTGTGCATTAAACGATTTTAGTGCACAACGCGAAGCTGAGTGAATTCAAATAATTGAATGCACAGCTAGCCGTGGATCATCCTGCTTATACCATTGCCGTTTGCCAACGTTGACAAGTTAAAGCTGTTATTGATGTTTGCTGCACAATATTTGATCAGAAGGGTAAAAATTGCAGATATTTTAGTTAGTTACGGCTTGTTAGATCTAGCATTCTGCCGCTTTGAATCAGACACAGAGATTAAGTAGTGAGTAAGATTACATTTATTTAAATGAATGAATCTTAGCATTTATTTGAATTCATTATCAAGATAGAGAAAGAGCCAATAATAACCAACTGCAGAACCGCAGAACCATACGTCATAACAGTGTGAGGACGACAGCTCCAGCCTGACAGTCTGATGCCGGAAGTGGACGGAGTTCATGTTTAACACGGTAGAACAAGGAAAAGAAGAAGAGAAGAAGCTAAAAATAAGTTATATCTTTGGATACAACATACTTAACGTTACGCTTATACGAAACGGCTCTAAGTATTTTGTAAGTTAATATTCAACAATATTATTGATCTGTCATTGACACCATTATATGAGAACTGAACTGAGCTGGATGATAACATTTTCTCCAGAATGGTTAACGTAACATTATATAGATTAATTAACTGAATGAATAACTTTTTTACAACAGAAATGAATCAACACTGAACCTACTTAAGCTGGATTATGACACGATGATTATTTTGTTCTAGATCTGCCGAGACAAACTTTGTTGCATTATTTTCCTATGATCCGTGTAAAGCTGCTTTGAAACAATCTGTATTGTAAAAAGTGCTATATAAATAAAGGTGACTTGACTTAATAAATGTGACTAAGTGAGAATTGTGACGATGGCACATGATCATGTATTGTTATTTTACAGTTGGATTGTATCACTTTGTTAGGTTACATATTTATGGTTTGTGATTTAATTTGTTGTTAAGCGTTGTATTTTATAGCATTTGTTAAATTTTCTGACCATGAGAATTGCATTAATTGTATTTTATTTCACCTACAGAACCACATAATTCAGAGAGGTTCAGCGCTAACACCTTTGGAGCAATGCACAACATGCTGCAGAAATGTTCACTGCCCTTTTTGTGATAGCAGTCTTTTTAAACAGACAAAACGGGACAAATTGAATAATCACATTAAAATCCACTTTAAAAAGGCTGTTGTTCATGGAGGTATGAACATCTGGAGTTATTTTTTAATATACAGTGGCAATAGATATTATTTTACATTTATCCATTTGGCAGACGCTTTTATCCAAAGCGACTTGCATTGCATTTCAAGGTACACATATTTAATAGTAGTCCCTTTGGAATTAGATGGGTTTTCTGCATGATTTAGACAAAATATTAAATTATATTCATTAACGTCTAAAGGTTAAACAAACAATCCAGACTGAAACTTAAGCTAACAAAACACAAACATTATATATTTCTGTATTTATATTTTGTTATAATATTTCATATCTATGAATGCATCCCATTAAACATGCAAACACATAGGATGAGTTTGAGTAGGGTTGGAGTTAAAGGAGATGAAAGGCGCCTCAGGATTAACTCCATTTGTATGGAGTTTTTATTTATTTGATTTATTTTTCACTTGAGAATTATTGTTAAATGTGTGCCTGCATAACTTATAAGATTTATTTTTATTTGGTTTGATTTTATTTTGTATAACTTATTTATTATTTAGTTCGATTTTGTATTTTTATTTAATTACTATTATTTATTTGGAGCAATTAAATCAAATGTTCAAACGCTCAACCTTTGTTCAATTTATATTGTTAATCATTTGACTCAACAAAACAAATGGATAAAGTATAATTTTAACTTTTAAAAAACTATTAACATTTGTTAATAGTAGTATATTGTATTTTGTTAATAGGGCAAAACATAATTCTTATATTTTATCATATTTGAGATATTACATTTTCAATTAAATCGCTTAAATGCCTTGCTGTGCCCACTTCCGGCATCAGACTGTCAGGCTGGCGCTGTCGTCCTCACACTGCTATGACGTATGGTTCTGCGGTTCTGCAGTCAGACCTATCTCGAAAGAGCTGACAGATGCGTGTGTGAATTACCTGCATCTGTTCAGCACAGTGGCGGAGCCAGAGGGGTGTCCGGGGTGCCATCCCAAAATTTTATTCGCTACTGGCAGTTGCTGATGCAGATTTTTTTTTTTTTTTTACGTTCGCTGGCAGCGCGCACAGTTTTCAAACGGACGAGCAGAGGATGAGAGAATATGGTTGCAAAACACCAAAGAATAAGAAAACATCATATTTGAAGTTTTTAAGGTTTAACATCAGGGTTGTTTGCTCTATTGTTCGCATCTCCTGATCGAGTACCTCCAGATCAAAATGCAGGCAAAGAAGAAGCAGAAACAAGCGATATCATAATGCGATCACTATAGGACTGTGAAGCTTTGGAGGTGTAGGGTGTTGATGGACTCGATCTACTCGTCTGTGTTTTGATCATCATTCTGAATCTGATCTGGATGTAGTCTTTGATAAAAATGTGATTTTCTCAGCTTTTTGCTCATGTTGCTTTTTTATGAAACTTACCAACATAAAAAAAAGGATGCACGAAGCTAGAATAAAACTAATTTTTTTGTTTGTTTGTTTATTTAAAAGCAGAGGGTCTGTTCTTTCTTTTGGTATATTGCATGTTCAGATATTCATATATCAAAATATTCTGGGGTGCCATGAAATTGTGAAAATGAACAAAAACGCTGGCGGTGGCTGACAACTGTTTTTTTTGTGTGTTTTTTTTATGCTGGCGGGAAAGAGTTAAGATAAAAATGTTGGAAATTGGATGATTAGATGTAACCACAGGTTGCCATATTTTTGCACAGGACCAATTAAACATGAAAAGAAAGGGAGAGATATCAGAGTTATTTTTAAAGAAGCACAAACAGGGAGACCAGGTGCAAACAGACCCCAGCCCTTGCATCACCACTGGACCCCAGAGCAGCTCCCTACCTCAGAGTCAGTGTGGTCAGACTTCAGGAACATCTACCAGACACAGGCGGTCAATCACATACCGAATTCAGGAATTTAAGTTGAGATGATTTTGTCCGATTAAAAGGATAGTTCACCCAAAATTGAACACAAAAAGAAGATATTTTAAAGCATGTTGGTAACCAAATAGTTTTGGGTTCCCGTTGACTTCCATTGTATTTTTTCTTTCTATACTATGGATGTTGATGGGAACCAAAACTATGTGGTTACCAATATCTTCTTTTCTGTTCCGTAGAAGAAGGTCATACAGTGATTTTTCAACACTTATAGACACAAACAGAATGACCCAATTCCTTCCACTGTGTGTGTGTGTGTGTGTGTGTGTAGCCACCAATAATAGCAGTGGCCACCCACTGGTCACCCCATGTATAAAACTCTAGTTCCGCCACTGGTTCTGCGTCTCTCTCTATAAACAATGAAGCTGTGAGTTTAATTACTTCAAAACCAGCGATGTTAGCCCCTTTTTGCTGAGAAATATAACTTAGTGATTCAGTAGCGAAGCTATTTTAGTGCTAAAAGTCATGGGAAAGCGTTGATAAGTTTCTGACACGCTAGAACAGATCTCATTGGTTCAGTTGAGCTGCTTCTTTTCCTTTTAACAGTGGTTGGAAAATTCTAATTCAAATTCACTTGAATGTGCATACTGCCACCTACTGCACGACACCTGCGTAATAGCTGACATAAAATAAAGGATCAGGCTTAAGCACACAGTGCGATTTTGGCTGTGATTTGGCCGTCTGAGACATATTTTGCTCGGGACATCCCTTATGGAAACTGCAGAATTGTTCACAAACAAACCAAGAATACACTGTACCTTGTCTGTGTATCATCCCGCCATGCAATATTCTGGCCACTGTACACCTCTGCTTTTCATTCAGCTTAAGAGTTACACCCTGAATAGACACAGAACACAATTTTACACTTCTGCTGTTTGGAGACTTCAAAACTTCTTTTCATTTCGGAGCTCAGTAGACATGGTCACTATGAACTGGATAAGACTCCTTTTTTGTTCCATTGAAGAAATAACAGCATACAAGTATGAAACAACACAAGTAAATAATAACAGAATGAATCTGTGAATTATTCTTTTAAAGATAATTGAAATTATGAGTTCAATGAGTTTAATTTTGTAAATACAAAAGAACACATTTATTTACACATAAAAATAAAAGGTATAATACCAGTGGCTCAGAGGCGTTCTTCTCAAAGGCCACTTCTCTCATCTTGGTTACGTCTTTGCCGTTCATGTGGCCCGCGCTGCCGTTGGTGAAGATTTCCTGTCCTTTGTTGTCATATGTCTGCATGGCGGCCTGGGAATGCAAACAGGAGCACATTAAGCTCTGTATTACAGGAACCAAACCTTTGAGATCATAATAATTAGCTTTGTCTTAGCTGAATCCATGTATCTGTGACGAGATATTAGGAAGGAACATAACATTCACATTTATAACATTGTTATAAATGTTACATGTACTTACTATTGTAATAACAGCAAATTATGCATAATTACATGCAACTATCCCTAATCCTAACCCTATAGTGAGTACGTTGCTAATTAATATTACTCGATACTTAAATGTATAATTATACTGTAAAAAGGACACCTTCAAATATAGTGTAACCAAACATATATAAGAACTTTGTCTTGGCATAAAATAAAGTGGTATGATGGAGGAGGAGAATTAAGGAGTCATTGTGGACATCTGTCCTGGGTTAACGATTAAACGGACACATTTTAACACCTCATTAAATCCTGCAATGCTGGGAACAGGTTGGCATGGTTATGTTGTCTGATGAGGGGGCTTGACTAGCATGACTAAACAAACTTCATCACAACTTAATAATGGTACCTTCTATAGTGCTCTGTTATTAATATGTTAAATAGAGCAAGTTTTTTTTTTTTATATATATATATATATATATATCCAACTTTTCATTAGTGGTTCAAAATGTATTTTCATACTGATAGAAACACTCCCATCTTTATTTATTTTTATTCACATAAGAATAAAGTTGCAAATCTTCGTTAATTTTGTTCATGAATTACAATGACCATAATCATCTCTGTATTTACCTTTATGCTGGATAGTCAGGTTCTTAACAAACTAGCCTGTTTTCAGGTAACTGCCAGTTCATTACCTAACTTTGAGATCCAGTTACTCAAGTCAATGAAATCACAAACGAGATCCATTTGGTGAAGTTCCAACTGAATGTGACTATATTAGAAAAGGATTAATTAATTTAATTTCAAATAAAATTAATGACTTTATTTTGAATAAACACATGTATTACAAACTAGACACCTAAACCTGCTAAATAAAATACCGCACAGGAACGAATGCCCATGTGAATGCATTTTGCTGCCTTCCAAAATTCAAGTTTGGTGAACTCTGACCTGCATGAAGATGTGTGACTAAAAGAAGAACAAGACATCTCAGCGTGATCTCTAACACCGTGTCTACACAGGACGCGACAGTTGTTGAGTCAGCTTGAGGCTGTCTACACTGGACGAGACAAAGCAGCCGTTGCAAATCAATTTGTTCTTTGTGTCAAAAGTAGCGCGAGCGCTTAAAGTACATCCGAAATAGAATGGGGCATCAGTTTAGCATCGGGTATTTGTTGTCGCGCCAGATCCAGTGTAGACAGCATCACTGATTATAATGGGTTCTGTTTGCTTTTGCCACGTCGTGCCGCTTGCGTCTGGTGTAAACGCGATGTATTCAAATGTTTCTACATTGCAGGAAAGTGGAATAGATTGTGTGTTTTTACATCTTGTATTAATTTATTTTTTTGTTTTTGAATTTATGCTTTTACAAAAGACACCACAGAGCGTGACATCATATCTTATTCATTGCAGTGTCAGAAGTGCTGAAAGTATAGTGTGACCGAAGCTTTAGGCTTAAATATTTTTTTGCTCAAGCACATTAACACAAACGCTTTTAGTTACAAAAGCATGATTTTATATGTTGTTGCACAGATGCAATAATTCATAACAAGCTTAGTATGTTGCATTCTCAGTAATTTTTTTCTTTTATTGACAGTTTTCTTTTCAGGTCAACTTCTGTAATTATTTATTGTTCAGGACTATGGTAAAACCATTTCTGGTAACCTGCCCTCATGCATTAGCCTATTTTTGAGCAAAATGATCTCACGGAGATGCTCAGTTGGTCAATCATCTGCTTTCACAGACACAGAAGTGGATCTAGGGGGCAGCAGTCAGTCATTTTAATCATTCTATGAAGACATGCATAAAAATGCCATGTCTTCATTTTACAACCCTTCAAGCAGTGATATAAGAAAAGCTCTTACATGCTGAATATCAACAGTGTATCAATGACCCGAGCTCAGGGCAAAGTTTACACCACATTAGTATTACACGATCAGGACTTTGGAACTTGGCTTTTAAGACATGATGACTGACGATTGGCTGATGTCAGGTTTTGATAACCAGCATAATCCGGTGTCAGCTAGATATTGTGATGAAGTATGATGTTTTCCCACATTGTGAAATCCACTATGTTTCACATGTTTCACATGTTTCAATCCACATGAGCGGCAGTGGGATAAGATGTGATACCTTTTCCTTAAAGGCATAGTTCACCCCATAATTTAAATATGATATCATCCCCGCTCATGTCATCCCAAAACTGAATGACTTTCTTTTTTCAGTGGAAAGCAAAATTTATTATTAAAATATTTTGAAGAATGTTGGTAGCCACAAAGTATTGGTGCCAATTGACTTCCATTGTATGGACAAAAAAGGCAAGGAGAAAAGGGCAGAACTAAAACACTTAATTAAAGTGTACCTTTTTTTCTTCATCAGTAATTACAGTCTTACTTCCTGCTTGAACTTATGTAGGTTTGTAACAAATTTGCAAAATACCAGCACGTCTTCATTGGCTGCCAGTGAGCTACGTCTACTTTGACCCGTCCTCAAACATTAGTTGTAGCTGAGACAGGAGAGTTTGGTTCATGGTTTTATTAATTGGCAATTCATCAACATGTATTATAGCTGGCCCCTTCAATTGGACCAGGGCAATTATTAGAAACAGAGGATTAGACTCATATGAACAAACTCTTAGGATTAGATTACTGCAGCCTTTAACATCTTTAACATGTCTGTTGAAAGAGGTTGTTTTTGAAAGCAAAGAATGACACAAAATCTCGCTTGTCATGGTCTAGCCATGAATCTTTTCGGTTTGAACTTGACACACCTAAAGTTTTAGTGAAAAACAGCAGTGTAAAAACATTCTTTGAAATCCCTGACACAAGACAATTTTTGGCAATAACCTGTTTAACAAATGGAACAAATACATTTGACTAGACTGCGATATATAGTCTATATGCATAAGGATATTAAGATGTTATAAATATTAACATCATGATTTTCTGTAAAGCTACTTTGAAACAAACAACGTGTATTGTGAAAAGCGCTATACAAATAAAATTGACTTGACACATTATATGACATTTAGGTCATAATCAACTATCAAAAGATGCTTTTGTCTAAACCTCCATAAGAAAACTTGAAGTCAGTAATTGAATAAAAGCATGTTGGATAATGCTCTGCATTTATTTCTCTGCCTAAACAGGATAGTGGCAGTGAAAGGTATTATGACCGGGTCCATTAGTGTGAGATAACAGGACAGAAGAGGAGCCCCAAGTCTGGGAGACTAAACTAAGCAAATCAAATCAGGGCTCTAGTGTTTCCCGATCGTATGGATTCTCTGCGGAAACCCATTTACACACATAACACACACACATGTACTGTATGATAATCCTGAAATGAGTGCTTACTCATATACGTTTACACTTAATTCAATTCAGTATAAATATAGCATCTGCCAGAACACATTAAGACCAGAGGCAGAGGTGCAAGTTTAATATCATGTCTCAATGCTCTTAAACACACAAGTTGACAATTGTCAGTGCACACTGCTTGTCTGTGATGTTTGTATACTATAATATTTACCCGTAAATAGTAGGCTCCCAACTACTTAATTTAATTCATAAAAACAACCTTTATTTTTTTTTATTTTTTTTCTATGAAATGTTTTGTTTTCCACAATGTGTGAGTGTGTGGTAAATGAAACCACGCATACGCCATTCATTCACACAGAGACACGCAGAACATGCAGGATTCGTATTTAAATACTCTCGTGCCCAGATGCGTTCCGGTTGATTTAATGTGAATCGGTACTCTGTAGTACCGACGTAATTCGGTCGGTGCCCTTGAAAGTAAAGTTTGGTACCCATTCCTAGTAAAGCCTCCTGTAAACTTGCTTCATACTGCTGACACAGCTGTCGTCATTAGAGGGAAGTCACATGTTCATAGGAAACAGCCGAACATCCTGAGCAAAGTTTGCATGCCATGATTTGGCTGATAATACATCAATGCATGAGTCAGCTAAAGAGAACCTAATGCGTGTCCATGCAAAGAAACTTGTTGACTCAGGTCTTGTGAAATCAGCACTTCAAGTAGAATTCAGTGTTGGCATAACTACAGATATTGCAGTTTACAGCAGCCAGAGGTCATATTCTCTGGAAGCAAATCCCATATCCAACCATTGACTGTAATGCTAATTGGGCACTTTATTTGTACACTCCCAAAAAATTGTGGTGGATTTGAGGAAGATGAAAATCTGTGGCAGGCCCTAACACATCCTCATTCCCAGTGTCAAAATAATGGTCTGCGCCATGATGTCCTTATTCAGCTCGATACACTTCCTACTTTAGAGTTTCACTGTGTCAGGACTGTCATGTGACTCAATAGACAAAGAAAAACCCATCTGCTTTCAAGGCAGTGTCATCGCATGGCTTGGGCCTGATTTTCAGTGCTGAACACAAAATGGAGCAGCAGCAATAACCAAGACACTCCTAAATATTTGAAATAATTTATTATGTAAATAATCACTTCAAACACCTCATTCTGAAACTGCAGTCTTTTATTCTACATCTAAAGCAAGCAAACAAATCTAAGAGAACAAAGAGCTCTGGAGATACGCACTGCAGTGCACTTCACCAAAACCAGTGTGGTAGACTGGGTGTCTCTGCTGATATCTGCAGTGTGTTGACTCTCCAGTCTTGAGCCCGGGGGACAAAGCTGATCTATGACGTCTGCACTGAGCGAACACAAGCTAAAACAACACTACTGAGATTTAGCTGTGTCATCTTCCAAACCATGTAGACCAACCTGCCTGAAAGGGCCACTTCATAAATCTTGTTCGATTAGACTGCTATCTGATTAAAAAATTGTAATGGGTCTCCACAGAACGCATATAAATACAATATTTTATTCACAATATAAATATAACACCTACTAGGGCTGGGTGGTATGAGTATGATGATATATATATCGTTACCAAAGTATAAATGTTTATCATTAGAGATTTTGCTATATCGTGGCTTGTAAATGTATAGCACTATTGACACTTCAGAGTGATGAAATGCATGAATGAGAATATAAAGAGCGGGAGATGTCTGATGTTAAAAAGAGTTATGAGCGCAATATTTCCTGAAAGAACCTCGGTACGGTGCTCCTGCTGACTGGTACACCGCCAAAGTGCGCGCACAGAAAGCTGCCTCTCAGAAGGCGATCACGAATTTGGGATGTTCTCGATGTTAAAAAGTGTTATTAAAGGGTAACTAAACCCTAAACCAACTTTTTTTAGTTAATGATCTGTAAGAATGGGGCTTTATTAGTGCTGTTCATTGATTCGAGTAACTTTTTTGACTTTTGGGTATAAAGTGTTTTAATTCTACAATATATGGTGTAAAAACGTCTGAGTGCTGCCCTCTTCAGGTTGAACGGTGGCTACTGCAGTTGAATTTTCCTATTGGACGTTTGCGGTGGTACGTGATGTAAGCAGGTTCCAGCTCACCATGCCCTCCCTTGGTATGAGCTACCACGCATAGTATTGCATCAGTTAGGATTGCTTCAAGTTAGCGCAGATTTATCTGTATTTTGTACAGTGGTCAGGAGGGTACGTAGGTGTAGTGTTGCTGGTTGCAACAGCACTGCTGGACTGCATAGCTTTCCAGCAGACTTGGAAATTAGGCGCCAGTGGAGCTCAAGTGTGCAACCTGCATTTTACGCGGGATTGCTTCTCCAACGCAATAGAGGTGGAAATGGGCTTCTCTACACAGCTAGCGCTGAAAAGCGATGCAGTGCCAAACGCTGCTCCTCCTGCATGGACTCCACCAACGCAGCGGCGTCTTGATATGAGTGATCATATATATAATCACAATTTATGGTTAGGCTAAAGTTAATCCTCTGGGGTCGACAAATGCGCCAGCGCATTTTGCTGGATTTTTTCCACATAGCGGCAAAATATGAATATGCCTACAGAGAGCGCACGCTATTGACATCAACTCGGTAAAACTCATCAGATGCATGTACTTTACGTCGTCTTGCGAACCTGTGAGTCACTCTCCATTTTAGAGTCTGACAGCAGCTGTCAATTAATCCGTCACTGCGGGTCTCAGGTGCACGCACCCCCGCTCAGCCCCGCCCTCGGTTCGTCCCCTATATCTCCGCTGGGGTCTGCCCACTTTTCTAGCATTTTTGCTGACCAGGGGTTTAGTTACCCTTTAAGCACAATAAGCAGTGAAAAATAACTCAATGCGGTGCATACTGACTGACACACAGCGTAAGCACGTGCACGGAAAGCCGCGTCTGTCAGTCTATCAATAGCAATTTCAGTTGTCTTTCACGTCTTATAGCGCTTAAATTCAATTCAATTCAATCCAATTCACATGTAGGCTATTTGTATAGCACTTTTCACAATACACTTCGTTTCAAAGCAGCTTTACAGAAAATTCATGAGTTCACATTACAATTTAGAGTGATCTGTTATCAGAGTATTTATGTAATAAAATTTTTGTCCTATTGTTTGTAATTTGATTCTTTTTTTCTGATTTCTAATAACATAAATGAGATAAAATAACACAAAATAAATATATTGTTATATATCGTTATCGTGAAATAACATTTCTCATATTGTGAAATAAGAATTTGGTCATATTGCCCACCCCTAACACTTACATGATGGTGCCAGTGCAGAGGAGTCAGATTTTCTCTTTCTCCCCATATGGTAATTTGTACTTTGATTTTTAATATGGCTCGATCAGTGTAACAATTTAAGAGGAATAAAGTGTAGCTACTTTTCTGGCCCGAATAACCAGATGTATTTACATAAGAATCCTTTACATATAAAGTTTCCATAAACTCATTACACCAACACTAACCTAAAAAAAAAATGGTCCAGCTAATAATTTATATTTATATAAGGTGTGCTCACATTTTGGCAAGATTTTGCAAAACGTTTACATGGGGAATATCCATTTCCACGGTAGACCAGCTACTCATAGATGTACTAGAGTCTCAGCACTTACAATCACCCATGTGTGAACAGGGAAGCTACATGTCTTTTGCTTTTATCTAAAGCAAACACAATACAGGGACACTGTGTTTTACACAAGCAGCTACAAACTGTTCTCCAGACTTCCCCCCTTTTATCTGCAGAGAAAGTTATGGCTTCTATTTATAGAAAGTGTGTGCTTCTTCAGTTTGACTAGTGAAGTGAAGCATTGTAGATCTGTGACTAAGAAGGTGCTGTGCCAGCAATAGACACCCCTGTCAGCAATACCATTGTACAGGTTTGCTATTCTGATGAGATGTTGGTGAGTAGATTTGCAACAAACTGTTTTGTTGATTATCTCCATGATTCTCATTTAAAAAAAAAGAGTTAAAGTGTTTCTAGGTGGTATATGCTAGGGTAGCTTACAGGTTCAGTCATAAGATCCACTTACAAGTGATATTCTGATGACAATTCACAGTATACTGGTGCCATAATGTTATTGGCCAATATTAGTACTGAATCAGGACAGTCAGCATCAGAATATATTTAAGGTTTCCATCTTTGTACCGTAAAATAAATTGTTTTGATTTCAATTTAGGATTTAACATAAAATTACACAGTCGGGCTTTATTGTAAACACTCGATTTTTGTATACTGATTATTACATAAAAATATTTATTGGCTATCTATCGCTACACCAATATATCTAAAAAACAAGGTATTTGCCAACTTGTTTAAAGCAGATTTGAATGATTTTAACGAGCACAATGTTCTTCCACCAGTCCTGACTTCTAGCGTGAACCCACAGCTTTCAACGGGGTCTTGCGGCTATTACTGCATAAACAAATGTGGCTGCTCTCCTCATCTTTTTCTGTTGTCTCATTATGCAAGCAAATCAAAGTTCTGTGAACTTATTTCATCCATTTGCATAGAAATAACTGAAAAAGCCCATAAATATAGATTTAATTTATTTATTAGGTTATTATTTATTTATTTTATTTATCGGGTTTATTGGCAAAATCTACAGACTTTTAGTTGTTTGCAATGAACAAATGAAACAAAAGTAATTGAAATAGCTCAACACAACAAGTGGTTTCCCCAAATTCAACTGAAAATGCAACTTTTAATGTCTTCTGCAGTCTCAAAATTATTCAACCCCTTCATGGCAAGCATCTTTAGTACTTCAGGCTTTAGTAGAACAGGCTTTGCTGTTATGACCACTTCTGGCAGCATTTCTGAGGAATCTTAGCCCATTCCACATGAGCAATGGCCTCCAGTTAAGTAATATTCTTGGGTTTGCGTGCTGTAACCGCCTTCTTCAAATCCCACCAGAGATTCCCTTTCAAGGGAACTCGCGCTGCGTCAAGCGCTGCGGGAACGCCCTGCGTGATTGCGTCGTGAAGCTCGTGTGTAATCAGTCCAATGGAAAGACGTGACGTCATAGGCGGGTGACATCATCGACCAGGAAACTATAAAGCACCCCTGAGACAGACCGTGACAGCTTCTGTGCCTTCAGCAAGCGATCTGTGTATTCTGTCCTTGTCATATT
Source organism: Abramis brama (assembly GCF_963993115.1). Lineage (NCBI taxonomy): Eukaryota > Metazoa > Chordata > Actinopteri > Cypriniformes > Leuciscidae > Abramis > Abramis brama. Next base: position 7,339,061 of record NC_139977.1, read on the forward strand.
TATTGTTGTCTGTCAAAGTTGCAATATATATATATATTATGGCAAAAGAGAGCAAGCAAGCGTTATGTTGTTCCCTGCCCACGTTATATCACGGGTGGGGACACACACTTCAGCTTTGCGTTGCTTGTTTGGGAGTGGAGCATGCCAACAGTCAGTTCTCGAGGGGGCTGACTGTGAGCATTGCGAGAAGCTGTCCGAAGGACACTCCGCTCCCGCCGGCCGTTCTTCGAGGAGGACGGTTAGGTGCGCGCTCCCCGAGGCGCGCTCATCTTGGGGATTGCAAATGGTTCTAACAGCGGGGTTTGAGACGGACCCAGCCCTATCTCTGCCTTCACCTGTTAGATCCAGTGCTTTATCTCGGGGAGAAGCACGCTCCGCGGTTTCTCCTCCCCGGGATGAGGCACTCATGCTGTGATTTCCAGTTCCGAGGAATTGGTATTAGTGTTTGTTGTTGAAAAAATAAATAAGGCAGATGTTTATGAGTTTTCAATAAATAAATAAGTCAGCTCATAACTCTGTTGAATGAAGAGGAGCTTATAAAAGGAGGTTTTATCTAGTGCTGTTGCTAAGTTAAATATTACTGGCCAGCCGAACATATATGAGAGTGAAAATATAAGGAAAACTCTATATCTCAGCCTCCTCGTCGGGGAGTGCCGTGTTCTCCCTATCTCCACACTGAGGTGTCGAGATCGTGGAATAAACCGGTAAACCGGCCACCCGCCTATGACGTCTCGTCTTTCCATTGGACTGATTACACATGAGCTTCACGACGCAATCACGCAGGGCGTTCCCGCAGCGCTTGACGCAGCGTCTCCAGTTCAGATATTTCATGTGTTCTAGCTCAAGCACATCTGGTGCTACTAATTTTTGCAGATGTGTGTTGTTGTGAGGGATTCTATTCAGGGTGTTGAATAATTTTGCATTTTCATTTGAATTTGGGGAAACCACTTGTTGTGTTGAGCTATTTCAATTACTTTTGTTTAATTTGTTCATTGCAAACAGCTGAAAGTCTGTAGATTTTGCCAATAAACCTGTCACAGTCTTAACACAATTAGGCCGCTGTTGGTAGCCTAAAAGAGGCCTAGAAATAGTGTTTCGTTCCACCAAGTGGGGCACTACCTACTTTTTTTATATTTAACATCAGAAATATATAGAGATTCCTTGGGAAAAAGTTCTCCACACACAACCTTGCAGTTTTTGAGAAAAATGATGCTAAAGGTGCCCATTTTGAAAAAAAGGGAAAACATAGGGAATTTTGCACTTTCAAACCTGTTTATCATATAAACCCAAAAATGCCGAATTACCACTTGAAGTAGCCTACAAAATAAACCAGTTTGAAATGTGTGATATACCTGAAGTTGCTATCTAGGGACAGTAAACATGATAAGATTATCAAGAAGACTTCTACTGTAGCATTAACATCCCAATTACTTCTCATTATGTTGTTCCAATTCAAATGTAATATTTGAGGTAAAATCTGAATAACAAATAGAATTAAGCCAAAATATACAGAGCTGCCAACTCTCACGCATTCACCGTGAGACTCACGCAATTGACACTTTTCACACGCTCTCACGCCACACATCCATTTTCTCACGCACAGAAAAATCGCGAAGCAAAGAGGACACGGAGACCGACAGACTAGACAGAGCAGGTTACTTATGATATGAAAAAAATCTCAGCTCTCAGATTATGTCAATTTTATTACGAAATTCAAACAATAAATACCGTTTTGGCGTTTGTAATTGTGACGCGACAGATCCCTAGCGGCACGTGACCCGATCATCTCTACTAGCTAATAGTAAATACACATGAATGAACACTGTTGAAAGAAACAGTACAGCTTACCGAAATGTATATTCTTCATACATAATATCGATCAATCAATCAAACAAAGGGGTCAATAAAACAGCTGGAGAACAATTATGTCACATAACATTTACCTCAGGAAAGCCATTTAATGACCATAATATAGGCACGTTAGTTGGCTAGAAAAAGAGCTATAGAGAGTATTTTGCTAAATATGTGTACTATATTACATATTTATTATATTTGTACTTATATCATTAAATAAAGTTGTTATTATAATAAAAAACGCATTATATTTAATGTGAGTTATTTTTAACTTTAAATAATACTACCAGCTGATAGGGCTATTTGATATTTATCCAAATGAGTCAATATTAAATCAAATCACAAGAATTGAATTGAAATCGTGAAATTTGTTTCAAGAAATTTGTTTTAAAAAAAAAACGTAGCTTACCAGAAATTGTACCATATAAACATTGTAACATGTTGTCACTAAACCTAATAAAATTCAGTTTAGTTACTAAAATGTTTTGACAATCACAATACACTGTGATGCAAGTTTTTTTTTTTTTTTAACCCCCCCTAATCTCCCCAAATCTCACTCCAAGTTAAACTCAAAAGTATATATATATAAAAAAAAAACACTTTTAAAAATAACACATTTAATGGTGAATTGTTAATTTGCATACAGGAGCAGTAACTGCACTACATGTACATATTCACAGGAATGATTATTGTAAACAAGATTTAATTTTGATTTATTTATTTACCTACCAATCTCTCTCTCTCTCACACACACACACACACACACACACACACACACACTAACCCCACCCCTAAACCTACCCATCTCTCTCACACACACACACACTAACCCGACCCCTAAACCTACCCATTTCTCTCACTCACACACACACACACACACACTAACCCGACCCCTAAACCTACCCATCTCTCTCACACACACACACTAACCCGACCCCTAAACCTACCCATCTCTCTCTTTCTCACACACACACACACACACACACACACACACACTAACCCGACCCCTAAACCTACCCATCTCTCTCTCTCACACACACACACACACACACTAACCCGACCCCTAAACCTACCCATCTCTCACTCACACACACACACTAACCCGACCCCTAAACCTACCCATCTCTCTCTCACACACACACACACACTAACCTGACCCGTAAACCTACCCATCTCTCTCTCTCTCTCTCTCACACACACACACACACACTAACCCGACCCCTAAACTACCCATCTCTCTCTCTCTCTCTCTCACACACACACACACACACACACTAACCCAACCCCTAACCCTACCCATCTCTCTCTCTCACACACACACACTAACCTGACCCCTAAACCTACCCATCTCTCTCTCTCTCTCACACACACACTAACCCGACCCCTAAACCTACCCATCTCTCTCTCTCACACACACACACTAACCTGACCCCTAAACCTAAGTTACCCATCACACACATACACACAAGTCAAGCGTTTTTTGTCTATAAAACGCCGATGCAGGCCGGGTCAAACCCGTAGTTGTTGGGACATCAGAGACCGGTTTGTCCAGGAGGGCAACATGTTTATTAGCAATAGCTAACGTTAGCTCGTAGTGTCCGACGTTTTGAGACATTCCTACGCACATTGATCTGATTTGATCTGACATTTGGAAGTCCATCATCCAGAAGAACACGATGAGTATTTTAAATGTGTTGATGATGCTAAACATACGCAGATACCAAGAAGCGAACTAGAGTTGGTCAATTGCTGCACAATTGTGAACGTAACTGTGCACCCAGCACAAGACCGTGAATGTTGGTTCAGCTCGACTCGTGGTGGATGAGAAAAGAAAATGTCTAGCTTGTGACAAAGTTGAAATGCTTGTTTTTGGGGGAAAAAAAAGAAAAGAAAAAAAGCTTACATAAGCTGTTGAAAGAAAAGACATGAATAAAGGCAATATAGGCTATTCTGTGTATGATTGGAATTTAATTGTATCTTAAAATCACATTGACATCCTCTGATTGCATTTAATAATGTTTTTAATTATTTTATTTTGGTTTTATGTAATTTTACAAAGCTACTATAACGTTAGACCTTTTTTTTTTTTTTTTGCTCAATAATAATAAAATAAAATTTCATTTGTAATTTAATTTCAAATTCATGTTCATGTACCATTTGCAATCTTTCTTGCCTGTTGCTTAAAGAAAGAAAAAAATCTGCAATTAGTATTGGAATCAGCTCATTTGGTTGTAAAACATATATATATATACATATATATATATATATATATATATATATACATAAAGGAAATGAAATCGAACAAGAAAAATCACAGTCGGATCATCCCTAATCCCAGGTCTATGAACTTCTTTTGAACAATCACCAGCACTGCTGATAATAAAAGGAAAAGCAGTTAATGACGTTAACTCATAAAAGTAAAGAGTAGAGAGACTGGTAATAATGATGAGTTGACTTGTGAATCTGAGACATTACTATGATGATTGATTAAATTATCAGTCAAAGTATTGTGTTTTAAGATAAATGTTATATGGTGTGATTATAATCTTTGCTAGGCCATAGGAATAATTAATGAGATCACTTTTGTTGTCTCTATTGTTTAACCTAGAAAGGAACAACATTAAATTAAGACTTTACCTGAAGTGTCAGAGTTCTATTTACTCCTTAAAAAAGACCCCAGACCCACTGCTCAGGATTTTTTATATTATATCTACATTAAATATTAAAACTCTTATACTCAATTATATACTCTTATATAAAAATATATCCACAATTGACAGACTTGTGTCAGAAAAAAAAAAGTTCATAGATAAACTTAACTGAACTCTATTTGGTGTAGTGAGCTATAAAAGAGCAACCTTTAAGCAATACAAATTCCTTATTTATTTGCAAACTAGTCATTTGATATGACCGGTGATTCGAGTATGACATCAACAAAAAGTAGAAACAGTAGGCCTGTCTTAAATTATCTGAGAGCATGAGAATATGTTTCCAGACACAGAGAAGAAAAATGCCCACCACCATTAAATTGCATACTTGTATAAATGAATTTATTTGTTCCAGAGAGAAACGACGCGCACACAGCTCAGCTGCCAGTAGCTATTGCGTAAATGAATCATTTATTTTCAATGAATTGGTGAACCGGTTCACTAAACGTTCTGAAAGATTTATGAAAGATTTGTTCACAAAGCAGACTGTCTGAGCGATTCTCCAGAGGCCTTAATAGCTAAACAGAAAAAATAAATAAAAATAAACACGTAAAAGTATTGGAAAAACGTCATTAAAAATAATCACCGTAACTTTTTTTTAAAGATCGGTTAATAGTGTTCGAACGAACCGATTCGCAGAAATGAATCGGACTTCCCAGCCACTATTAACGTGACGTCACGATGCGTCATGCAAAATAATATTCTATAATGTATTCTATAATGTATTCAAAGCCTGTATATGTGAGTCATGTAAAATTTGCGAACTATTTCAAGGCTGAAATCGTCAAAACATCTAATGGTCAAAACATCTAATGGTATGAAGAGGAAAGTTGTTCTGAGCAGCGGTGTGTGATGTCAAACCGGGCTGCACCAGACCAGTCTAAACCAGCACACCTTCATCCCTCATCATGTACACAAGAAGAAACTCGTATATCTGTGACACTGATAAAAAACTATCGACAGACACGGTCAACATCCGACTGTCAAATGGAAATGCTGAAATAAGCAAATGAGTCGCGTTCTAGATCGTGTTTGTTTAATGCGAATCCTCTTACCTTGTCAGACTTGGGTTTATTCTGCAGCAGCTGTTCCAGATAGAGATCGGAGAGAGCCGTGCGCGCACTGTTCACACGCTCCAGAGTGACAGCAGGTTCGTTTTTATTGGAATTTAATGTCATGTTTCACAGTTTGAGGGGGTGGGGGTAGAAAAAAAAGGGAAAATAGTGTGGACCGCGTTGGGTCTGCTCAAGGTCCGAAAGGGGTGGGTCAGTAGAGCGACACGACGTGATAAGAAAGCTTGAGATAGTTGAAGATAAAGCTTGAGATTCGGGCTCGAAGTCCGGAGTTTGCGCAAGAGGCAAGACACAGCCGACAAAGCACATAAACAGTAGTATGAGGAGGGGGCTGGAACACTGCAGCTTCCCTTTAGAGTGCGCACTTGCGTAGTTACTGTCCCTGACAGAACGTAGCGAGGAACCGCACGCGATTTCTACTACGGCGAAGGCTAAAATTATGAATATTAATTACGTAACGCGAATGGTCCAAATTAATTGGCTGAAAGACAGCGTCAGTGGGCGGGCGCCAGTTCTCTGGCGAATCCTGTTATTGAAGGCGTGGATCATGAATATTAAGTAGGTAATGTGACTGGATTCTCTATGACGGTTCGAGAAATATTAATGAGCAAAGCCTTCTCCGTAATAGGATTTTAAAATTAGCTGGCGGTATTTCGAAATACAGTTTTGTGTTTCCATATGGAACTGAAAATGTCATAAGTCAACGAATTTTCAGCTTGTTGTTCAGTGGTGTTTCCTAGTAGCCTACCAATTAGGGTGACCACCATCAAACAAACCAAATGTGGGACGATTATAAGTTTGTGTGGGATGTGGGACATGTTACCAACACTAAAACATAACCTGAAACTGTTATATAATGTCTGTCTAACTTAATAAAAGCATTTGTATTCTGCCTTTCAGCTGATGAAAGTTATTTGTTCTTTAGTCCCTTTCAGAAAACACCATTACATCACAATGTAACATCACATGTCTTTATTTTACATGAGCCCAAATGCAGCAGGCATCATGCAGATAACTATTTTTGAAACAGGACTAAAATCCAACAAAATAAACAATGAACAAATAAAATATAAAACAACATGAAATTAGATCATTGACAGTCTTATATATTAAGAATATATTAAACCAAAAACAAATATTTTTAGAAAGGATGTGAATTGAAACAAACACAGCAGGCAACAAGTTGATAAATTTTCTGTTAAATTAAAATTTTAATTGACCGAATTATCCATTTGTTTTCTGACAGGAAACTCATGGAATGAATCACCGCTCCACATTTTGATTGACAGCCGTCACAACCTACTTGTGACCGTGGTTACTCCTTTCTTTTCAACCATTGGATAGGATTTAAAAAACGGCTGTTGTATTTGTACTTCTGACGAAGTTTTTTTTATATATTTTTTTTATTTTATTTTGTATTATTATTATTAAACATTTACTTACAGAATACAAGAGTGAGAAATCATAAACCAGAGAAGAAAGCCAGAGGTTCAGGGACTGATAAATATTACATCACATTTGAATTCAGAAAAAGAAAGAGAAAAAGAAAAAAAATAAAAACTACAAGAAAATAAACCAAATTAAATTACAAAATGAGGAAGTATCAATTAAAAAATAAATCAATAAATATTCTCCCCACAAAACATAAAATAATAATAATACAAATAATAAAATATTTATACAAAAACACCAAAAAATTAGCAAACATTCAAAGTTTTAGTTGCCTTACTTCTGACAAAGTGCTATTAAATATAGGTGAAAAACTACGCAAAAAGAATAAATAAAATGCTTTTTTAAAAAGGCAAAATGACGCATGCACGTTTCCTTAATATGATAATAATAAAATAAAAAAACAATAGACTGATGCAAATGCGGGACATTTTCTCAAAATGCGACGGTGCGGGACAATTAAGTGGTGAAAATGCTTACGCTACCAATATATGAATAATAAAAATAAAATAAAATAATAAAAAAAACAGCGCGAAAGAAAACTAATCCTCATGTCTCTTATAGGCTAATAGCAATGCAAATGAACTTTTCCTTTCCATATTCAGTCAATGTCGATGTGTGAAATTCAGACATAAGCTTGAGTAAAATCAAATGTAAGACCATGAACGCCCCCTTGCGTCCCACACACGAAATAATTGCCATGTAGGATTCTTCTGTAAACAAGAGCTCAACAGGTGAGATTGAAATAAAGAGTTCATATTATTTCTGAGGACACTTTTATTGTATTGTTCTTTTCTTATTTTATAAGGAGTTTGAAGTTATTTATTTTTTTAATTATTATTTTATTACAATTTTTTTGGGAGAAGTATTTCTGAGGAGAGTTGAATTTTATTATTTTTTATTGTTGTTATCATTGTCATTGTCATTGTTTTTTTTGTTTGTTTTTTTGCAGTTTTTTTTTTTTTGCTGTTTGAAAGAGGATGCTCTAGTGTTTCATTTGTTTATGGTGTGTTATGACGTTGTACAATGATTGACTAAATGAATGAGAAGTAACTTGTGCGAGGTAACCCATTTGATCCCCCAATTTTCCCAGCTAAGTGATCACATGTATTTGATTTCTTGCATATGAAATAAACATTTAAATTAGAGTAACTATAGTAACAAGTTGTAATTGACCACTGACATTGATTATTAATTATTACTGAAACATTACTAACAATGTCATGTCGGAAATATTCCAGCCTCAGGCCGCTCCAGATCCTGGAGAACTGCACAGATTCTTCTCTGGGCATCATGTCATCATCAGCTTTGTCCCTCTCTGAGGTCAATGTCGAGCGGTGGTTCTGTGGAGAGTCGTTGAGTCTGAGCAGCAGAGGCTCGTACAGCGTCGAATGAAGGTGGAGTGGTGATGGATCGGAGAGCCGAAACCAACAGGACAGTTGCAGCAACTGCTGTTTGTCCAGGTCCGACAGCCTGGAAGGGTGTTCCTGTCGAGCTAGGCCCTTTGGCCCGTTGGCACTCTTTAATTCTGAAATCGTTATTACGTGTCTGCTCTCATTGATGTTGTGGGATTTCTCGCTGAAAATCAGTTCTACCAGAAAGACTCGGGAGAATAAATACTTTAACAATTAACATTTATTAACAGCCCAACAAGCAATCAAGTTCTTTGGCGTAGGCCTCGTCTGTAGCTTGCAATCCGAGGGTCCGGATCTGCATATCCTGCCTGAAGACGAAGGCAGGGGCGCAGCCGATCCCCTGCGAGGTATAGGAAGGGACCATCCTGGTGGTGGTGGGGTGGATGGAGGGAAGAGACCATCCTGGTGGTGTTGGGGAGGATGGAGGGAAAGACCCGTCTTGGAGGTGGTGGGGAGGATGGAGGTGAATGGAAGCGTCAGCATCTGTGAACTCAGACGTGTGTAAGTACCAATCTTTTATACCATATAGGAATATGATTGGATAGATGAGAAGGTAATAAGTGACGTAACAATTGAGTCTTCCCGGCAGAACTTATGCTAGAGCTTCATTTACCTTTCAGAGGGAGCCTGCGATGCTTTTAATGACATGGCAGAGGATGGTAGTGGTCTTTTTCTCTCCCTTCTGAATTATACTGTTAAGAAAGACCCTACATTGTCTGAAATAATGAAACATATCCCCCGTAATGCAAGCTACACAAGGACATGCAAAATGAACTGATAGCCATTATGAGTAACGTTGTGACTAATGCCATTGTACAAGTGGACGATTCGTGGTATATACTTTTTAAGTGGATGTGAGAACATATCCATAGTTATTCACTTCGTGTCTGCATTAAATGAAACAACAGAACGTCTTCTCACAACAGCTACAGTGGATGCCGGTGATGCCAACAAGCAAAATGATGGAAGAACTGGCAAAAGTCGGACTGAACACTTCAAAAATGTATTAAAACAGCAGAGAGAGCCGTCAGAGATTTTTCATCTCATTACGTCTTATAAGAAGATCATTTCTTTGCTTTCGGAGGTCAACGCAGAGCGGACATATGGTGCTGAGGTGAGGATGGAGGCCATTGGGCTTTTGAGGGGAATTTCTCAGCCTGCGTTTGTTTATCGCACACTTTGTAAAGAAGGTGTTGGTGTTGCTGGATGGCCCTAACAAGCTTTTGCAGAGTGAGGACCTGGACCTGTTGACTGGGTTGGAACTGGTCGTGAGTGCTGGTACTGAGTGTGTGAGTAAACTTCGCTGTGAGGCCAAGTTCACAGAGCTGTGGGATGCGGTCACCGCTTTGGATGTTAGTAAACAGTAAATAAGAATTTACACCAGTATTTCGTTGAAGAAACAACGGCAAGTCAGAGCTACGAAGGCTTTATTACAGTGCACTTGACACACTTCTTGGAGAAATCAACCATCGCTTTGGTGAGCGCAACACAGCTTGTGCAGTCACTGGTTGCTTTGAACCCAGAGAGCGATCAATTTCTGAATCCGAAGTTACTTCAGCATATCATATCATGAACAAAATCAACCATCGTTGAGACAGAATGTGTTGTAAAAAATGTACATTATTACATTTTTATTGCAATCTGGTATGTATTGTTTTTATTATTGTTGTGTTGTTGGTGGAAATGAGGAGCTTGTGTGACTCATGTCTATGAAGTGTTGAGGCATAAAGCAAATGGTTTTGGTGTAGGTTTAGGTTGGACTTGTATGATATTATTTATTTACCTTTATTTTAGGGAAGAAAATCACACTGAGATTACAATCTCTTTTACAAGTGAGCCCTGGTCAAGAAGGCAGCACATCAAGATATTTATTGATTGTGCCTGTTACTCAAGAAAGCCACTAGATGACACTGTGTTGAGTGTTATGTGACAAACACTGCAGCGAGTGATAGCAGATTCAAACGTTTTTGTGCCTCACTCAGTGCATTTTTTCTTTTTCCAGCTGTGTGAGAAATGGCCAACCAGTTGCTTACAAAGTCCTGTTGCCCGTTTTGCCCTTGCATCATCCTACCAGGTAGCCTAATTAAGTTATACAATTTGTCTCAAATTGATTATATTCAAACAATAACATCTAAAAGACAAAGGGAACTTAAAGATAATGGTAACACTACAATAAGTTTTCGTTAGTTAACATTAATTAACTACGTTAGTTAACATCAACTAATAATGAACTGCACTTTAACAGCATTTATTAATCTTTGTTAATAATGTTCATTTCAACATTTACTAATACATTCATTTAAATTTGAAAAACATTAGTTAATGCACTGTGAACTAACGTTAACAAAGATTAACAAATACAGTAACACATGTATAGCCTCACGCCCGTTTCACACATACTCCGTGTGCAGTGTGTATGCGGTGCAGGAGCAGCACGCGCTATGAGGCGCCACGTAGGATTTAAATCAAACTTCGCTCATCAATACATACATAACACACGTGCATATACACCTATAAATTACTCGCATATACATGTATACTATTGGATGTTCAAAAATACATATATGAAATACACGTGCACACTAATATGAAATCCATACCAATACATATTATGTTAGTCATGAATGCATATACACTTGTGAATAACTTGCATATACATATAAACTTGACGCACGCATACACCTATAAATACTCGCACATACATATAGACTTCCATGCATATACACCTATAAACACTCGCACATACATATAAACTTCCATGCATATACACCTATAAACACTCGCACATATAAACTTCCATGCATATACATCTATAAACACTCGCACATACATATAAACTCGATGCGCGCATACACATCCATAAAACACTCGCGCATAAATAAAACGTGGATGCATGCTTTGTGTATGTATATCAGTATATGCGAGTGATTTCATATGTGGATGTGTGTGAACTTTTCAGTGTAAAAGGAAGTCATTTCAGCGTAAACGGAAGGCATTTCAGTGTAACCGGAAGGCATTTCAGTGTAACCGGAAGGCATTTCAGTGTAAAAGCAGAGCCCGTCTACGGAGAGCCTGCCCACTCCCTATTAAGTCCTATTGTACCGAATTTTGGTTGTAGTTCCACCAGAGATCCACTGGAGGCGATCGCCCATGAGTGCAAAATGAATGGGAGTCTATGGGGCTAGACGGCTAAATGTTTCTCTTTCATCCGATTGCCCTTGAGAAATCTCAGATTTGATTCTAGGTTTTGCAAGTTCAACATGGGTTATAGGTCGAAAGTTGAATGAACGAGTACTTATGTCCTTTCGATTTCCTACAAGTTGAGTTGTTGTTGCTCATAACATGCTAGCATTCTGCTAATGAACGCTGATTGGTCAGTGAAGGACTGATTACGACCAGAGATACCGCTTGATGGCATCGTGGCATCCGAAGTGGGACCAGAAACAAACAAAACAAAAACTCTTCTAGCACGTGTATTTACCTGTGTCAGCTGTGTTGTCGATGCCTCGAGTGAAAAGAAAGTGCAGAGCGCGAAAGCACCGAGTGACTGAAGGATTGCCGTAAAGCAGTATCTCTGGTCGTACGATGTGTATGACGTCATTGACACTTTAAAAGACTTTTTAAAGCAAATAAGTGACTCTAAAAAATCTAACACCCCGCAATGTGTAATTTCTTTGCATCTCCTTTCGAATACAACATTCAAATTACTAGACAAAAAATTATATCCTGAGAAAAGTGGATTTTGATGTGTATAGTGCCATAGACCTCCATTCATTCTGCACTCGTCCTGTGAGCGCCCTCATATGGAATCAGAGTGGAACTGCAACCAGTTCAGAAGCCGGAAGTGTACTGAGAGTGAAACTTCTCGCCTTATTAGACATTCTCTGGTAAAAGTCATTTGTGTAATTTTGATAGTTTGTTTTCCAATTTGAAATTAAATAAGCATAAACGATAAAACGGCCCCTTTATTAGTTTTTTCGTTAAAAAAACCCCAAAAAAAACCCCTGTGTTTTTTTTAGTTCACAGGCAAAAAACGAATAAATGACTTCAAAATTCGTTTTCCACATGTGGGCGGCCTGACACGCCCCCTTCCGCTGATTGGTCAAGCAAGTCTGAGCATGTGACGTCATCAGTTGTCGCTCGGGTCTGTTCAACAAAATAATAGTCCTCTACTATGGCTAGATTCTTAAACTGTACAGGGCAGGTCCTATTAGGCTTTCTTCTGTGCAACTTTACGCGTTTCACAGAAATCTTTACATCAGAAATATTAATTATTAGTCTGCCACCAGCCTGTTTTATTTAGCTGTGCGGAGTTAAATCTGTGTGGTGAAGCTGCGCTTGACAGCGCCGAGCGGGAGAAGCTCACTGACCAATGTTCAGTCAGCAGTCAGAACTTTTCTTTTAGACGCTCCGTTTTGACACGGGATGGTGATTGCAAATACTGTAATGTCAATCGGCTGAGGGTGGGTACCGATGATGGTGAAATACATTTTACTGAAACTGTAATCATATCCGCGACCCGCGAGAATGAGACAGATGATTGACAGGACGATAGCGAAGGCAATTAAAGGTGCTAGATAACTTCTGTTAACAAAAAAATCAATAAAAAAGTGTTTAATATAAGTGACTTTGTCTTTGTTTTATTGTTTTTGTTGTTTTTAATCAAATAATTGTGAACCACAAACTGAGCCTTCGTTTTAAAGGGCAATTTCCAAATATATTTTATTTATTTGTTATAATATGGGTATTTTATAATACAGCATAAATAAAAACAAACACACGTAATATGCATGCCTATAGGCTAAACACCACAGTTTTTTGGTTTTGTTTGTGTGAACTTTTATCCCCAACCATATTTCTTCATGGGCTCCACTCCAGGGGTCACATCAGCACCCCTATACTTCCCATGGTACTAACTGTAATTAACAGTATGCTGACCCAGTTTATATGTAAAATCTTTGGTATATGTAATCTATATGTAGGCTAATATCTAAAAACACTTTACAGTGTGATGGAAATAAACTTTTCTTAAAGCGTGTTGTAGGCTATATCACCACAGATTTATTGGCACCCTTCTATCTGTGTTGTATACTGTAATAGACAATTGTCCTGCAAAATGATGAGGTTTTTTGTAAGAAAAACATTGCGAGCAAATGTCGAATTCTTGTTTGAAATATAAATCAACAACGTAAGAGGCTTAGGCTTTTTTTTTCTTTTTAAAAAAAAAAACGAAAAAAACGAATAAAGGGGCTGTTTTCTCGTTTATGCTTATTTCATTTCAAATTGGAAAACAAACTATCAAAAAGGCAGGTTAATTCCGTGTACGCACAAATGACTTCCTTTTACACTGAAAAGTTCACGCACATCCACATATGAAATCACTTGCATATACATATACACAAAGCATGCATCCACGTTTTATTTATGCGCGAGTGTTTTATGGATGTGTATGCGCGCATCGAGTTTATATGTATGTGCGAGTGTTTATAGGTGTATATGCATGGAAGTTTATATGTATGTGCGAGTGTTTATAGGTGTATATGCATGGAAGTTTATATGTATGTGCGAGTGTTTATAGGTGTATATGCATGGCAGTTTATATGTATGTGCGAGTATTTATAGGTGTATGTGTGCGTCAAGTTTATATGTATATGCAAGTTATTCACAAGTGTATATGCATTCATGACTAACATAATATGTATTGGTATGGATTTCATATTAGTGTGCACGTGTATTTCATATATGTATTTTGAACATCCAATAGAATACATGTATATGCGAGTAATTTATAGGTGTATATGCACGTGTGTTATGTATGTATTGATGAGCGAAGTTTGATTTAAATCCTACGTGGCGCCTCATACGCTATAGTGCTTTCACACATAGGCCTATGCTCCTAGGGCAGCGAAGCAAGTGCATTCTGGGAGTTGTTGTCTTTCATCCACATAAGCCAAAAATACATTTTCTGGCTTTTCTCAGTCTAGAAAGCTCCAAATTCAAAAATAATTTCACATTTCATCTACATAAATGACCCATTTTAAATACACATTCATCTTTCCAGAGGTGAAGTATCCCTTTAAATATATGAACACACAAACCAGCTGCGTGTAACAGCAGGAATGGCGTAATCCGCAGGGTGATGGACACGGAGATGGGTAAAAGAGTTGGTGGCTACACATTCTGCAGATTGGTCTGTCTAAGGTGCTGTTTTCTTTGAAGCCGAAGAACTCCCATACTGGCGAGCTTACTTTTATCGGGTGTGGACAGAGCATTTCACTCATGGTTCGTAGTTTCATGGTTTCACGACATGGTTCTTCTCAGAGTAGCTGCGTGGGCACACGCTGCGTCGTCTTCTTGTTTGATAGATGTCAGCGGGTGCAGTACTGCCACCTGAAAGGTCAACCAGGTATTGGCTCTGGAGTATTTACGTGTCATGTTATCATGCTGACTGCAGTTGCATGAAGGGCGTGTTTTGAAGTGCTCGAAGCACCAGAATAAGGTCCCAAGAAGGTATGGAGGGAGGTCGAGGGGGATTTAACCGTAGGAACCTGATAACCAGGTCATGCTCGTGGAGTTTCCAGAGTTCTGGGCGCAGGTGCCCCGTCTTTGAGAAAGAAGGTCCTTGTGCCAAGGAATGTGCCAGGGAGGGGCTGTCGCAAGGAGCATGAGTTCTGGGAACCAGCTCTGGTTGGGCCAGTTGGGCGCAACTAGCAAGATCTGCTCCTCATCCTCCCTGACTTTGCAGTGTCTGTGCAAGTAGGCTCACTGGGGAAAAAGCATTTTTGCAAAGACCCAGCTGTGTGCCAGTGCATCTGTGCTTAGAGTTACCTCGGTCAGGGAGTAAAACAACTGGCAGTGTGTGGTTTCTGGATAGGCATATAGGTCAACCTGTGCGGCTCCGAAACGACACCAGATCAGTTGGACCACATGGGGGTGGAGTCGACACACTCCCGGGAGCGTTGATGTTGATGCCCACTCCCGGTCACATGATGCCTACCGCTGATTTAAAGCGGTTTACCGCTATACCGCGGGAATTTCTTGCTTTTCAACCACGGTAAGAAAAAATCCATACCGTCCCAGCCCTACGAAGAAGTCTCGCTCAAAGGATACGGATGGTACAATGCCTTGAGACGTCCAGCACGTACCTGTGGCAGCTCCACTTGCTGCGGAATGCACAAGGAGTGAGGGTTCCTAGGAGGTTGGTTCCCCGAAGGAAGCATACTCACTGTAATCCTCAAATCACCCATGCTACTGCCTGAAGTAACCCTGTGTGGAGGATCCTGTCACAAATTAATCCTGTCTCACTAATACAATGCAAATCGGATGATTTTAGGTCAATGTTTTGGCTGTAAGTCAGTGATGCCTTCTGTCGATTAGGTATAGCAATATGGCCGATCGAACACTTCTGGTGGCTTCACCGCCTGCCGGCAGCCTTATAATTGGGAGATACCAGGGTCTGTGGCTCTACCAAAGGAAAAAAACGTAACAGCCAACTTGGATCATCTGTGCCTTGATAACCAATCACATTACAGCCTTGATGTCATTGAATTTCTTTCAGAGTTGTGTAACTGTCAATCACTGTTTACGGATACCATAGAAACAAATGAGAAGTGCCATAAATCGAATTCTACCTGTTGCAAAATTGTCCGTGACTTCTCTTAGAAAACAGCAATTTTTGGGTGTAAACTCTAAAATATCAATCAATCCAAGACTAATGTTTAATGGCAAACATGTTGAAGATTATCCGATAGGCTGTCGATTCATGAAATGATGAGCTGTTTTCCCACAAAAGCAGTTTATTCAAAAACCTCCGCACATAATAACCTAGGGGCTGTGTACACCTGGCCACTTCATGCGTTTTCTGTGATTGGATAGCTATCCGATCGTGAAAAGACCAGGTGTAAATGCCCTCCAAAATGCATTTGAGACGGATTTGAATCCGATCGCTCAAACCACTTCAGGAGGTGGTCTGGGCCGCAAACTGGACAAGTGTAAATGCATCTGGTTGTTAAAACCACATATGTAAATTTTACTCTCCCCAAAAATGCTAAAAAATAAACGTGCGAGAGCTTGTTATAGGCTATACGTCATGTTATAGCCAGATATGACGACGTGGCTGCAACTCGCATCGCCGCAGATGAGCAGCTGAGCATCCATTCATCAAACCAACGTGCAAACTATCGCAAATCAAAGTGAAAGAAAGTTGCAGGCGGTTAACACACAATCGTCTTCATTAAAAATAAAGAAACAAAATGATCTTACCAGTGCTGTTGCCGCTCTCTTTTATTGTGGTCTTTGATGTTAAAATTTTAGCTGATGATCAATAAAATGCAGCTCATATCTGTTGCTTTCGGTGACATGCACTCCATTAAATCTGCATATAGTGCAGGAATTGAAGATTGGATTTATATCCGTTTTGCAAAAACACATTTGTGTGTGACCAGGGGCCTCATTTATAACCGTTGCGTCCGCACAAAACAGGCCCTGAAAGAGGCGTACGCCACTTCCGACGCATAAGTTGTGATTTATAAAAACAAACTTGACGGGAAAATTTGCGCACCTGCACGCAAACTCTGACCCATGCGTACGAACGTTTTGGAGATGGAGCAGTTTGGCGACACCGATGGTGAGCTGGAGTTAAATGTCTTTTTGGTCACTTTTAGACAGAAAATCTAAAGAAAATTAAACATATACAGAAAGATAATACAAATATAATTTCACTCACTAAGCTGTTACATGAAACAAATATCCATCCCTTCTTAAATGTCCGCGCCAGCGAGCGCGCTGGGCCGTTTAGTGAAACTGACGCAAATAACAGTTTAAATAAATAAAATAATGATTTAAACTATGTTTTGCTTCTGATATAAACATTTAGATTAAATATGCCATTCAAATGAATGGAGTTAAACACTTAAACATGAAATTATTACTGAGAAGTTACAACATTTTTATATTCAATCAATATAAATATTTGTTGTGGATGCGATGTTTTTTGAACACTTTTCCAGTGGCGTGCTGTGTTTTAATGTTTTAACCACAGAGATAATTGCTTAAATCATGATAATACCAGATTGTCTGAGAAAATAGTTTCGTGCAAATAATGCCCAAGGCCTATCTGTTTCCATTAAAAATATAAATCAATTAAATACAATTCGGCCAGTGGAAAAGATTGAGAAAAACTTTCTCTGAAATGTATTTTACACTATTTGATTTATGTATTCAAAAACAAGGCAAGGATAGGCAACTACTTGATTTTTATTAATGTAGCCTAATGCGTCTTGTACAGTTAAACGTTATCACGTGGATGAATAATCATATGCAAATGATATGCAGATGAGGATCTGCATAGTAAAACTAGGCGTTGTAAGCTCCATATATGGTTATTTCGGGGTGGAGACGCATGTGCGCACAATCTTCCGCTGACTGGGATTTATAAAGTGAATTCTGCGCAGGTTCTGGCGTACGAACGGTTTTATAAGTCTGAACATTTTTTTGGCTTTCGGGCGCACGTACACTTTTAGTAAGGATCCTACGCACAGTTTTATAAATGAGGCCCCAGGTGTAAATGGAATTTTTTGATAAATCAGATAGCTATCCGATCTGTGAAAACACATGAAGTGGCCAGGTGTAAATAGCCCCCTTGTCACTCTAGCTGTGTCCCAATTCAGGGGCTGCATCCTTCGAAGGCAGCGTCCTTCGAAGTGTGCGGCCGACGCAGCCCTCGAAGGACGTACCGAGACTCATTTAAAGGGGAAAGTCTAGCCGATTGCGTCACCGCGGTGCGACGAAGGCTGTCCCAATTCGAAGGTCCCAAACAAAGAAAAATATCACAATTTGAGATGTTGTACTTCAACATATTCATTTTAGATTGATTAAATAAGTATTAATGATTTACTCAATCTAATGACTTGCTGTATGTGGATATTTGAATTTTAAAATAATCAGAGTAGAAAATGAAATTCCTAGGTTATGTGTAACACTACATTTGATGTGAGTTACCAGAATGACTTTCCCCTTAGTTCTGATTATGTCGTAAGTGAAACTGGGGGAGTTTTTGCAGCGTGGGTTGGAAATGTTTTGGTGACCTGTTCATAATTTTCTGCACTAAGCAGCATATTTAACAGTTAGAAAGTTCAAGGCTTCTTAAAGCTGTGTTTGTGGTTTGTCTGGCATGCATGAGTTTTGATACTGGCTCTTTTGTCACTTCCTGTGTGAGCAATGATAGCAGTTATGGGCTTGTGCAACAGTAAATGTATAAGAATTTAGTTGTTTCTCATGGTTTATGAATAAATTAAATGTCTGGACAGGACAAAATACTCCAAAAATAAGTTACATTATAGTACATCATAAACATTATAAACACTATAAACCATGTTTTTACTTTTGTACAGAAAGTGAATAGCACTATCCAGGTCAAACCACTTTACATCGCACAAGATTTTTCATATCAGTTTGCTATTTTGCTATTTGTTCATCTAGGCTTGCAATGTGATGGTGAGGAATTTATCACATAGTTGCCTTTACCCTATCTTATACATCATATACACAAGTTATTACTGCTTGTCATCTCTTGTCTTTGAGTTGTTTTGAGAGGGTAAGGAATTAAAAAAAGATTTTGTGAATACATCTGGAATCAAATGAATAATAAAAACACAGTTAATAAATGCACTAATACAGGAGTCCCCAAACTTTTTTTTGTGAAGGCCACATATTTTTTCCTTTCTATAATGGGGGGTCGGGTCAGTCTGTAACAGAAAATTACATGGGCCAGAGTGACTTATTATTGTGGAGATTTTATTATGATTTTAAATGTATTTATTATGCCCCCTAATGCTAGATTAGTTTATTATTTTGTTACTCACCATACATCCGTACATATCAAGGGATATATAGCCTATTAAAATTGCATTATTACTATCGTAATGACATTTTTTTCATATTCATTGCTATTGAAATCAAAACATTTACTTACTTATGCGTTTTAGGCTATAATCAGTGTGAACTGTGGGCTTGTTTCTGGCTGGTGAGAAGTCCAATGTCAGGTTCCATTTCTGTCACAGCCAGTCTCAAAGAATGATGCAAATGTTCATCAGTGAGACTTGATTTTTATCAGTTTCATGCGTGAAAAGGTTTGCTCACAGATATATGTGCTGTCAAAAAGTGTGGACATCTTCATTACATGCCTTTTGATGTTTGGGTAGGTCTCGTTAGGGAGGGCAGTATAGAATTCAATGAGACTGTTGGGCTTAAATGCATCTTTCAGAACATTACAGTCCTGTAACTCAGCCAACTCAAACTGATAAGAAGGCCGGGCTTCATCAATGTCGGCAGCAAAGGGGTTCTGAAAAAGGTGGATTTATTTGGCGTGGACATGTAGCTCACGGAATCGCACGTCAAACTCCGCCTTCAGCATTTCCAGCACTTCCACTGACTTTTCAGCTGGGTTTGGGGCCGCTGAGAGACTTTGGGTACACTGTAAAAAATAAAAAGTTGAGTAACCAGCTGCAAAGCATTTTTGAGTTAACTCAACTTCAATGGTTGAAGTTGTGCCAAATCAAATTGTCCTCAGTAAGTTCATCCAACTACCAGTCCAACTCAAAGAAAAGAGTAAGCACAACTACAGAGGTCCTGAAGTTCAGTAAACTCAAAAAAGCTTTGCAGTTGGTTGCTTTACTTTTTTAAGTTGATTCAACTTTTTCAAATTTCTCACCCAGATACTTCAAAAATCAAAATGCAGGGCGTAAACCATACTGTAAATACAACACAATACAAAAGACATTGCTATCATTACAGAACTTATTTATTGACTATTCTGCAAAACACCACATTTTCTATCTGCATTAGGTACACATATTAGAAGGTGATGAAGTTCTATTCCACTCTTCAAGATTTATATATAAAAAAAAAAAAAAGGCTATGCACAAAATCAGAGTACAAACTGGAATAAATAAATGCTCAACCTTACAATTTTATCCATATGGATTGCAGCTACTTGGCCAATTTCTTTAAGGACTATGCAAAAAATCTGCC
The DNA here is from genome assembly GCF_963993115.1 of Abramis brama. Lineage (NCBI taxonomy): Eukaryota > Metazoa > Chordata > Actinopteri > Cypriniformes > Leuciscidae > Abramis > Abramis brama. The sequence goes on from NC_139977.1 coordinate 7,359,590, forward strand.
TTGCGGAGCATTTTAGGTCAAGATAAATAAACATATTAAATTTTCTAATACTTTAGGATAGTTCACACTGAGGGCATAAATCAAGCCAAAGAGGAGAGTAACAACTGTGGCAAAGGTCTTGCACATTATCCGGCCCAATCTGCTCTTATAGCACTACAGAGAGGCACCTTATATTTGGGTTTGAGTGGATAGTGGCAACATCATCTTCAACGATAGTTAAGATCTTCATCTTCTCCCCTTGTGAATGTCTTCTGGCTCCGTGTCCTGCAGTAGAAAATAAATCAGCATAAAATTATGGTCAATTTCTTTTTTTTTTTTAATTACGTTAGACCACAGAGAGTTCCTAAAGATGTGCTCAGGTAACTTCACATGAAAAGTAAAGGTGGTCATGTTTTTAAGCTTATTCAAATTCAGCAGTGGAACTAAAACTGATAAACGGAAAACATTTCCCAAGCCCAAACAATGCCATATCAGCATTGCCTGTGGCACTCGTCCACGGCAGAATCCATATCATTTAATGCTTTTTATTTTAGGTCAACCAAAATCGTACATGTATTAAGGCTCACATTCTGTTCATCACCCAAACTGATCGTATTGCATCCGTGAAGATTGGTTTAAATCGAGTCATATGGATTACTTTCATGCTGACTTCATATCCATTATGGAGTTTAAAAGTATTGGACAAATATTTTGTGGACAAAAAAATACCTTCAATCCTACAAAATATTTTTGTGTTCACCAGAAGAAAGTCAATTATTATTTTGAGACAAAATAAGGGGTGAGTAAATAATTTATTTTCTTCTTGTATATATCTTCTATATTCATATTATACTAATTTTAGTTACTCTGCAATTGCTACATTACTGTTTAACCTTATGATTGTGCACTGTATTCAGTGGCGGAACTAGAGTTTTATACATGGGGTGGCCAGGGGGTGGCCACTGCCACTTTCGGGGGTACACAGTACACACACACACACACACATACATACACAGTGGAAAAGCTTATGGAAGGAATTGGGTCACTCTGTTTGTGTCTATAAGTGTTGAACATCCAAAATATTTGCAGAAAACAAAGCTGAAGTACCAAGGAGATAAGATACCGTAGCATGTGTCTGTTATGAACTGCTGCGTTTATTTACCAAAAAAAAAACCACCCTCACATTTACAAAAAAAATGTTTTTTTTAATTAGATATAGCAGAAACATGTAAACAATTTTATTGCCCATCAATATAAAATCTTATCCTAGGAAGATTTAATACAACATAATTCTTTCTTTATAATAATTTATAATTATTCTTTCTAATTATAATTATTTAATTTATAATTATTTTTTTGTGTTCATTTTTGGGTGAACTATCCTTTTAATCTGGCAAAATCATCTCAACTTAAATTCCTGAATTGGGTATGTGATTGACTGCCTGTGTCTGGTAGATGCTCTGAGCTGTTCCTGGTTCTGAAGTCTGACCACACTGACTCTGACTAACCAGTGATGATGCAAGGGCTGGGGTCTGTTTGCACCTGATCTGCCTGTTAGTCCAGTCATTTTAAGCCAAAATGGGGGTCAACCTTGAACAAATTGCAACAGAAGCAAACTCAACTGATTTTGTATCCTCAATATGTCCTAAGTAAGGAAAAACAAGTCCCTAAGAATCCCATTAGGGGAAAGTTTGAAAAAGACCCAAATATAGCCTATTCATTCGCCTATTCATTCTTTTACTCACATGAATAGGGTAAAAAATGTAACCTTTAGATATCAACATGAAAATTACGGAGTTGATTACTTATATCAAGACAAACAAAAAATGTATGACAAGTTTTTTAAAATTGTTTGTTAACATGGACAAACGGTGCATTATCTAATTACAGATGTGCTATTTTGCATAAATACCACAACAGGTCTAAACATTGGGTATAGCCAGGTGAAATGTCTTGTTAAATCTTGTTGACAAATAACAGTAAAATACTTAAGGTCTGAATGGAACCCATTTTGGCTACCCATGAGCATTAATACATAGAGGCAGGAAGAAGTACTTTAGAAACCAGCCTTTATTAATTTTTAAGAGATTGGGTTTGGGGCTGGGTCCATGGGACTGTTTCTGGGGGACGAGTCTGAGGGAAGAACAGGAGACAATGGTAAGGAGAATGCAGAAGACAAAAGGTAGGTAAAATAAAAAGTGAATCCCCAGAAACAGTTTTCAAAACTTTCCCCTAATGGGATTCTTCTGGACTTTTTTTCCTTACTCAGGACATATTGAGGATACAAAATTATTTGAGTTTGCTTCTGTTGCAATTTGTTCAACCTTTTTTTTCATAAAAATGACTGGACTATGTTTGTGCTTATTTAAAAAGAACTCTGATAGCCTATCTCTCCCTTTCTTTTCATGTTTAATTGACCCTGTTCAAAAATATGACAAATTTAAAATATGATTCCAAATTCCAATCATCTTCATATTCTCTTCATCATCCAATTACCAACATTTTTATCTTAACTATTCTCGCCAGTATAAAAAAATGGTGTTTTTGGTAATTTTCACAATTTCATGGCACCCCAGAATATTTTGTTGTATGAATATCTCAACATACCAAAAGAAAGAACAGACCCTATGCTTTTAAACAACAAAAAAATCTGTTTTATTCTAGCTTCGTGCATCTTTTTTATCAACACTTGAATGTTGGCAGTTGTTTCATAAAAAGCAACATGAGCAAAAAGCTGAGAAAATTGCATTTTTATCAAAGACTAACGTTACATCTAGATCAGATTTAATGATGATCAAAACACAATAGATCGAGTCCATCAACACCCTACACCCATAAAGCTTCACAGTCAGTGATCGCATTATGAAATATCGCTTGTTTCTGCTCTTCTTTGCATGCGTTTTGATCTCCTATCCTCGCATTGGCTTGAACATTTGTATACTGTAACGTACACACGGCAAGGTAGCCTACTGTATGCGTGTATTAGGCCTAATGTATTCGGAGCAAACCACCCTGATGCTAAACCTTGAAAACTTACTTCAAATATGATGTTTTCTTATCCGGGAAGTTCGGTATCTTTCAACCATCTCTTGTCCTCTGTCTGCTCGTCCGTTTGAAAACTGCGCGCGCGACGCGCTGCCGGCGAACGTAATTTTTTATTTTATTTTCAAATCAGCATCAGCAACTGCCAGTAGCAAATAAAATTTTGGGGTGGCACCCGGGGTGGCCAATCGCATGTCAGGGGTGTCCAGTGCCACCCCGGACCCCCCTCTGGCTCCGCCACTGACTGTATTGTTTTCACAGGTTAGATGGAATGTCTCCCGACAGTGTTGTGAAGCAGTCATTTTCCATTGTCTTTGCTTTGGTAAAATAAGTACTTGTTGAATTTGTGCTATCAGATGAAGTCAAACTGATTACTGAGAAAGTTTCAACTATGGTTATTCAATAAAGTAATTTTTACCATGACTTTGTCTGTTGATGATAAGTTTTGTATATCACACAAAACCTATCTCCTACAGGGAGATGAGTGAAGTCTTGCTTTTGCACTTGTCCCACAAGCAGTGCTTGTTTCACCTCAAATGCTTTTGTGTGGGAAAAAAATGTCACAAATTAGTTTTTCCCTTGCCTTGGAGCTGCAAGTTGAGGCCGTTCAACATTTCTGTCACATCTGTTAAAAGGCAAGGTCCCATTTCCATTCTGTGTCGATCAGTTCTGGGACAGTTTTGCCCATTGTCAGAAGAAAGGCGTTGGGGTTGAATGTTTAATATTAAGTCTACTAAACTTTTATGATGAAGTGTTTTTGTTAAGGTTATTGTAAGGTTGTTACAAGCCAAAGAACTCTAAAGTGTATATTCCTCAACTGTGCACAATGTTGGGGTAAAACAAGGCAATGGTCACCAATTCTCATTTGAGGCAATCAGACATTTCCTGTTCTCTGAGAGAGAGGAAGTGAGATTTGGTTTTCTAGAAACAAGTTTTGTTGAGCACTGTGACATCTGCTGGGGTTAACAGCAGCATCAACCACAGTTACCAGGCCTGACGTCACATACGGGCAGAGTCTCCTGCATAGGTGCAGAAGTTTCTGAACAGACATACACTTAGTCACTTGCTCAGTGACACTTAGTCACTTGCTCAGGCGCAAGCAAACCACTCACACAGGTAAGAGTGCTATTCTTTTCTTGGAATCTTAGCATTTGTCTTAGCAATTCAACAAGTTGTAGGAAAGATCAAGTAAGAACCTGTCAAAATGCAGACCATTCTTTAACTTTTTTTCCCAATTTTGCTTCATTAGGATCTCTGTGTGTCAAGATTTTTGAGGAGCAGTGGTCAGCAAGTGTACACCAATTTTTTGGCTGTCACAATGCTGCAGGAAGGCAATTTAACCTTGAATGAATCCTGCAAGATTCATGATGGCATACTTTCACCCTTCGTGCCCATTGGCTACATTGTCATCTGTTGCATCGGTCTGCTCTGCAACACCATCACCCTTTACATATTTTTCCTTCGGCGGCATACAGACTCTTCCATGGCCGTATACATGCGGCACCTTGCCCTGGCAGACACTCTGCTGGTCCTGTGTTTGCCCCTGCGGGTTTACTACCACAACAAAGTAGGTCCCTTCTACTTGTGCAAGGTGGTGGGGATCTTCTTCTACATCAACATGTATTCCAGCATCCTGTTCCTCAGCCTCATCAGTCTGGATCGCTACTTGAAAATCGTTAAGCCCGTTTGGGTGTTCAGCATCCAAAAGACCAAGTGGAGCCACATGGCAAGCTACATCATCTGGGCTGTCCTCATTTTAGGAACGTTCCCCTTTTTGACAAGCAACGGTCAGAATCATCCGTGCAACAAAGTTTGCTTCCACTTCCACAGCATGGGGACTGTCGGTGGGACCATTAACCTGACAACAGTGGTGTTCTTCCTTGTTTTTTATGTGACCTTTCTTTGTTTTTATGTGAAGATAACTAATAAACTCAGGACTATGTCCATGGGTAACGGTGACTCTAAGGCACAGAGTCGCAAAAAGAGGGTCATCATGAAGACTTTCTTGGTACCGGCCATTTTTACTTTGTGTTTCTTGCCTTACCATGCAATACGAATCCCATACGTTCTGGCTCAGCTGAACGTGATCAGGGATCTTCCTAGCCAACAATTGCTGCACATCTTAAATGAGAGTACCTTGCTACTGTCCACTCTAAATAGCTGCCTAGACCCAATTATCTATTACTTCTTAAACAGTGCGTACAGGAAAACCATACTCTGTGCCATTCAGGGCAAGTTTAAAAATATGTATGCTTTAAACAGAAGGAGAATCAGCATAAACCGCTCGCTTACTGAAATTTAGCCTTAGTCAAGTCAAGTCACCTTCATTTATATAGCGCTTTTAACAATATGAATTGTTTCAAAGCAGCTTTCAAGTGATAATCGGAAATCACTGTACAGTAACAGAGATTGTTTTGGCTTTACAGCAGCTCTAGGATAAAGTTAGTGTCCAGCTAAAGTTAGTTTTGATGGATTGATTCACTTCCATTGCGAAGATCATTAGTTATTAACTTAGGGGCCGCTAACACGACATCGTTCTAACAGAAAACCCTCAACGCGCTCCGGCCACCCATCCACACAAAACAGTGCCTGGTGGCTCGAGAACGCACTCCCGGAAATAGGTTCCAAGGTGCAAACGATTATCAGTTTTCTCTGCGCAAACCTCTCATCCTTAATGGATGAGTTTTCCATTTGTGACTACATTAATCAAATTTGGTAGATTCAACAATCTAAGATATTTAGTTTTAAATTATGTACACCATTGATTTGGGCACACATGACTGAATTTGTTTCATATGATCTAAAAAAAATGCAGGAAGTTATAATAAATAAAAAATAATCAGGTGTGTCTAAATCTCTGACTGGTAGTGTAAGTGTGTTTAAGAATTTATTGTGTTTCTGTAAACACTGAATATGTAGCTGAGCATTGTTCTCAAATGGGTTCGCTTCGATTCAGATTGTGTGGTGGTCCCAAAAACAATAACAAAATGGTATATCTAAAATTAAGAATGGATATATGTATGAAACTGCACAGGCCCAACAACATGTACAGTTATTTACATGATATAGGCTAAATAGGAAAATGAGAGTTTGATTTTTAAATGTGTTATTTCAATGCTTTTATGATTTCTGCAGCCACAAATTAAAAACAAATTGTGGTTGACACAAATCCTCATAATTTATCCTCATCGTAAGTGAACCTAGTGGGTAATTTTTTGTTCATTTATCATATTTTTGGGTATGTCACAGAACATGTCAGTGTTGGCATCTGTATTATTTGACTAGCTTCTACCAAGTAACATATTAATCTAATGCTTTTTAGATGCACAGCTGAGCTATTGACTTCAACAACAAAATATGGGAAGCATTACCAATCAATTGAGAACCACTGTGCTTGAGTACTCTGACTGTTTATTTGTGGATAGACTTTTTACATTTCCTTTATTAATGTATTTTACTGAGAGCATGACCATTATTTATGCAAGTACGAAAAAAAAAAAATACCTTTGTAAATGCTGTAGTTTTCCCTTGTGAAAAAGATCTTATGTGGTTGACATGTTTACTGTTGTATTATGAGTCAACCAAAGTGTGTGAAAATAAATGTATCTGCCAGTGTTTAAGTGTTAGCCACCAACTTTCTGTCTTAACATGAAAGTAATGTGGGGAAATGCTGATTAAAGGATATTTGCACTTTTTATTTAAACAATAGGCAAATAAAAAAAATGGTTGAATATTTTATTTTATTAACCTGACAACAGTGGTGTTCTTCCTTGTTTTTTATGTGGCCTTTCTTTGTTTTTATGTGAAGATAACTAATAAACTCAGGACTATGTCCATGGGTAACGGAGTCGCAAAAAGAGGGTCATCATGAAGACTTTCTTGGTACCGGCCATTTTTACTTTGTGTTTCTTGCCTTACCATGCAATACGAATCCCATACGTTCTGGCTCAGCTGAACGTGATCAGGGATCTTCCTAGTCAACAATTGCTGCACATCTTAAATGAGAGTACCTTGCTACTGTCCACTCTAAATAGCTGCCTAGACCCAATTATCTATTACTTCTTAAACAGTGCGTACAGGAAAACCATACTCTGTGCCATTCAGGGCAAGTTTAAAAATATGTATGCTTTAAACAGAAGGAGAATCAGCATAAACCGCTCGCTTACTGAAATTTAGCCTTAGTCAAGTCAAGTCACCTTCATTTATATAGCGCTTTTAACAATATGAATTGTTTCAAAGCAGCTTTACAGTGATAATAGGAAATTGCAGTAACAGAGATTGTTTAGGCTTTACAGCAGCTCTAGGATAAAGTTAGTGTCCAGCTATGACTGATTCACTTCCATTGCGAAGATCATTAGTTATTATTATAGATTCAACAATCTAAGATATTTAGTTTTAAATTATGTACACTATTGATTTGGGAACACATGACTGAATTTGTTTTATATGATCTAAAAAAAATGCAGGAAGTTATAATAAATAAAAAATAATCAGGTGTGTCCAAATCTCTGACTGGTAGTGTAAGTGTGTTTAAGAATTTATTGTGTTTCTGTAAACACTGAATATGTAGCTGAGCATTGTTCTCAAATGGGTTCGCTTTGATTCAGATTGTGTGGTGGTCCAAAAACAATAACAAAATGGTCTATCTAAAATTAAGAATGGATATATGTATGAAACTGCACAGGCCCAACAACATGTGCAGTTATTTACATGATATAGGCTAAATAGGAAAATGAGAGTTTGGTTTTTAAATGTGTTATTTCAATGCTTTTATGGTTTCTGCAGCCACAAATTAAAAACAAATTGTGGTTGACACAAATCCTCTTAATTTATCCTCGTAAGTGAACCTAGTGGGTAATTTTTTGTTCATTTATCATATTTTTGGGTATGTCACAGAACATGTCAGTGTTGGCATCTGTATTATTTGACTAGCTTCTACCTAGTAACATATTAATCTAATGCTTTTTAGATGCACAGCTGAGCTATTGACTTCATCAACAAAATATGGGAAGCATTACCAATCAATTGAGAACCACTGTGCTTGAGTACTCTGACTGTTTATTTGTGGATAGACTTTAGTAGTATTAACATATACATGTGTCACTTTTGATTGACTTATGACCTCCTTGTCATCCATGGCTGACAGGTCATCCGTGTCTCAAGAAATCAGTGTTTCTGATTTACAGTGGCAAACTGACTGAGATGTGTATGCCAGGTTGGTATAGCGATTCGTTGTGCTGTTGTCACATGTCCTCCCGTGGTGATGTCCTGTGGGGTTATTTTAAAAGACAAAACAGATCAAACAGATGTTAAATTCGACTTTTAATTGTTTTTACGGCTGGTTTAATGAGCTCACAGCTAGCCATTGAAGTTTTATGGGGGTGTTCCTTCCTGGTCTGCCTTTTCACACCTACGTCTCTACCTACATCTTGAATGTGATGTTTTAAATAAGGTTAGGGGTTAAGTCATTCTGCAACTTTCCTAATACAATGGCTGCTCCGAGAACTCCTAAAACCCCTAGAAAGTTTATGTGTATTTCGCCAACAAGAGGACCTGTTGAAATGAGAGAGGATCTAACTTTTGCTCCAAGGAAAACGCAAAATGTTAGCTTGACAAAGTTTCTTCATGAAGACAGAACTTTTGTGAAATGTGATTTCTCAATGTCTGGTAATCGTGTGGTGAGATATGCGTTTGACAAGGTGTTGCGTACTGTGAAACTCTACACGGCAGATGTTGGGGACGATTTTACATTGCAGGCCCCATGTCTGATTTTCCACGACAAAGACTGGTTTCTATTTTTCAACTACATTTGGAGAGATCTGAACGACTGTGGTGATGATCCGTTGTATGTCGCCGAGTGGGATGGCTTAACTCCTAACACAAGATTTTGTGTGGTCGGGGACCACAGTAAAAAGTTACCAGACGATTGTGTTTATATTTTTTGTTGCAACGACAAGACAAAGCTCTGCGAACGTGCGTGGCCTATTCGTGAATCTGAGCATCACATGTGCTACGACATGGAATTTTTGTTTCAGTGGAAAGATGTTTGTATGCTTGGCGACGTATTTACATGCATAGACAAGATGTTTAGATGGTGCGACATGTATGATCGTTACAGTTCTGTAAAGATTAAATTGTTTCATCCTGAGCAGGGCGTTACCAACCCCGAAGCCCGCCTCTTAACCCCACCCACATATTACAGTCATTAAAAAACGCTCACAGATCGGTACAATCGCTACATTCATTCACCATGTCTCAAGAATCTACAACTGTCTACTGCTACAGCGACAACCCTGAGGCTGCCCCGGCGATGCCTGATGACAATGCTACACCACTGGAGCCCCACCCACAAACTTGCGACAACAGTTGGTTGGATAAATTTTGCATGGATCTTGGATATCACAACCTGACCTTCCTTACAACACCACACGGCAACACTGGTATAATAGCTGGAGCAGCGGCCTTTGCTGGAATTGACAACACAGACAGTTGTATCCGCTCTGACGGATTCAAAATCATAAAAGCGACTGTTGTGGTCATTCTGGAACATGTCATCAACAAAAAGCTGAAAGAAATCTGTTTGGGTTGTGAAGTGGATCACCCCAGTCAGATTAGACACTCCTGCTTGTTTGAACCGGGTCCCTATTTCTTTGACGCCTACTTTGAGGAACTGACACATACGTTAAGCAGATTGTTGCTCAAGCATTGAGCCGTTGTGGTTTAAGGGTTCATCCCCAGAGGATTCAGGGTTCATTGGATGCTATTTTACATGAGTTTTCATTGTGGAAAAACTTTGTGACGTCAGAGAGAAAGTTGTGGACGTCAGCAGCGAGCAAATTGTCTATGGACAGTTGTGGACAGTTGGAAAGGTATTGTCCAAGTTGACTGACTGTAACACCAACATGGGAAATACGTGTTTTGCAACTGGACTGGCAAAGTGTCTAGTTAAACAACGTATTAGATGTGAGATGACCAGCTTGTTGTATAAAATCATTAATGAACGTGCCAATGTATCTGTTACTGTAAACAGATGTGCTGTTGATACCAAACGTTTTACAAACCTCAAGAAACAAATGTCTGTTGTAAGAACTGTGTCAAATGAATGGACAGATATTATGCGTTTATGCGGGTGAACCAGTTTGTGTAACTATCAGGAAATGTTTAGACCTGATGACTGAATGTGGCAGCTGTATTAGAATAGCTGATATATTGTGTTTGTGTACATATGTGACCGATCTATGTGTAGACATATTGACAAGAAACAATCAGACTGATGTTTGTGAAATTATTGAAACACTGGTTGATTACATTCTTGAGAAAAACATTGTGATGTGTATAAAATTTCTACACTACATTGATGCTGTATGATACCTTTTGTATCCTTTTACTGTTTAAGAAATAAAAACCCGAATCACTTAAACCCTCTGAGTTCTTCTTTTGTGGAGTGTGAAGAGGCAGTATGTCAGAAGAAATGAAAAAGACTTATTACACACCTTCTAACCCTGGATCTTTAGGGGGAAAAAAACGCTTAAAAGACGCTGTTTTAAAAGAAACGGGTGTTCGTTTAACCGATAAAGAAGTTTCAGACTGGCTAGCTGGTGAGGATGCGTATACACTACACAGAACAGCCCCACTAAAATACAAAAGGAATCGGGTTTTTGTCTATGGGTCAAGATAAATAAACATTGTCTATGGGTCACTTTAGGTCAAGATAAATAAACACTTTTTTTTTTTTTTTCTTTTTTTTTTTTAGTGTTTTCTAATACTTTAGGATAGTTCACACAGAGGGCATAAATCAAGCCAAAGAGGAGAGTAACAACTGTGGCAAAGGTCTTGCACATTATCCGGCCCAATCTGCTCTTATAGCACTACAGAGAAGCACCTTATATTTGGGTTTGAGTGGATAGTGGCAACATCACCTTCAACGATAGTTAAGATCTTCATCTTCTCCCCTTGTGAATGTCTTCTGGCTCCGTGTCCTGCAGTAGAAAATAAATCAGCATAAAATTATGGTCAATTTTAATTTAATTTTTTGAATTACGTTAGACCATAGAGAGTTCCTAAAGATGTGCTCAGGTAATTTCACATGAAAAGTAAAGGTGGTCATGTTTTGAAGCTTATTCAAATTCAGCAGTGGAACTAAAACTGATAAACGGAAAACATTTCCCATATCCATATCAGCATTGGTGTGATTGCCTGTGGCACTCGTCCACGGCAGAATCCATATCATTTAATGCTTTTTATTTTAGGTCATCCAAAATCGTACATGTATTAAGGCTCACATTCTGTTCATCACCCAAACTGATCGTATTGCATCCGTGAAGATTGGTTTAAATCACTAGAGTCATATGGATTACTTTCATGCTGCCTTTGTCACATCCACCGTCTGTCTTCCTCATCTGTCTCTGCACTACACTCCCCAGAATCCTCCTTGGCGCACACCTGCACTCACTCTCTTCTAAGTAGTAATCACCGTCACCTGGATCCCATCACCAGCTCACCTTTATATTCAGCACTCAGTCGCTCTTTGTCTGGTCTCGTTGATACACATCTCTAACATTGACACACAGACTCACCTCTTGTCAGCCGGATACTTACCTGCTTTCCCGATCTTCTTCAGCCTGGTTCATCTGCCTTCATCACCTGCAATAAGAGACATTATTATCATTGAGTTAAGTTACCATAGTTTATCTGTTATCTGCATACTCACCATTCTCCACTGGATCCGTTCCGTTCTGCAATAAAGCACTTAAAACTTACCTTCTTGTCTGCTTCCTGTACGAAACCTGACAGCCTTCATATCCATTATGGAGTTTAAAAGTATTGGACAAATATTGTGGACAAAAAAATACCTTCAATCCTTCAAAATATTTTTGTTCACCAGAAGAAAGTCAATTATTATTTTGAGACAAAATAAGGGGTGAGTAAATTTATTTTCTTCTATATATCTTCTATATTCATATTATACTCATTTTATTTACTCTGCAATTGCTACATTACTGTTTAACCTTATGATTGTGCACTGTATTGTTTTCACAGGTTAGATGGAATGTCTCCCGACAGTGTTGTGAAGCAGTCATTTTCCATTGTCTTTGCTTTGGTAAAATAAGTACTTGTTGAATTTGTGCTATCAGATGAAGTCAAACTGATTACTGAGAAAGTTTCAACTACGGTTATTCAATAAAGTAATTTTTACCATGACTTTGTCTGTTGATAAGTTTTGTATATCACACAAAACCTATCTCCTACAGGGAGATGAGTGAAGTCTTGCTTTTGCACTTGTCCCACAAGCAGTGCTTGTTTCACCTCAAATGCTTTTGTGTGGGAAAAAAAAGTCACAAATTAGTTTTTCCCTTGCCTTGGAGCTGCAAGTTGAGGCCGTTCAACATTTCTGTCACATCTGTTAAAAGGCAAGGTCCCATTTCCATTCTGTGTCGATCAGTTCTGGGACAGTTTTGCCCATTGTCAGAAGAAAGGCGTTGGGGTTGAATGTTTAATATTAAGTCTACTAAACTTTTATGATGAAGTGTTTTTGTTAAGGTTATTGTAAGGTTGTTACAAGCCAAAGAACTCTAAAGTGTATATTCCTCAACTGTGCACAATGTTGGGGTAAAACAAGGCAATGGTCACCAATTCTCATTTGAGGCAATCAGACATTTCCTGTTCTCTGAGAGGGAGGAAGTGAGATTTGGTTTTCTAGAAGCAAGTTTTGTTGAGCACTGTGACATCTGCTGGGGTTAACAGCAGCATCAACCACAGTTACCAGGCCTGACGTCACATACGGGCAGAGTCTCCTGCATAGGTGCAGAAGTTTCTGAACAGACATACACTTAGTCACTTGCTCAGGCGCAAGCAAACCACTCACACAGGTAAGAGTGCTATTCTTTTCTTGGAATCTTAGCATTTGTCCAATAGCAATTCAACAAGTTGTAGGAAAGATCAAGTAAGAACCTGTCAAAATGCAGACCATTCTTTGATCTTTTCCCCTTTTGCTTCATTAGGATCTCTGTGTGTCAAGATTTTTGAGGAGCAGTGGTCAGCAAGTGTACACCAATTTTTTGGCTGTCACAATGCTGCAGGAAGGCAATTTAACCTTGAACGAATCCTGCAAGATTCATGATGGCATACTTTCACCCTTCGTGCCCATTGGCTACATTGTCATCTGTTGCATCGGTCTGCTCTGCAACACCATCACCCTTTACATATTTTTCCTTCGGCGGCATACAGACTCTTCCATGGCCGTATACATGCGGCACCTTGCCCTGGCAGACACTCTGCTGGTCCTGTGTTTGCCCCTGCGGGTTTACTACCACAACAAAGTAGGTCCCTTCTACTTGTGCAAGGTGGTGGGGATCTTCTTCTACATCAACATGTATTCCAGCATCCTGTTCCTCAGCCTCATCAGTCTGGATCGCTACTTGAAAATCGTTAAGCCCGTTAGGGTGTTCAGCATCCAAAAGACCAAGTGGAGCCACATGGCAAGCTACATCATCTGGGCTGTCCTCATTTTAGGAACGATCCCCTTTTTGATAAGCAACAGTCAGAATCATCCGTGCAACAAAGTTTGCTTCCACTTCCACAGCAAGGGGACTGTCGGTGGGACCATTAACCTGACAACAGTGGTGTTCTTCCTTGTTTTTTATGTGGCCTTTCTTTGTTTTTATGTGAAGATAACTAATAAACTCAGGACTATGTCCATGGGTAACTGTGACTCTAAGGCACAGAGTCGCAAAAAGAGGGTCATCATGAAGACTTTCTTGGTACCGGCCATTTTTACTGTGTGTTTCTTGCCTTACCATGCAATACGAATCCCATACGTTCTGGCTCAGCTGAACGTGATCAGGGATCTTCCTAGTCAACAATTGTTGCACATCTTAAATGAGAGTACCTTGCTACTGTCCACTCTAAATAGCTGCCTAGACCCAATTATCTATTACTTCTTAAACAGTGCGTACAGGAAAACCATACTCTGCCATTCAGGGCAAGTTTAAAAATATGTATGCTTTAAACAGAAGGAGAATCAGCATAAACCGCTCGCTTACTGAAATTTAGCCTTAGTCAAGTCACCTTCATGCATTTAGCACTTTTAACAATATGAATTGTTTCAAAGCAGCTTTACAGTGATAATAGGAAATTACAGTAACAGAGATTGTTTTGGCTTTACAGCAGCTCTAGGATAAAGTTAGTGTCCAGCTAATGTTAGTTCTTATTGATTGATTCACTTCCAATGCGAATATCATTAGTTATTAACTTAGGGGCCGCTAACACGACATCGTTCTAACAGAAAACCCTCAACGCGCTCCGGCCACCCATCCACACAAAACAGTGCCTGGTGGCTCGAGAACGCACTCCCGGAAATAGGTTCCAAGGTGCAAACGATTATCAGTTTTCTCTGCGCAAACCTCTCATCCTTAATGGATGAGTTTTCCATTTGTGACTACATTAATCAATTTTTGTAGATTCAACAATCTAAGATATTTAGTTTTAAATTATGTACACTATTGATTTGGGAACACATGACTGAATTTGTTTCATATGATCTAAAAAAAATGCAGGAAGTTATAATAAATAAAAAATAATCAGGTGTGTCTAAATCTCTGACTGGTAGTGTAAGTGTGTTTAAGAATTTATTGTGTTTCTGTAAACACTGAATATGTAGCTGAGCATTGTTCTCAGATGGCTTCGCTTTGATTCAGATTGTGTGGTGGTCCCAAAAACAATAACAAAATGGTCTATCTAAAATTAAGAATGGATATATTTATGAAACTGCACAGGCCCAACAACATGTGCAGTTATTTACATGATAGGAATAGGAAATAGGAAAATGAGAGTTTGATTTCTAAATGTTTTATTTCAATGCTTTTATGGTTTCTGCAGCCACAAATTAAAAACCTAGTGGGTAATTTTTTGTTCATTTATCATATTTTTGGGTATGTCACAGAACATGTCAGTGTTGGCATCTGTATTATTTGACTAGCTTCTACCTAGTAACATATTAATCTAATGCTTTTTAGATGCACAGCTGAGCTATTGACTTCAACAACAAAATATGGGAAGCATTACCAATCAATTGAGAACCACTGTGCTTGAGTACTCTGTTTATTTGTGGATAGACTTTTTACATTTCCTTTATTAATGTATTTTACTGAGAGCATGACCATTATTTATGCAAGTACGAAAAAAATTACCTTTGCAAATGCTGTAGTTTTCCCTTGTGAAAAAGATCTTATGTGGTTGACATGTTTACTGTTGTATTATGAGTCAACCATGTTCAGAGCTACCTTAACCTAATGTTAGGCCCCAGGGCTGAGAGGTTTTGTAGGCCCCCCATCCCCTCGATTTATAAAGTCTCATTTAAAAAAAAGTGTAATATCTAGGTAATCTACATCACAAAATGCATTAGTTTCTTTCGAGACCTACAACAGTGAGTTTTCCCTCTTTGAGCCAGAAAACACCATAATATTGTTATTAACATATCACTGAGCCCACTTGAGCATAAACACAAGACACTTTATTTAACAACCACACACAGCAACTAAATTTCAACTTAATGCAAATGAGAAGCGATTTTCACGAGCGACAACCAGGAAAGAAGCCTTTCAGTGGAGCTCAGCTCCCGTCACCATCTCGAGTGCAGTGCAGGCAAGACAGAAGAGTTCGAGGGCGATTTCACTGTTTTATATGATTTGACTGTAACTAACCACAAACATGGATATAATAAAATGATGCATGGAAAAGAAACTGTCGACAGTCTCAGTGAGTTTAATTAATACATTTATAGTTCGAGTGTTGTAGTTTTATAATGCAAGTTTAGCACTGCTGCAGTTCATTTTACAGTTTCCCCTGCATTATGTTGAATATTAGGGACAAGAAAATTGATTATTTGTTGGATGACATTTTAGTAATTTATGACAGTATGAGTGAGTTTAATTTGTAGATTGATCGATCGTTAATCTAGTAAATTATTGAATCCACTGAACACTGCTGTGTGGTAATATAAAAGCACTCTCCCAACAGAATACTGTTTCTTTTGAGCCTAGTTCCTAGTCAAATTAAAATAATATAGTTGTATCACTTGTGATGGTGTTTTGTATAGATGTGGCCAGACGAGCAGTCTACTAATAACATTAGAGCGACAGCACTACCAACGCCCACAAGCGACAAAACCGCTTTTGAAAAAGATCGTATGTGGTTGACATGTTTACTGTTGTGTTATGAGTCAAATGTATCTGCCAGTGTTTAAGTGTTAGCCACCAACTTTCTGTCTTAACATGAAAGTAATGTGGGGAAATGCTGATTAAAGGATATTTGCACTTTTTATTTAAACAATAGGCAAATAAAAAAATGGTTGAATATTTTATTTGATTTTATTGACAATTAAGTAACTTAAAACTATTAAGAAATTAGCCATGTTTAATACTGCATTAGTAACCTGATAAATACTATGAAATGGTGCATGTTTTTATGTCATAAAATACATTACTGTGTATGTACACATTTGCACATCTGTATTCTGGCTAAAGCCATTATTGTAATTGTAACAAATATTGTATTGTATTGTTCAGGAGAATACATTTTTAAATAAATACAATTTAAATAAATGATCTCAGTGTGCATCAGTGCATTGTTTGCTGCAAAAAATTCTGTAGCTCTCAGCTGATATCTTAGGATGATAGGTGAGCTTGATGTGATGCTCAAAGCTGCTGTGCGAGTTGAAAGTTATCATTTGTTTCTGATCAACAGATCTGAGCAAACACTGATGAAATCATCGGGGGTTTTTCTGCCGTGTGTGGGTGACTTACAGGATCCCGTTTGTGACTTGATGAGTTTGATGAGTTCAGAACATTTTCCACTTAATACGCCCCGTTATTTATTTAATGCGCACTTAACACATACTTGCACATAAAAAAGTGTTTTTATAATGTATATAATGAATATTATAAACCAGGCAAAACCTCTGAACTTTGCAGTCTCTATATGTAAAGCTTTAACATTTTTAATATTGTGTGTTCCATGGGTTTGGTGCAATAGAATATTCAAAGCAAATTATCTGTGAAAGACTTGCCTGATCAGACCCTCAGTGTTTCTTATGAAACTGATGTGGTAACATGAAGTGAGAGGTCACCAGTGCATTTGCACGTATGACCTTTCATAGTTGCACAGTTACGATCTCAGAGAGTGAGCTGCTCGCACCACAGTTCCTTCATCTCTAAACACGTTTTCCTTCTTTCTTGTGCCTCCTTAAAATAATTGTCCCCCAACAATGACATTCTTTAATAGGGCTGGACTGGCCCACACCGTTGCAACCCATTCTCACTCCCAAGGCATCAAAAACTGAACCATGGTCAAGCACCCCCGGCGTCACACAGAAGACGCCAAAGGCGCCCCTTGGCGTCACTCTATGGACGAATTGGGAACTCCATTGCTATCAATGGGAAACCTGTGGAGTCAACAACAGATGCAAATTTTATCAGTAGGAAATCGCGCTGAAGAAGTCTCATATTTAACACATGTAAAGTTAAAGTTAAGTTTGGTAGTAAGTGCGCTCTTTCGTGCTCTTATGGTGATAGGCCTCCATTTTGTGAATGTTGTTTAGGCCATCGCTCTATGGGCAGCAGGTTGAGCTCTGTAGGTCTTCTCCCTTTATGTGAGTTTTTAATAAGGTTGAATGATAGGCCACGGTTCCCTGTTAGGAAGTATTAAGGGTGTGTTAAATATGGTTTTCATAGGATGGTGAAATTAGGGCCCTGAAGTTCCCATATTTAGGTAGGCTATGCATACCCTTCCCATAGGCCTCCTCTTATGTTAGAGTCGTCAGGCTCATATAACGGGTAGTGCCAATCTGTAATAGTGAACAGGTTGGCTGTATGGAAAATTCTCTAGTGAGGCCACTGTTCATCCGAGCACCTAATAGACATTTTTTGTGTGAGATGGCTTCCTCCCTATCGGGAGTTATTCTACACTCTTAGAAAAAAGGGTTCATTGGGGTTCTATATAGAACCATAGGGTTCTTTACTCAACTCCAAAGAACCTTTTATGCTAAAAAGGTTCTATAATGACAAGAAAGAACCCTTTTGGCACAAAGGTTCTTTAGGCTATTCATTCATACATTATTCTGCAACATTTTGTAGTTGTAATTAAATTATTGTTTATTAAACTGTTGTAGTAACTTAATATCACATTTTAATCATGCTGATTTTTGGAGGAGAAAAACAGAAATGGCACTCTTCGTGTGATATTGATTAACTACATAAAATGATATAAATATATACATTTTCTAACCCCCATATCTTGAATTTTGTGATCATTCACATGCATTCATAAATGCATTTGAATACACTGAATAATGCAGTGAAAGAACGCACTCAAAATGCACACGCGCACTAGTATAGCTAGACTTCATCATGTAACTTTACATTAGCCTAGATGCGTGCACTCTGTAGGCACGATTTGTTTAGTTTTTGAAATATACTTGATAATGTTAAAGCGCACATCGTTAAAACAAAAAATACGATATTATCGCAGACGATTTAGCTATATCGCACACCCCTATATTGACCTTATCGTCATCATCATCATCATCATCATCATTATCATCATAACAAGAAATACATAAGGAAAACATACATAAGGGCTCATTCTAAGCCATTTATAGCTGAATAGGCTTTTGTCTTGTCTTAGCCTTGTTTGCTGCTCTTTCATTTCATTCTTTGTCATTTATGTGAAATTATTGTACCACAACTAAACAATTTTGCATTATGGATTTAAATTTTTTATCTGTTGAACAGCAAACATAAACAAAAAGAAGTAATAAACTCATTATTTTCATTAATTTTACAAAGTAAACCATTTGTTTGCATTTGCGCGAGCATATTCATGCAGCGCTGTGCCGCTGTCTCGCGAGTGCAGTGCAGTGCACGTCACGTTTTTGAATTCCAACGGTCGAGAAGAGAGTCAAGAGACTGATGCCCGTCTGCTGATTTAAATTGACGGTCTGACGGAAATATTGTTGTGGTAAGTCAGAAAAATACATCGATTTTTTTAAGTAATTTACTTGTTATAAGCTTTAAACCCATTAGTAATGAAGTTGTCAATGTTTCAGCAGATTTACACTAAAACACGAAAGAGCCTGAACCGCGACAGTGTCACAAGTTGCCTTACATCGGTAAGTTGTGTTGTGCTTGTTGCAAATTGTTACATTTTGTGTTTTCTGATCCTAAGCTTAAGTTAGTTTTTAACTGCAGATAGTGCTCTAAGCTAGTTTTTGACCGCACACTCAAATGGTCATGAAGAACAGCCCTACAGAACAGAACAGAGCGCTTGTGCGTTCAGCTTATGGCGCTTTTCCACTGCATGGTACGGTACGGCTCGGTTCGGTACGGCACGCTTTGGCGCTTTTCCACTGCATGGTACGGTACGGCTCGGTTCGGTACGGCTCACTTATGGCGCATTTCCACTGCATGGTACGGTACGGTACGGCTCGCTTCGGCTCGCTTTAAATGGTACCACCTCTGTTGAGGTTCCAAGCGTACCGTACCGATACTAAAATGTGACGTGAAAACACTGCAGATCACTGATTGGTCAGACAGAATCATCACTACCAGCGTCCGCTAGATTTAAATAGTAAGTAGACAACAGCCAACGCTGTAGCGCCTGTTTTAAAAGTATTTGCTTTAAAAAAAAAAAAAAAAGAGTATAAACTTCAAAAAAAGAAATGGCTGAATCGTGGTCAGCGGACGAGGTGCAGACGTTCCTCTCGTTGGTTGCCGAGGAGTGGATGGGGAAACACGGAATGAAAAATTCGCATTTAATATGATGATATCATGGCAGTAGAGACGGCAACTATAACGATCAGTCCCACCCACTTTGAAGCGGTACTAACTGCAGTGGAAAAGCAACCGAGCTAAAGCGAACCGAACCGTGCTGTACCGAGTCGAGTCGTACCACGCAGTGGAAAAGCGAAGCGAGCCGAACCGTTCCGCGCCGAGTCGAACCGTACCGAGCCGAACCGAGCCGTACCATGCAGCGGAAAAGCGCCATTAGGGTCGGTTCTAGACCCTTTTTAGGTGGGCTTCAACCCCCATATTTTTAGTCTCAGCCCCCCTAAAACTATAATCAGCTATCTGAATGATCAGGCCAGTGCTGCTTCTTCAGTAAAGTTTATCATTCTCTCTTGTTTACTGATCGACCCCCCTAAAGGTGAAATCCTAGAACCGCCCCTGCAGCTAGTGGTTAAATGTACTCGCACTTCGGCTCAGAATGCTTTTATGATGCTAGATATTTGTAAACAGCCCAATGTGAACACTATTGTGATTCACTTCAACCTTTTCAAACTTTATGAATGATTATTTTATGTTCAAGTCAAGTGGTGTCTAAGGAACTGGAAGCAGGCCAGGGTTTCTGCTGTTTCTAAAGCACACACAGCTTAAAGGGATAGTTTAATATTTACATTTACAGAATACAACTTTACTTTTTTTCATGGTAGACTAAGAGGTTAATAAAGTAGTGACATGTACATGATGTGAAATTAATAGTAACTTTCTGTTTTCCTTTTCAAGATTACAGATGATGTCTGCAAATGGCTCCAAACCATCAACCAGTGATGGAGGCAATGGAGTGCCTCTTTGCTACTTATTTCGTATTCAGTGTGGAATACCCCAAGCACGTCACTCACACAATGAATTTTGTTGAGCACTACCTGTTTAAACTCTCCAGCAGCTAAAAAAAAAAAAAAACTGTCTGTCCCAGTGCTCAAAATGTATAATCAATTATCATAATACTTTGATATGTCATGAATAGTGCTAATGTAAATTTGTAAATATGAGGCGATTGATGTTATTCTGAAATGCTGATCTGAATTTGAATCTGTAATTACAATTCTTTATGAGTGATATTAATGTAAATTTGTAGATTTGAAGTACTAGATGTTCTGAAATGCTGATCTGAATTTTAATCTATGTATTCACATTCTTTATGAGTGATATTAATATGAATTTGTAGATTTGAAGTACTTCTATATCTGTATATTTCCATTGTGAGTTATATTAATATGGATTTGTAGTTTTGAGTGACTTGATGTTCTAACACTGATGGGAATTTAGATGAATCTGTATATTTGCATTATTTATTAGTGATAGATTAATGTAATTTTGTACATTTTATGGACTTATTTTGTAATATGTAGATGTAGGTGAAACTCTATTTTCATTATTTATGAGATATTTTTTAAATGGTTGATGTTTTAATGTTTATTTGTACATTTAAAGCCTTGAATACTTGAAATTACAGTAGCATTCTTTCAGTAATAGTAATTATTTTTGTTAATATAAATAAATTACTAGTTCTATGCACTTTGGGTGTGCTTTTTTCAGTATTCATGGGTGACTTTTTTATGTGAATTACATTTTTACATTTTAGGGTCTTGATGTTTGTCAATAATATGAAATATTTAATCCGGAAAGGACAAAACAAATGATAATGAATGAACCCCTAAAAGGTTCCATATATAACCTTTTTCCTGGTTACAAAGAACCCTAAAGGGTTCTTTTGATTGAACCCTTAAAAAGGGTTCTATATAGAACCTTTTAGGGGTTCCAAATACGTAGCGCCTGATAGAACCTTTTAAGGTTCTATATAGAACCTTTTCTTCTAAGAGTGTACTGAGGCCACCGTTCTGTCAAGCTCCAGATAGAACTACAAAGTCAAGCATTGGCCCTCTTCGGGCCACCTTGATTGCTACCTTATAGTAGAGCAGCAGTTCTCCTCTCAATTTAGAGAGTCGTTGAGATTATTGCTCTGAACTTCAGTCACTTTATATTTGTGTGTCGGCCTTCAGAGGGCCGCCTCGATTTTTGGCTTAGGCTTAATAACTAGGAAATTGGTGGCGTCTTACTACAAGAGCTGTCTAGCCAAGGCCCGCCTTTTGCACTAGGCGTAAAAATGGTAGTGGTGTTACAGGGTAGATGGCAGCATAGGTAGCAGGCTATCTTTAAAAATCCTCCCATGCAGATATGTCATGGGCGTTGTCAGGCCTTCTCTCTCTAGAAAGTAAGAAGCATTATGCTCAGGCCTCCACCCTTTAGAGCTGAGTATTGTAGCTAGTTTATCCAGCTAGGCCTTAAAATTGAAAAAGGATCCGCTGAGCCCCTTGAATATAATAATTCAAGTCATAAGGTTGAATGTTGTTGGCCGCTTATTGTGGCCTCCATTTCCTTGGGTTTAGTAGAGAATGTAAAATCGGACTTGTAAAAATACAAGATAATAGGCCTCGACCCTGATACATTCCTCAAGGTCATGCTGATAGTACTCACCTTGTAAGGGTCATTATTTAGAATACTTTGCTACCCATAGCTCGTATGATATCACGTTTCACCACCCAGGCTCAGGTAGAGACCGATCAGTTACTCCCTCCCACTCGGGATGGTTGAGGATGCTCCCTCAGAGTCCCTGACATCCATGAAAGTTGAAGCTGTAGGCCTTACAGTAGGCCTCCTCAATAATCCGGTAGCGTAAGATTATACTCCCCTTAACTCAAAATCTGTGGCATGTTCACGGAATTGGCGAAAAATCCGTGATGGGCACATGGAAGTGATGCCTATGTAATTCAATGACAGGCAGCATCCGTGGTCCACACACGGATTCCCTGTTCCAACACCTGTGCTCCGCCAATTGACGTCGTTTTATAATTTGGAAACGTATCGCTTTATTCTGGGTTAGGAATAGGAATTTAATTTTTTTTTTAACCATTGCTGAGTGATTTTAACTTGATATTGCATTGTTCTGTCGTCGTTTGATCGATAGGATAACTTCTGGTCACCCTGTTCAATGACAGTACCACGTAATATTCAGTGGTCGCCAAAGATTGTTTCAACTTCACTGGACGATAATGCCTATCACTGATTTTGACACTTTAAGTAGGCTATTCAAGTCGTCTGTGTTTGCGATGCAATGTAGCCTAATAAACCTGTCAACCTATTATCTCCCCTGATCAGTTTGTAGCCTTTTGCTTATTGTAAAATTCTGTGATGGCATTCGCGTTTTTTCCAGTCATTGCGAGGATCACCGTCTACAGATCGGTATGTATCTCAAGCTTGTGTTATTTATGTCTTTACATCATCTTTCTTGTTTATTCCCTCACTGCACCAAAGCACATTGCAACCCAACTATGTTTGTATCAGTGTCGCGTTCATCCTGGGGATTAGTTTGTGTCTGTTGTGTTGCAATAGAGCTCAACAGTGTGGTTCTGAAAGTAAAAATCCCATTGATTTTCTCTATAAGGATTAAAATTATAATGTCTAAACCATTAGAGGTAGACTGACCACGAGCTACGTGGAAGTCCGTATGAAATTGGAAATCCACACCTGCTCTATTTTACCAGCTTTTCTTGTGAATTCTGGTTGGATTGGTCTACATTCTTCAGCAGTTTTATTCAAATGGGAAAGAAATCAACATTAATTCATGGAAAAACTCAGGATTACCAGCTTTAAACCACAACATGGGAGTAACAGGATATGACTGCACATGGCTGATCTGTTTGCTGGACTTTACATCTGCTCTTCGACTCTACCTTCTGTACCAGCTTTGTTTACAACTTTTGGCTGGTTTGGTTTATATTTCTCAACAGTTTTATTCTGAGGAAAAGGAAATCAACAATCTTCTAGTGAAAAATACAGGAATTTCAGCTCTAAACCCCAGTTTTGGAGACAAGGGATATGGTGGCACATGGCTGTCTTGTTTGCCGTTTCTCCGATTGGTTATGGATTGTTCATCTAAATTACTGTATTTCGATTTAAAGGACAGATATAATCAACAGTATCAAGACCAAAGTGAAAAACCAAGTACCATCTTCAGAAACAAAAGGTATGTCTACATATGGCTGCTCTGTATGTGGTTTCTTTGTTTCCCATTTGGTCAGCGTCTGAGCCTGACTGATGATGAAACATCAATATCTCTGTCCCTGCTTCACCTATGGCTAGTATATCAACACTGAATCTTTATGGATATGGATATCATGTTATTTACTTAACTTGTTGGCAAATCGATCAAGAACGTCATACCACAAACAAGGTTAAACAACGTATAAAGGGCAGAAGGAAAGGACTTATTTTTTTATTTTGAATATTCTTCAGATCTCCTTTTACAGCAATTACTTCCACATAGAAACAATTTCTTTTACAGGGGATCATAACATTCACGTATTCTTACATATATAATCAATTCCCCAGAAAAATATTTCCAATAACAAGAAAAAGTTATATAATTAACATCATTTAAAGTAAACAATATGAACAAAACAAACAACAACTTAAAACTAAACATGGGTTGTATACAAATTCCCCTGGCAAATATAACCTGGGTTAGTTCTAATGATCTTCCATCGCCGTCAATAATGGTGCCCATCTTTCAATCAAAAGTTCCCTCTGTAATCTCAGTGAATATGTGATTTTTTCCATAGTGTAAATATTTCTCAAAATTGTTAGCCATTCAGCTTGGTTTGGCGACTCATTTTTAAGCCACTTTATTGTAATTGCTTTCTTTGCTGCTATCAGTAATATTTGTAATAAATACATATTTTTCCTACTGTGTATCTGTACCGGTTTCACCCCTAGAATTGCTACCAGAGGATCTCTTATCAGTTCAACATTCAATACTTTATTAATATATGTAAAGATGGATTTCCAAAAGTTATCCAACAATAGACATTGCCAAAAAATATGTGAGTGAGTAGCCATTGTCTCTCCACACCCCCTCCAACATTGACTTGATTGATTCGGATTCATTTTAGCCACAACTTGTGGTGTTTTGAAAAATCTGTTATTTATTTTCCATTGAAATTCCTTCCACAAATTGGCGTTCGTGACTTTGTGAGCCTGAGTACATATCTCTAACCGAACTTCTTCACTTATTTCGTAGCTCCCTCATCCACTTGTCTTTCACATAAAATGAGTTATCTTTTGTCATTGAAGCAAGGATTTTATAAACATTGGTTATTGGTTTCCTCATACGTTCTCCACCCTGAATTTTTAATAAATACTGTTCTATAAGGGAGGGCTCTATTAATCTATTCCAGTTTGGGTGCTTCAGTATGAAACTCCTTAATTGTAGATACCTGAAAAAATCTGTTCTTGGTAATTTAAAATCTGTTCTCAGTTGATCGAATGATTTGAAGATGTTATTACTAAATAATTGGTGTACATAATGAAGGTTCAAAAGTTTCCAGTTTTTGAATCTTATATCAAGACTCAATGGAAGAAAATTTCTAATGTAAATAATTGAACTCAAAACGGAGAGATCTCCTGTTAACTTAAACATTTTTTGTATTTCCTTCCAAGCTACACATTTGACCATTCTCCCAAAAGATCTCTGGTGGATTTAATCCCATTAAGGGGGATCACTGACAAAGCCATATCAGGACTGTAACTTTTTTCTATACTGAGCCATCTTGTACTAGTGTCATCTGATAACCACACTATCATCGCACGTAGTTGTGACGCTAACCAGTAATGTTTCATGTTGGGTACGCCTAGACCCCCTTTATTTTTTCCAAGTTGTAAGACTTTATATCTGACTCTGGGTCTCCTACCCTGCCATATAAATCTTGAGATGAGACGATCCAGAAGACTAAAAGTAGATTTAGGTGGATAGATTGGTAGGGTTTGAAAAAGAAAGAGGAGCCTCGGGAGAACATTCATCCTAACAGCTTCCACCCTGCCTATTAAAGTAAGGGGAAGTGTATTCCAGCGGTTCAAATCTTGTTTAATTTTATCTATTAATTTAATATAGTTACTTTGATATAAACTAAGGTCAGGGGGTATATTTATTCCCAAATATCTAATACCCTCCCTGGGCCATCTTAATGAGAAAGCAGATTTAATCTGCGGGGTAACCAAATTGTTCATGGGGAGTGCTTCTGTCTTGGTCACATTTATTTTGTAACCTGAGTAAAATCCAAAGGTCTCAATACATTTCATTAAATTTGGGACAGACTTTGTGGGATCTGAGATATACACAAAACAATCGTCTGCGTATAGTGACAACCTATGTTCCTCTCCGTGCACCTCTATACCACTAATATCTGTGCTATCTCGTATTAATTGTGCAAGGGGTTCTATACAAAGGGCAAAAAGGAGAGGCGAGAGAGGGTCCCCTTGCCTGCAACCCCTCCCCAACAGAAATTTTTGTGAGAAACACCCATTTACCCTTACTGACGCTTTTGGAGATGAGCACAACAGTTGGACCCATTTAACAAAGCCAGGACCTATACTGTATTTTCTCAAAACTCTAAAAAGGAAAGGCCAGGAGACACGGTCGAATGCTTTTTCTGCGTCCAGAGCCAGTGCCATACATGGCATTGGTTTCGATTTGGCATAAGACATAACATTCAGTAACCGACGAATATTATCAGACAGCTGGCGACCAGTAATAAAGCCTGTCTGGTCCGGGTGTACTAGAGTTGTAATAACTGTTTTAAGAAGGACATGTTTTGAAAGTACTGTTCTTTTTGCTTCTGCTAAGTGGTGATATACAGTTAAACCCAGGCCCTTCAACTAACATCAACTTGGGTTTGTCTGCTGATATGTGGTCTGAAGGGTGTCTGCAGTGGGCACTGGTGGACACACATGGTGTTGAAGTGGTGAGGCCTTCTACAGGCCTTGCACAGAACAGTGGCTCCTTCATGGAATTTAAACAGAACTCAGAAATTGTTGGAACAGCAGAAGTGGTGAACATGGATCATTTGTTTGTATCCCAACAGGAGACTATGGGAAATGCCTTTCAAAAACTAGCCCCCAACTCTGCTCTTCACATTGAACAAGCACATATGAACAACATGCCTAAAGTGGAACAATTTGCTAAAAAGTCACCAAAACCATATACTGGTAAAGATTTTTTTGGTTATGCAGCACGCAAACAAAAATAACTGAAATACTTTCAAACAGTGAATCATGCAAAAGTGATCTGGGACTCAAAGTCAAAACCAAAAGGTATTTTTGGAGGCCATCTTAATATACGTAGTATTTTATCAAAAAGAGAAGAGGTTCAACATTTATTGAGTGAGTCTAATTTGGACTTCTTAGCACTGAGTGAAACGTGGTTAAACACTAATATTCCTACAAATATGATTGATGTCCCTGGTTATAAATGTTACAGGAAAGATAGATTGGCCGGTAAAGGAGGTGGGGTATTGGTTTATATTAGAGATATTTTAAAATGTTCTGTGGTTGAAATGGAGACTTTTGGGTTAGAATGTTTAATTTTAAATGTAGTGTTATCAGCAAGAATGAATTTTAATATTATGGTGTTATATAACTCTCCTTCTCATAATGTTTTGTTTTATCATGCTTTTGATTAACTGCTTAAATTGTTTAATTGTCGTGCTGAAACAATTTTATTGGGAGATTTTAATATAAATTGGTTGGATAACAGTAAGAAAAAAAAAAAAAACTTAAAATGATTGCATCTAAGAATAAGAATAACCCGAACCAGTAAAACATTGATAAATTTATTTTTTACAAATAAACCAGAGCGAATTACTAAAATGTATAATTTGTTAACAGGTTTGTCTGATCATAATTTGACTTTGATTGTCCGGAAATTAAAAAAAAAACAACGATTTCAGAGCTGTTTTTTTTTTTGGAACTAGAGCTAATAATTCACAATTTGGAATTCCCAAGCAGAAAATGTCTCAGTTTGAAAATGAGTGCTGTGATTTTTTGATGGACACACTTGCAAATACAATCCAGAAGTTTACATGCTCCTTTAAAAGTAACAGGAGAAAAGTTTTTTTTTGCCTTGGATAAATAATGACATTCGTCTGCTAATGAAAAAGAGGGATGTGGCACTGAAAAAAATCTATATCTACAAATCTACAAACAGATATATTGATATTCAAAGGTTTAAGGAATAAAGTGGTTAGTGAACTGAGAAAAGCAAAGTCATCTTATTTCATGCAGTTGTTTGCTGACTCACAGGGCAATAGCTCACTTATTTGGAAACATATGAATAAATTAACCAATCAAAAATTCAGTCAAAGTAAAGACATAATAAAATTGAATATAAATGGAAAGGTCAGCACTGATGCTTTGGAAATTGCAAATTAATTTAATACCTTTTTTGTTAAATCAGTACAAGAACTCGCAGCAAATTTTAATTCTGTTTGTTTATCACATGACATAGTAAGAAATTCATCTTCATCTTTTTATATTTCACAGGATGATCAAGATAAAATCAATACAATTATTAATCAATTAAATAGTTCAAAAGCTAAAGATATATTCGGTTTAGATGCTTCTTAAATTAAAAAACATAGTGAAATACTGGTAAGACCAATAGCATATTTGGTAAATTTATCTATTAAAACTGGTGAGTTTCCACAAAATTTTAAAACGGCTGTGGTGACCCCAGTCTTTAAGTCTGGAGAGATTGGTGAGGTATGTAATTATAGACCCATCTCAATTTCTCCAAAGTTTTAGAAAAGTTAGTGGTTGAACAATTAATGAATTACTTGGAAAAAAATCATCTCTTAAACTTTAAACAATTTGGATTCCGGCCAAAGTATTCAACAGAAATGGCTACATGTCATTTTATAGATACAATAAAAAGTAGTTTAGATCAAGGAAAAGTAGTGGGAGCAGTATTTTTAGACTTTAAAAAAGCCTTTGATACTGTGAATCATGAAGTACTTATAAATAAATTGAAACAAATTAACTTTTCTCAACAAGCTTTAAACTGGTTTAAATCATACCTGGATTGTAGACAGCAATGTGTTAAACTTAAAAAAAAAAAAAAAAAAAATGCAAACTAGGTGTACCACAAGGGTCAATATTGGGCCCTTTGCTTTTTTGTTTATAATGATCTACCTGAAAGTTGCAAGGAGGTCGGTTGTCAAATGTATGCAGATGACACAATTATTTATGTAACAGCAGAATCCTCTCATTTGGCTGCAGAAATGTTAACCAGACAACTTAGTGTCTCCCAGTGGCTGCAGGATAACTGTTTAACTTTAAATGATAACAAAACAGTTTCTATGTGTCTATGTGTTGTCACTAAAGAACAAAGTGCTGGATGGATTTAAAATCAAAATTGACCAAAATTAAATCAAGGAAGTGAGTGAATTTAAATATTTAGATGTCATTGTAGACTCTAAACTTAAGTTTGATAGCCATATTAAGAAAATGTCTAAGACTATTAAGACAAATTTGAACTGTTTTCGTATGATAAGACCATGTATATCTCTTAAAGCAGCTAAAATGTATATGCATACTATGATTTTATCACATATGACCTATTGTGCAATAATCTGGGGTCAGGCTTCTCAATCAGTTGTTAAACCCGTAATGTCATTATATAAACAAACTTTAAAAGTGATGGATCAGAAACCAATGAAATGGCATCATTGTCAAATTGTTCAGAAGTATGATTTGTTAAGTTTTGATAATTTTTATAAAAACAGTATTTAAGTGTATATATGGCCTTACCCCTGATGTAATCTGTCAGTTGATAGAAAAATACAGCAGTGATGGGGTAAAGACCAGAGGGGCAGTAAGTGGGAATTGTAGAGTTCGGAGATGCAGAACTGCTGTGGGTCAATCATCCTTTTCAGTGAAAGGTGCACATCTATGGAACACCATGCCTGTAGATCTAAAGTTGCAACCAGAACTCACAGTTTTCTCTACAAAGCTGAAACAATGGCTGAAATCTTTACAGCGATGTGAACATTGAGTCTTTTTCAGATTAGTTACGTTATTTTTATTAAGTTGTTTGCAAAGTTGATGTGTTTAGGTATGCCAATATGCCATTGTTGATTTGTAACATATACACACATGTATACATGTGTGTATTTGTATTTGTTTTGTTTCTTGTGATGATTGTGTTTGTGTTTTTATTTTGGATGTTTTGATTTTATGTAAAAGCCTAACCAGGGCCTCGTCTTGTACCTTTGCCTCTTTTTTTTCTTTGTTTTTTGCGCAGAATCAAATATTTTTATGCTCACTATTCATATCGTAGCTGGTTGGCTCGGCTCCAGACTTAAAACTCTTTATATAAGCAATTTTCGAAACGTCAATGAAGCAACTGAATGAGGAAAAACACTTATGGAACCAGAGCCGTTAAAAAAGTGGGCGGTCACTGTTGAGCTCTATAATGCAAACTTTAATAATGTAGGCTACTAATATACATTCTACAGAAATCTGAACATAGGAGAAAGTCAGGTTAAAATTTCTTGTTATTTTTTCTTGACATCATAGAGCCAAATGATCTCTTTGTTCTCTGCATTGTTTTGATCAAATGTAATTAGTAAATAACTGTGTACTCCAATTTTTGTGAGTTAATGTAGATATTAGATTTTTTCTCAGAGGTCTTTCTAATGATGGTTTCTTGTCTGTTCTACAGATTATTTGCTGTTCTACAGACACTCTTTTATACATAGAAAACAAAGGCACTTTTAAGAGCCACTATTTCAATCTCTCTGTCTCTCTCACTCTGTTTCTCTCTAGTCTCTCTCTCACACTCTCTCTCGCCAAATATTCTTTGTTGATAGACTTTGTAAATGGAAAAGGTTTAAACTTAATTTAAATCACTCTTTGACTGAAGAAATTATTTTTGTTTGTCTTTGACTATGAAACGTGCTATTAGTAAGAAAACAGTGATAATGACATATGGTAGAGTGGTCTATTTTGTAGATGTTGGTTTTGAATCACTAGTATGACAAGTATAGATATACCTTCTCAATTGAGGAAAAATGTAACAACCTCTTAGCATTGCAGTATGTCAGCTGACCTTGCCCGCATGTAGGGCAGTATGTGAGTGCACCCGTGAGATTGAGGTCACCTCTGGCAATCATATTTCTGTGGTCACCATGAATAGTAAGTTTGGAAAGTCCTACTTTTTGTTTTGTTGCAGAAGTTAACAATTGCAATCAAGGCAAAGTTTTTCTCTTGAGAAATATACCAATTACCAAATGTTAATGCCATTTCAAAAACTACAATGAATGAATAATGGACAGTTGAATTGGAAAAAGTTGATTCTGTGAAACACGTTTAATGTGTGTCTTTTTTCACAGGACGATATGATGTCTGTTTGACCCATAAAGTTTGTCCTACCTGCCTTGTGGAATGGACCCCAGGGGTGAAAGAGCTTCTTAAGTACCGTTACTGGCGAAGCACAACAAACTGCCAGACGCTATATAGTTTTGACGTCTACAAAGCTTTTGCTCACATTAAAGTATCTGCTCCTTCGATGTCAAGGCATGCCTTTTTAAAGCTACTTGAGCACCGTTCTGTTCAGGCTGGAAAGGTAAATCTGCTTGAATCATTGTAACACATAATCATATTATTGTATCTGTAATATTATAATATATCTTTTCTGTAAACAATAATCAAAATTTTTTTTTATTGTTTTTGCAAGCATACAGAAGAGGTGATGTGTGAAGTAAAATGACTTTTAGGGCCCTATTTTAACGATCTGAAACGCAAGTGTCAAGCGCAAAGCGCAAGTAACTTTGTGGGCGGGTCTTGGGCGCTGTTGCTATTTTCCCGGCGGGATAATTGACCCTTCGCTAAGCCCCGCCCTCCTTAGTTACTGTTGCTACGCCTGTCAAGCTTTTGCGCCTGGCACGTCTATTACAGTATGTATGCACTGGTTTCAGACATTCCTAAGGAGATAATTAGTCATTTTTAGCGGACAGGTGAAAATTTGAGAGAACAAGACTGCAGTATGCATTCGAGGGCTATATCCACGACATAATATGCAAACGATTAGAGAATAATTTCATCAAAATTGAAGCTAAAGTCTATAACGTTAGGTCTCAGCGCAAGCAGCAGCCGCCTCATACGCTGACCATTCAAATGGGAAACACACAAATTGAGGAACAGCTTTGTGCATGCACAGCAGGGTAAGTGAAATGTGAAAATATTCTAATATTTATAAATCAAACAGCTTATCCATATGTATCGTGGAATAAACACAAGACATTAGCCTGACCACTTTGCAATGATAACATTCTCCCGCTTATATTTGTAGTGCGCCAGGCTAACGTTACTGCTCACACGTCGTGGGTCACATAGTGACTACTGTTATGAACTGATTAAGTTTGCATACCAAACTTTTCCTTGGAGATCTCCGGCAAGCCCCCTGATGTTCCCTCCTTTTACTAACTACTTTTACTTTTACTAGAACTAACACCGGGAGAGTCGCGATCGGATTGGAGTAACGTTACTAGTTTGGCCGTCGATTAACAAAATGCTGAAATATATTTTTAAGTACCGTTAAATTATGTCAGTGAGCCTCCGTCTTGCCTTTAATCACACTGCTTGATCCACGAGATGGACAATAACTTTATTCTAGAGCTGCTATAAAGCCAAAACACTTTACTTTTAATTTCCTATTATCAATGTAAAGCTGCTTTGGAACAATCTACATTGTTAAAAGCGCTATATAAATGAAGATGATGCCCGGCATTTCTCCCCTTGGGTTTTAGGTTTCGGGAAGGGAACAAAATCCATATGTATTTGCACAAAAAAAAAAAAAACTCTTGCTTCTCTCTCAATTACTGAATGAATTATACAGCAGGTGTTAATTGCTGTTTTAGCTGTTTAAGCTGGAGATAGCATGGGGGGAAAAACTGTTTTTGTGCCTAGAAGTTCTAGTGCGCAGAGATCTGTAACGTCTGCCTGACGGCAGAAGTGCAAACAGGTTTTGGCCGGGGTGGGAGGGGTCTGTGGTGATGTTTCCTGCCCGTTTCTTCACTCTGGCATTGTACAAGTCCTGAAGGTTGGGGAGGTGTACACCAATGATCCTTTCAGTCTGTCCTAACAGTCCGTTGTAGTCTTCTTATATCTGATTTGCTGGCTGACCCAAACCAGACAGTTATAGAAGTGCACAGAACCGACTCAATAACAGCTGAGTAAAACTGAGTCATCTGCGCTTGTGGTAGGTTGAACTTTTTCAGTTGACGAAGGAAGTACAACCTCTGTTGGGCCTTTTTGACAATGGAGTCAATGTGATTGTCCCACTTCAGATTCTGAGAGATGGTGCCCAGGAACCTGAATGACTCCACTGCTGTCACAGTGCTGTCCATGATGGTGAGAGGGGGGAGTGCAGGGGGGTTTCTCCTAAAGTCCACTATCATCTCCACAGTTTTGAGCGTGTTCAGCTCCAGGTTGTTATGACTGCACCAGACAGCCAGCTGTTCAACCTCTTGTCTGTAAGCAGACTCGTCACCGTCCTGGATGAGGCCAATGACTGTGGTGTCGTCTGCAAACTTCAGGAGCTTGACGGAGGAGTCTTTGGAGGTACAGTCATTTGTGTAGAGGGAGAAGAGCAGTGGGGAGAGAACGCACCCCTGGGGGGCACCAGTGCTGATGGTAAGGGTCCGAGATGTGACTTTTCTCGGACTAGCCTATGTTTTAGTTTTGCAGTGAACCATGGCTTGTCG
The DNA here is from genome assembly GCF_963993115.1 of Abramis brama. Lineage (NCBI taxonomy): Eukaryota > Metazoa > Chordata > Actinopteri > Cypriniformes > Leuciscidae > Abramis > Abramis brama. Next base: position 7,393,041 of record NC_139977.1, read on the forward strand.
TTGTTATATGTTAAAAAAGTCCTAGTGGGGACACACATGTCCTCACAGAAGCTGATGTAAGATGTCACAGTGTCAGTGAGCTCATCCAGATCAGTGGCTGCAGCCTCAAAAACACTCCAATCAGTACAGTCAAAACAACCTTGTAAGACCTGCTCTGTTTCGCTGGTCCATTTCAGTTCTTACAACTGGCTTAGCAGATTTAAGTTTCTGCTTGTAGGCTGGGAGAAGATGAACCAAACAATGATCAGAGAGTCCCAAAGCTGCTCTGGGGACAGAGTGGTATGCGTCCTTTAAAGCAGTGTAGCAATGGTCCAGTATGTTAGTGTCCCTGGTGGGGCAGGTGATGTGCTGTCTGAATTTAGGCAGTTCACGGGTGAGATTAGCTTTATTAAAATCGCCGAGAATGATAGTGAAAGAGTCCGGGTAACTTTTCTCCGTGTGTGTGATCTGATCAGCCAGCTGTTGCAATGCCGCGCTCACACACGCGTCAGGGGGAATGTACACACTCGCCAGAATAAACGAGGAAAACTCCCGCGGCGAATAAAAAGGCTTACAGTTAATGAAGAGAGCTTCCAAATTAGGGCAGCACATCTTCGTCAACACTGTCACATCTGAACACCAGCCTTCGTTGATATAAAAACATAATCCACCGCCTCTCGTTTTCCCAGTTAACTCGGCGACGCGATCCGCTCTGAACAGCTGGAAGCCCGTTAGATTTAGCGCACTGTCCGGTATGGAACCGTTCAGCCATGTTTCTGTGAAGCAAAGAGCAGCCGAGTTTGAAAAGTCCTTGTTTGTGCGGGTGAGAAGTAGTAGTTCGTCTGTTTTATTTGCTAGAGAGCGGAGATTTGCCAAGTGAATGCTTGGCAGCGGAGTCCTGAATCCGCGCTGTCGAAACTTCACGAGCGCGCCCGCGCATTTCCCTCGTTTGCGTCTTTTGAAGCGCTTGTACAGGATCGCAGCTCCGTCAACTAGGATGTCAAATAAAATGTCGGAATGCTCAAAAGTCGGCAAAATGTCGTTTGGTGTGTTGTTCCTGAGGTCTAGGAGTTCGTTCCTAGTTAAACTGACGGGGAAAAGGTTACATAAAACAGGACAAACAAACAAAAACAGTAAAAGTACTGAGGAGCTCAAAACCGAAGCAGCCATCCGCGGCGCCATTTTGTTTATATATATATATATATATATATTTTTTTTTTTTTTTTACGGTTGCTAAGCCACGATTGGCCTGTGGCGGTTTTCGGGCGTGGCTTAGCGAAGGGTCAATTGACTCTTGCGCCCGGCGCAAATCTAAAAGGGGTTGGTCTGAAGTAGCTTCATTATTCATATGTGGTTTGGGCGTAACGTGAAATAAACCAATCAGAGCGTCATCTCACATTCCCTTTAAGAACAGGCGCACTTGTTCTAAAGCGGATTCCTATTATAACGGCGGATTTGCCAGGCGCACGCGAGGGGCGGTTCACAGCCGAGGAGACCGACGTTCTCGTCAGGGACGTTGGGGATGGAGAAACACACCCAAATTAACTTCGGTTAAACAGGCGTACGATAATTTGGGTAAATGTGTAAGCTAGATGTATGCTTTTATAATAAACTCTATCTATCTATCTATCTATCTATCTATCTATCTATCTATCTATCTATCGTAATAATGTATGATTTGCAAAAATGAAAACTGCTGCTTCTGTGTAGATGAGAGAATCAAAGTGTATGCGCGTTGTGCACACGCTACATTGATTATGGCCAAGCATGCGCCCTTAAAATAGCATATGAATAACATGTGCAACGCGCCACTGACTTTAAACTGTTTTTTTTTTGGCCAGTGGCGGAATTGTTTTCTAAACCTGTAAAATAGCATGAGGGAATGTTTGCGCCGGAACACGGTGCCCTTTTTGCGCTGAACCGCCCAGGGAGTGCAAGTTCATTCCCTAGTTTAGCAACGTGCTTCTGTGTAGGGAAAAGCGCGCTTTGCGCGGGTGCAAAATAGGAATGATACATGCGTCGGTGTACAAAGTCAATTGCGCTGGGTGCAAGATAGGGCCCTTATTGTCCAGCGTGTCACCCAGACATGTTGGCAGTGTGTTGCGATGGCAATCGCAAACATTATCGCTTCATAAAATCAAGGGAGTATGTTCATATTACACAGACATTAATGTCAATATCAAAACCACAACACTGTCATAGAAATAGTTGCATGTAGAGTAACGTTTGGTCAGTTAAGGGGGTTTCAGGTTTTTTCACCAAGATTTTTTATTTTATTTTATCAAATACCTTTTTCACAGTTTTAGATGATTTTAGTTGTAGTTTAAACCTTGCAGAAAAATGATGCTGATTGCTGGATGATAAGATAGTCTAAGCTAGGGCGGGCTGAAAGAGATGACGTTGAACTCAAACGGTGTGTTCCAGCGCATAACATACGTCACGACCAAGCAGTAGCAACTGGTTGAAGCAGAAAATATCTGCCCACCGGGAAGCAAATGTATCCCAATGGATAGGTTCCAGACGCTTTGACAAAATTCCAGCCAGTTAGTGTTATCAGTTAGTGTTTCCGGTGGCTGGAATTTTGTCAGTCAAAAGTAGTCGATCTCCGAATGCAACGTAACATGAGGAGAGTAAAGATGGAAAGATGTGTAACACGGCCCTATTCAATATATATTCACACCCATCACCATGATTAAATACTAGTTGATCATGTAGCAATGCTCAAAATAAATTCAATTCAACTTTAACAGCTTTGTCTATTGTTGAGAAAATGGTGTGTATGTCGCTCCGCTGAAAATATAGACTGAGCATGAACGTTACTGGCCTATTCCAGAGTCAGACTCATCGCTGCTTTGACACGTCCCACACATCAGGTGTTGTGCCATCCCAGTTGAAAAAGTACTATTTTTTTTACACCAATACCAATAAAATCTCCAATTATTTTGGGGTGTAGAAATATGCCAGGTCTATGGCAGTCAAAAGCAGATAACCACATTCTACGTATAATCAAGTATATTTTGTATAGGTTCCATAGCATAGAGTTTGAACCTTACGATAATCTTCGTAAGGTTCCATAGCATAGAGTTTGACTGTGTGTGTGTGACCCCTTTTCAAACACAAATCTTCCTACACGATCATCAGACATCAGAAAGTCCTGTTTCACAAAATCTTAATTTTCATCTTCATGGAGAAACTTTGTCAAACTAATTTTCTGGCGGGGATAGTGAAGGTCTTCATCTGTTTAAGCTTGTTAACTGTTTAGTCCTGTTCAGATGTTGCTGTTCTTGTCGGTGTTACACACATCACTCTAGATGTTTCAGGAGTTTTTGGAGTAGCCATTGTAACACTAGAGTTGTAGAATGTACACTGATGCACTGTATTTTGTTTTACACCATAGATTGTGAAGGTTTCTGACAGAAAGATGTCTTCATACTGTACCTTTGTTTTACGGTGTTTTTAAAAACACTACATAGATGTTTTATTAGATTAAATATTTAAGAGTTCCTTGTTCTGCATTCTATATCCACACACCACCCCAAAATTCATGGAAGCACCGTCTTATTTGAACAAAGAGAAGCCGAGAACACCTAGAGCTCACTAAAATTACAGCAGATTAGAGGAAACAGTTGTTTTTCAAAGTTGTTTTTCAAAGTGTAAGGAAAACAGACAGACAAACACACACACACACACACACACACACACAACAGTGCAATCACACGGTTAACAGTTTCTAAAACAGTTTGTTTCAGGAAAAGTGCAAACAAAATAGTATCATGAAAAAAAAATGTCTCCAAACTGTTACATGCAACATTGAAACTTTGAAACAATGGAACTTTGGAACAATGAAACACACTACAATGAAAACGTTGTGCTTTGTGTGAACTTTGATGAGGCCAAGAACACTAGCACTGTTAAACATGTGGGACAAAAACTGTTCCAATTCAACTTTAATGTGACTGAGCTTGTTTCACATATAACTGTTTCACAGTAATAAACAGTTCTGTCAGGTCCATTAAGTTAAGAACACACATGACAATAAAAATGATTTAGTTCATTTTTATTGAATAAATTGCAATTCAAGTTGATAAATTCTGAATTAAATTTTGGTGGTATGGCTCTGTTCAGGGAGTCCTCTGACTCTCTGCTATTTCATGGTGCTCATGAAAGGTCAGAGGACTCCCTGAACAGAGCCATACCACCAAAATTTAATTCAGAATTTATCAACTTGAATTGCAATTTATTCAATAAAAATGAACTAAATCATTTTTATGATTAAAACAGCAGCAGCATTAGGGAACGCTCACACAGTTTAGGACTGGGAGAGCTGAACTATTCCCCCTATGAACAGAGCAGCAACGATGACAGAAAATCAAATGCCACGTTATACACGACAAGGAGGAGCTGGGGAGGTGGCGGGCTGCAAAGAAGCTAGCATCAGCAGTTAGGAGCGAACTGAATCTGTTTAAAGAGGGCACCCTGTTTTTATCATTGGGGAGTTGAACAGCTGATGCGCTGATGCAAAACAGCTGATGCATCTCAGCTGAGCAGATCAGCTGATGAGACCGTGTTGTTGGCCAAATAGCGTTAGCAGCGTCTTGACTACCTAGCCTGCCAGAACTGACGCTTACGCTCAATTTCTGTCAGGTCCATTAAGTTAAGAACACACATGACAATAAAAATGATTTAGGAAATTATTGAATAAATTGCAATTCAAGTTGATAAAATCTGAATTAAATTTTGGCAGTATGGCTCTGCTCAGGGAGTCCTCTGACCTTTCATGAGCACCATGAAATAGCAGAGAGTCAGAGGACAGCAGCAGCATTAGGGAACGCTCACACAGTTTAGGACTGGGAGAGCTGAACTATTCCCCTCCATACAAACCACACCTGGCAATCCTCTTGTGATTGAACAAGAGGATGGAATTTAGACAATTAAAACTTAGGATTCTTATGAATAAATTACGAATTAGTTAGCAATATCCAAAGTTGCTTTGGACAAAAGCGTCTGCTAAATGACTAAATGTAAATGTAGTAATATGGTTCTAATCAGATGAGTCTCCTGACCATTCATGAGCACCATGAATTTAGCAGAGAGTCAGGGGACAGCAGCAGCATTAGGGGACACTCACAGGAATTAGGACTAAGAGAGCTGAACTATTCCCCCCAAACAGACCATAACAGCAACCTCCTGTGATAAAAAAAAAAGAGAGAATGAAATTAAGCAGCCGGTAAGTGCATCCATGGGCGATTGTCACTAAAGCAGAGGAAGCACAAGTAAGGTTACAATTGTTTATTTAGGAGAACCAATCAGGGAACTGAGTTCATGGCCTTCTGAGCATCAAGAATAGCTTGAATGTCAGGACGAAGGTATCGTTCATAAGCAGTAGAAGACCACCGCCCCATGGCTTTAAGGGTTAAAACCGGAGCGGATGCCGCTGCTGTAGTTGCTGCACCGATGCATAGAGAATGAGCTGTATAACGGTCTGGAGGCAGTCCGCAGAATTGGCAGAGGAGGCGTAGGTGAGAAGCAAACCAAGCTCTAGACATTGGTTTCCCCGCCTGGGTGACAAACAGCGGCTCCTGCGGACCAGCACTAGGACGGCACCTCAAGTAGGTCAGCATGGAAATCAGAGGACAAAAGACAGTGTTAGACTCAGAGATATATATGACTACACCTTTACCATTTCTATCAGTTTTGGAGTGTTTCAGAAACAATGTGAAATGGTGATCATTAATTGAAACATCAGAAATTGTCAGACTGTGATTTGGTTCAAAGGAACACGTACGTGAAGAAAATTCACCACCCCTTAGAAAACCAAAAAAAGCTGTGAGAATGACCGTCTCTAATAACTGATCGGTGTAAGGCCCAAAACACCCATCCCGTAATTGAGATATGATTTTTTTTAACCAAAGGTAAAGTAAAAGGAAGATGTTTATCATTGCCTTGTGGTGACTGTCTTTTGAGGCCGTTCGGCAAAAGGCGAATGGATGGGTTTTCCAAAATACTGGAGGCAGATGGATCCAGGCAGTGCAGATGGAATTGGATGCCAGCGACCGTACTTTTGATGGAAGAAGGCTGCAGTTTTCGATCCTCAAAGCAGTGGACTATAAAAGCACTAATACACAATATATTGACAGGCATAGCAGCTACAGATAAAGAAGCACAAAAAGTGATGAAATAAGACCATGCCGAGTCATACGATTTTAATGTAGAGCTAGCCAGACCCCCTCGCATGTATTGCGCGGCAGAGTGCACATAGGATTGTTCAATCTAGAATGGTTTGGCTGAAAGGAGGGCATTCCAGGCTTGTTTGGGCTGCAGCTGGACACAGGAGATGGAATTTCTGAAAATTAAATCAAGACAAAGAATCAGCCACTTGATTATTCAAACCAGGGATATGCTCTGCGCGAAAATGATAATTCCCCAAAATTGACAGCCATGTAAGACGTCTCATGAACCTATTGATGAATGGAACAGATGAACGCCTCTTATTAATGATATTAATGGTAGCTTCATTGTTGCAGAAAAACAGAATTTGCTTCCTAGCCCAATGTTTAGAATGCATGCAACTACAATAGGATACAACTCTAATAAGGCTGTCGAAGAATCACCGGCAGGTAATGAGCGCAATTCTTCCGGCCAGGCACACGCAAACCATTCATTTTTGAAAACCCCTCCAAACCCTACGGAAGGCACGGCATCCGTATACAGCTTAAGAGTTAAAGACGATTCCATGAAATCATTAAGAAAAAAGGAAATGCCATTCCACTTATCTAGGAGCAGAGACCAAAATTTTAGCTCAAATCTACATCCTGCGTCCAAGGTAACAACGTCAGTGAGAGCTTTTGCAGATTTAGAAAGGTCCAGAAGCCTGGAAATAAATGACCTGCCTTGAGGAATTACCCTCATCGCGAAATTAAGGTGGCCCAAAAGAGAGAGCAAGTCCCTTATGGAAAAGGACCTTGAAAGTTGAGTGACTTTCATAATTTGTCTTATGCGGGATAATTTCTCAAGGGGCAGTGAAGCTTGCATACGGTTGGAATCGAGAGTAATGGCCAAAAATTCAATAACTTTAACGGGACCCACGGTCTTTTCCTCCAAGAGAGGAACGCCCAAATCAAAAAAGGTGCGTTTAAGAGCCAAGATAGAAAAATCCGATTTCGCGGACGGAAAATCCACCAGGAGAAAAACATCCAAAAGATGAAGGACGAATGGTAACTTATCGTTATTAAGAAGAATCCAGCACAAGGCCTCGGACAAGGTATCAAATATTTTAGGACTACTACGACAGCCAAAAGTGAGTCTAACCGAGAAATATATTTTTTCCCTCCACTGAACGCCAAACAAATGCCACTGTGAAGGATGCAATGGCATTACTTTAACAGCATCAGAAATATCTGCCTTTGCAAGCCAAGCTCCTCATCCTGCCCTTTTAATGAAGCTGATAGCATCATCAACAGTGCTATAAAACAGGGAAAAAGGGGCTAAAGGAATAAGGCTATTGACGCTGTCAGCCAAACCATTGTGGGGAGCGGAGAGGTCGATGATTAAACGTTTTTTCCCCGAATATTTGCGAGTGGCGATCCCTATAGGACTTATCCTAAAAATCGGGAAAGGAGACCTATCAAATGGGCCTATCATAAAACCCTTTTTAACCTCTTTCTCCAACAAGGCATCCACATTTTCCGGCTCCTGTGACGCGGACAATAAGTTATTGCAACAGAATGACACAGCAGGCAAATGCAGCAGACCAGCAAAGAAACCATGAACAAGACCAGTCAATAAATAATCCACAAAACAGCGGTTCGAATGCTTCCTCAACGCCCGTCCCAGCCTGGGGACATTGATGGGAGTTGATGTTTTTTTTCTTTCATGAAGCAGGTTCTCCTCGGGCATACAGACTTTGGGTGGGCATCCCCACAGTAGCTACAAACATGATGATATTTACAGTTATACATCCTACAAATATTCTCATTAAAATTATAGCAAAGAGGAGTAGCAAAGTTATTCACCTGGGAGCCAGAATTATGGCTCGGGCCAGGAAGGAACACATGAGAGGTAGTCTTAGATTTAGAGCACAGGGTAGTAGAGTGCGAGAGAGAGCCACAAATGGAGCAGGACAGAATTTGGTGCCCTGTGAAATGTCTACTTATAAGCGCGAGGTCGACCACGGACCAGTCCAGTCTTTGGTTGAAGCGTTGAATGAACATGGCTGCCTTTGCAGAAAAAGACAGGGTCCTTCTAGGAATGAATTCCGTGGTGACGTCATCACACTGAGGCCGGCGCAGGTGGTGACGCAAGTCGGAGACGGCGGAGGCAGCTGAAGCAGAGGTGGACGCCGATGGAGCAGAGACAGGAGTCGAGGAAGGTCTGAAGGCGGAGCCGTCTTCCAGCGTCGATATTCTGACAGCCATATCAAGGAGGGAAGATTGAACGTCAGACAGCGCCATGAGCACCGGGTCACCTTCTGGCAATTCGCTTGGGCCCGGACGAGCAAGACCGCCGGCCCGTTTTTGTGCAACAGGCCTGCCGGCCGTCTCGGGATTTTTACGCTTCAGAGTGTGCTTTTTCCCGGAGGACTGGGGAGGAGGCACCGGCAGCAAGTCGACCGCTGGAACAATCAGAGAGTTACAGAGGAGGACAAATAAATCCTCGTGAGAAGCGCCACTCGGAGGCTGAATATCATTTTTAAACAATGTTTCCAGTATCTTGGCCACGGGCCACTCGCCAATGCAGGGATGAGACAAGGATTTACTCGCCAACCGGCGAGAACTTCGACGGACGGCGGCGTTGTCATCCGGGCAGGCATCCTGCCCCTGGTCCGGTCGAATCGGCAATGCCCGGGTGTCTTCAGAGGAGTCGATTTGCCAGGAATCCTCCTCGACAGCGGTGGAAGTCATGGCCAACAGCAGGGTGAGTAGGACCAGACGTTTGGGGCTAAACAACAGCATGAGCGTTTGACGAGCGAACAGAAAATAGTCTGCAATGAAGCTAGCATCAGCAGTTAGGAGCGAACTGAATCTGTTTAAAGAGGGCGCCCTGTTTTTATCGTAGCCATTAGCAGCGAGGGGAGTTGAACAGCTGATGCACTGATGCAAAACAGCTGATGCATCTCAGCTGAGCAGATCAGCTGATGAGACCGTGTTGTTGGCCAAATAGCGTTAGCAGCGTCTTGACTACCTGGCCTGCCAGAACTGACGCTTACTCTCAATTTAACTTGCATTTGCTAGCTAGCTATTGAAATTTACGATATGCTAAAACATTTTGGTATTCTGCTGATGAGAACAAAAACTGCATGTTTTTATTAAAAAAGGCATGAATCATCTCACCTTTCACTTAAAATTACTACTTATCATCTGTAATTCATTTACTTACACAGTTCTTTTGTATGTCTCTAAACAACTGTTATCTATGACTGTGCGGTGAAATGCAGAGTTTTAAGTGTAATAGTTTGAAAAGTTTGAAGTGTAATGGTTGAATTGGTAACAGAAAAATGGCATAACTCATTTTTCATGTTGGATCGTTGTGTCTTGCGATCCCACAGCGTAGATAGACCAGAAAGATGTTCTAAAAGAAATTGAATTTGTTTAGTCTCAAGCAGTGTCATGTAGAAGGACTGACATTTAATTCTCAAAATGCTGCATTTGTTCATATTCCTATGAACATGTTTGACCACTCTCAGAGAGTAGTCTTTAAAAACTGTACAAAAACAAAAAACTAAATGTAAAGCGTGTCATCGATTAGTGGAAAAATATCATTTTACATACTGTATCGACATAAACTTTCACAATAGACCAGGAGAGAGGATTTCTGTATTCTTTATGGCTAATTGTTTCTTTTCCTATATGCCTTACACACTTTCGTAATAAATTGACCTCTTGAATTTACTTTTGTGCAAACATAATTCCTGTATAACGATTATGTTTGAATTGAATCCATAGTCTTTACAAGGACATGTAACTTTATAGTTCTTAATGTGTTTGCATTACAACAATGTGGAATAGTTCCTCTAACAAATCTAACAGAAGAGAAAAAAACATGATTTTTAGCACATATAGTAACTTTATTTGAGTCAAAGAAGATGGTGATAACAATTGAAAACAAACTATAATCTTTAATGTTAAGCGGGATGTTGAAATAAACTATACTGCGGACGTTAAACAACTTAATATTGTAACGGTCACCAGCTGGAGTGCCCTTGAGAGCCACCAGAGGGCACTCCACACAAGACTATCATGTTTCACTCACAAACTACATCTCCCATCATTCTCTGCCTGGACTCATCAGCACTCATTATCTCATTCACCTGTGTCTCATTATCTTGTTAGTTTCAGCCTATTTATTCCATGTTCTCTCAATTACTCTCTGTGAAGTTTTGTTTGTGTCACACTGCATCTCTGAGCATTTTACCTGGTTTCTTGTCTCTTGGTTTTTGGATTTCTTGCCTGTTCCGTGGATTATGCCGCGTTCCAGGCAACCTGTAACCCGTGTTTTTCCAACTCGTAACTGGGAGTACATAGATCTAGTACGAGTTCACGGGTGGGAAGTCACGGGTTTGACTGCTGTTCCAGTGCATTTTCACGGGTATAAGGTTGGGAAAAACATGGGTTACAGGTTGCCTGGAACGTGGCATTACTCTCTTGCCTCTGACCCCTGCCTTTTGTTTGTTTGTTTGGACTGCCTACCTGTGTTTTGACCCATTGCCTGTACTTTGGATTCCGCCTTTGAATTGCCCATAATAAAAGCTGCATTTGGATCTCACCTTCGAGTCTCGGAGCAGTTCATGACAAATATAATATAATATGAAATACTGGTTTGTCAAAAATCATATTGGTTTGTCAATCATACTGGTTTGTCAATAGTCATATTTAAAAAGCCTCTTAAAGGTAAGGTAGGTAGGAATTGTCTAAAAAACTTATTTTCCAAATTTGTTTAAACTTTATTTATATATCAATACATAATTAAAATGTAAGTACTCTGAAAAAGAAAGTATAAAAATCGAGTGTCTGTAGACCTCTCACGACTGTTTTAAAGACAGCTCATTATTTCCATTCACTCCACCCCCTCCCTTCTGGGCTCCTTCCAAAGCCCAAAACGCATGAACGCGCGACTCCGACCGCTGAACTGGAAGACGCATTATTTACCTGATGGTACGTTCACACGGGGCGTCAGCGTCAACGCTTCCCATTGACTTTGAATGGGTGACGTCAAGCGTTGCCGAAAAGAATTGTGGATCCGTCGGCGGCGCTTCACTGGCGTTGCTCGCGGCAGAAGTTGAGAATTTTTCAACTTCTGCCGCGAGCAACGCCAGTGAAGCGCCGCCGATGGAAGCGTCAGCCAATCAGATCGCTCTATGCAAATACAGTTGCCAGGCGGCAGCCAATCACGTTCATCCTGTTCAAGAGCAGCAAACTGAGGATAAATTTTAAAATGGAGGAGAAACTAATTATTGCGGTGGGCAATCACCCGGTCCTTTATGACCATTGAATGACAATGAAGCTTGTTGTTGAGTTCCTGTCTAATTTCATTGGCTGACGCTGCTATGACCATGGCGTCAGTGCCAAACTTCAGCCACGCCTTCCGTCAAGCGTTGACGCTGACGACCCGTGTGAACGTACCGTGAGACGAGCAGAGAGGAAGGAGCACAGTGCATGTAGTGACATCATGTCAGAATCACATGTAATAAAAAAATCTAACTTTATCATTATGAATATAAACAAATAAGATGTATTTTAGTACTCACTATCAAGCTAGCATACTGATATTTGTAAAGTTTAAAATATATATTTTTTGATTCGCTAACGAGCTAGTTATATCTTTAAGGCAAAGCTAAAAACAGGTTGCATTGCATACACGTTTTTCCATTACCTTCAGTTACACTGTGATGAAGATGAATTTCGTGTAAGAGTCATAACATATACGGTGTTCTGCATGTAAGAGTTTCCATGATGAAAGCATTGTTGACTCTGATGAGGACTACACTCCAGAGACAAGTACCGCATCGTCAGCTCGAGGACAGGTCCGGGGTCGAGGGCGAAGCAGAGGAGGTCGTGCAAGAGGCCGTGCAACTAGGGTCCGAGGATATTGACACGCGTTTTATTCAAAGACTTTTTGTTCATTACCTTTTCTAGTACTGTCTTCCTTTTTTGCCTTGTTTGCCTTCGCTAACTGCATATGCCGGTAATGTGAATTTTTGATTGCTCTTTCTCTGCCATTGTTTTGCTATTCCTAGGTTCCGTGCCTCTTGAATTCCTTAAATCAAACGGGTGCGCGCGCATATGGGCAGATCCTGTGTGGCAAAAGGGTGGTTGCCATGGTTGCGAGAGAGTGACAGTCGCCTAAGCCAATCCTTTGTTTCGTCCTGAATGGAAATAATGAGCTGTGTTTAATGCAGATTAAACGGTCTAGAGTCACTCGATTTTTATACTCTTTTTTTTCAGAGTACTTACATTTTAATTATGTATTGATATATATAGAAAGTTTAAACAAATTTGGAAAAAAGTTTTTTTTATAAAATTCCTACCTACCCTACCTTTAAATGAAAAGGTTTTCCTATGTGTGGAATAGCATGAACTTACATTGTTTTGTCTTCACCTAAAACTAAACACAGACCAACAAACAAAGAAATGTGAACAGTGTCATCTCAACAAGATGACTAAATCTAGTGGAGTATTAAAATGTCATTTGCGAAACCATATTTACAAACTTACAAATTGCTCATTTGAGTTTTCTATATTCTGTATGAATCATAAATGATGTTTGTATGGCGTAACTTACTTTCTTAGTGATTTGGGGTCTTGAATTTACATGGTGAATTTCTACACACGTCATTTTATCTTATCTGCGGGTTTTACCAGCCTCAAACTTTAATGAATGTGCCGCTCCCGGTGCAATATTCAGATGTGATTCAGTTGTAACAGATTAAGTGTAAAACAGCATAACTTACTTGTGTTGATGCTTTGTCGTGTAATCTGAAATCATAGATAGCTGTAAAGTTGCACTAAAAGAAATATCAATTTAGTCAAATACTCTCAAGCAGAAAGACTATCACTTAAATTCTTAATTTGCATTTATTCCTAAAAACACTGAATGTTGACAGTTCTCAAAGAAGAGTCCAACAAACAAAATAGTACTATCTGAATAAAGTGACTAACACTAGTGGAGTGATAAAAACATCACTTACAAAACAAAATTTTCAAACTTTCACAATTGCTCACAAATGGATTTTGTGTATTTATTATAAATGTTACTTTTCAATGTATACTGAGCCCTCTTTTCTTACTGATTTGGTCTTTTGGATTGTACAGGTGTTTTGGACACACATACAGTAACTCCTGTATAAAGATTAAGTTTGAAAGTTATTCAAGAGTGTGAAACTTTGCAGCTGGATGTTGAAGTGCTAGTGACTTCCATGATATTTTCTAGCATGAAGCTTTGTCTGGATCACTCAACACAAAGTTTTGTGTTCTGACCTCACAAAGATTACACTAAGATTAGATTTCTTGAGTATTGCATGTTTGCACTGTACCCGAAACTTAGGAACCAACATGTATCCCTTGTGGTTGTTACACACTTCAGTTATTATTTGAAATGTAGGTTTGTCAAAAGAAAAAAAGGTTCAGTCATACATTTAAAAAGTGAAAATTGTGTTTTACTCATGTGAGGAAACTGCTCAGCTATACTAATAAAAGATGCTGGTCATCAGTCTATTTTAAAGAATAGAATAAAGTAAAAGTTTTATTTAACCCCCTGGGGTCGGCGATCACGCCGGCGTGATCTGCTCGCTTTTTTTCTTCTCAGACTCAAAATACTCTGTCGATTTTGATCATTCTATCCTGTTAAGTGTCTATTTTTTTGGAGTATACTCACAATAAAAACAAGGTGTTGTGCTTTTTGCCAAATAAAGAAAAATAAACATGATGCGAGTTATGCCTTCTCTCTGTCAATGAAGTCTCTGAAAAACTCTAACTCAGCTAATACTCAGTCAAACAGGCATACAGACACACAGGCATGAAGCTTTAATTCTCTTCTTTTAAATTAAGCAATTTATATAAATGTGGCAGGATGGGCTATTACCCCTCCTAATTTTGTAATTTGAGGTTTGGCCAATGGACTGGGACCATGGGTGTATAAAAGCACAGGCTGCCAGTCACAGGTGTTGTCATTTTCCGGGGCCGTGAAGTCATGACGCGCCTTGCTGCTGGTGTTAGAGCGGAGTGTTGATGCGTATTGTCAATCATAGAGACCACTGAAGCTCCTGAGCCACTGACGGTATTTACTGGCGTGTTGCGGGTTGGAGAAATGAATGTGGACATTTGAGACGGTAAGGAAAGCATATGTACGGCGACATTTGTGTAATGAGGTTGCTATGGGTTGCTTCAACTGAGCGGGTACTAATTTGTATGCTTTACATAGTCTAAAGTCTATCCGCACTCTCCGCCGACGATGTTTATCGGGGATATCTGGCTCCATGCATCGCTAGAATTCGGGATATTATTCCTGGTGCAACATGTTCTATTGTGAGTATACTTAAGAATGAGTGGCAGTGTAACATTTTCTGTTTTGTTTTTAGGCACGTGACAAGAGCAATGGTGGCGTTCTGATCAATTGTTATATGCTCTGTGCCTCATCATAGAGCTGCTGTTCGCTCCAATGCTCCGTGCCTCATAATAGAGTTGCTGTTCGCTCCGACGCTCCGTGCTTCATCATAGTTGCTGTTCTGTTTCCACGAAACTGAGATGCTCTCAATGAGTTTTCATCTGTTTCCAGCGAATTAGTCCGTGTCAAGCCCGAGACTGATATGCTCTCAATGCGTTTTTCCGTGTTGTTCTAAGTGAACTTTTTCGTGCTAAGCTGTGTCTCAGTGATATGCTTTGAGTTTCTTTTGTTTTCCTTTTTCTTGGTTTATTTCTTTAATAGATTTCAATGGTTGGGTATTTTTGAATTTGTATTTTGGTTTCAATTCATTTATTGTGATTATTGAATATATATTGCTTTCATCTAACCATTTCTACGGTTGAGCTATACTGCCAATTTATTTAATCATTTGTTTATATTTAATTTGAGTTTATGCTTTCCTTTTGCTATTTTTGATCTTGATTTGTGACGACCCGGGCGGAACCGAGTAGTTGGTTCCTTCCTGGAACTGCATTAAGTTACTCTTTATATTGTTACAGTATATTATTATTTTGTTTATGCATATCTCTGCTCTATCTTAATGTCTTTTTCTTTCTGGTTGTTGGCAGGACCTGGGCACCCGGGGGCAGACGAGTGACCTTCTGGTGGTGGCATCCTTCACTGTGTGTCGTGGTCTTCTCTGACATTAGTCGCTGTGTGTGTGCTAGTGTGTGTGCACTGCACTGAGAAAAACAATAAGTAGAATTTACTCAATTTTTATAAGGCAAGTTTTTGCACAAATTTTTTTCAAGTAAATTTCACAATGATGGAAATTAAGTAAATCTACTTAACTAAGCCGAGTAAAATTCACAAAGTGAATAAGTACATATAACTTGGCCTGTTAAATTATATTGAGTAATTTTTACTTACAAATCTGATATAATTAATATAATTAAGTAAAACCACTTGATATTTTAAATACATTTTACTTGTTTTATGCAGTGCTGGTAATTATTTTAAATTCAATTAAATGTTACTCTTATAATGTGACAAAATAATACTGTGACAATGTGCAGTTAAGAGTAATTTATTAAGAAATAAGCATATACAGAAACCTATAATGACAATAATAACAATTCAGTGTGTTCGGTCTCTCTCTTTGTCCCTCTCAACCGGTTTACAGCAACGGAGGCACAAAGGGCTGAATGCATTTGAGAAATATCCTGAAATTAAGAAAAGAGAGAGAGAAAAAAACAATAATCAGTAAACAGCTAATACTTTTAAATTAAAAGTTAATTAATTTGCATTCACATTATTCATTTCATTTAAACCAAATCATTAAAAACATCCTGCATGACCTTACTCTCATAGTCAATTTACACACATTAATGCTAACATGTGACACACAGCAGATATCAAGGCTACGAATTAGGAATTTGGGAGTACGAATTATTGTCATTTACAATGTGGTTACGATTTAGTAAAAGCAGGGACCATTTAATAGATAGTATGCACGATTTAGCAAATGAATGAGGAAATGAATTATACTGTGCACGATGAGGGAACGAGAACCTTCTCACTTAGGCCTATTGTTAATTCGTGGCCAATATTTGTCATCTATAAAGAAAATTGCACACAAAATAAATATTAAACAAAAAGATCATGATTTAAGTGACATATTCATGGTTTTTAGGCGTAATTACTGATAAATCGTGTAAAACGTAAAGTTTAAAACTGAGAAAAAAATATGGCTAACGTCTACAAAGTTAACTCGTCATTAACCCTCTTGAGTCGGCAAAAGCGCCCGCGCGTAGCAGCAAATTAGACTTATACTCCGTCATTTTTGGTCATAAAGATTACAGACTTAAGAAATATGAAAAAATAAACTGTTAAATGTCTACTTTTTCCACTTTCAATCGAAATAAAACATTGTGCTTTTGTAAAATAAAGAAAATAAACAGGGTGCTTTCTGCCTCTGCCTCTCCCTTAACTTTTTTCTGGAGCACGTCTCTAAACTTAAGAACACTAAACTTTTCAAATGTATAGCATGAAGTGATGACAAGACAATCGTTGAATTAATCAAAAAATCATTATAAATCCGTAATATAATGCAGTTTTTTACTGTTGCTTACCTGTCGAGAGCCGTTGGAGTGGAGATTCGAAATCCCTCAATCATCGCGTGTTTTCTTCTTTCTGCGCATGCGCAGATTCCTTTCTTCAAGGACTAAATTTTACTTGATTTTTTTAAATTTGCTTCAAGTACTTAATTAATGCATGTAAATATGCCAGAGAGTCAGAAGTCAATTTCACTTGTCTGTTGGATGTCTAATATTTACAAGTAAAAAATTAGTATATAATTAGGATTTACTTAATATACTAAAGTTTTCATTTTTACAAAATTATTCTTAGCAAAAGATACATGATTTTTCCTGTTTTATTTACTTTGACATAAAATCATTTTTTACAGTGTGTGATTTGAGTGATTTTCATTAAGGGTGATATTCTGAGACTGCCCCTGTTGGTAAGCCTGGGTTCCTTTGCCACTAATGATTGCACTTAACAATTGAGATGAGTGTGATTGCTGGTCAATGCCTCTTTTAACCCTCTATGGTACGGTGTTGCCTCCAGGCAACATAGTCTATTTTAGCTTTTTATAATAAAAACTTAATCAAATTTAATTGGTCAATGCTCTCTAAGGGGAGGGGAACTCAAATACTAACCGTTGAAAATGCAAAAGAGTGGTCACATGACCCACAGGGGTCCATTTTGATCCCTCTTTCAGCACACGTGCACATGTCACATGGCTCCATATTTTCTCCACTGAAAAGGGCATTTTTCACTAATTTCTGTCCAGATAATCAGTTACAAAAAATCATGGTCATCTTCATTGGTAAGTAAAGAAGTATTTTCAAAAACTTTACATTATATATCATCAAATATTTCATAGGAAATTACATAAAACAGCATGTCGCCTCGAGGCAACATTGTACCATAATGGAATCACATAAGGCCATACCAGGCATACTAGGTTTGAATACTTGAAAGTATATTTTATTTGTAAGGAAAGAAGTTTGAATTATCTAAATGTATTCGCATTTTTGCAAACTGAAAACTCAGCATGGTTCGATGGGTAATTTGGCCACTATAGTGGGAAATCGGACAAATAGTTGGTTCGTGGGACGGGGGCGTGGCTTAGGACCGGTCAGGGGGGTCAATGGGACATTTGGCCACTATAGTGGGTAATCGGACAAATAGTGGGTTTGTGGGATGGGGGCATGGCTTGGGACCGGTCAGGGGGGTCAACATGACATTTGGCCACTATAGTGGGTAATCGGACAAATAGTGAGTTTGTGGGACAGGGACATGGATTGGGATCCGGTCGGGGGGTCAACGGGACATTTGGCCACTATAGTGGGTAATCAGACAAATAGTTGGTTCGTGGGACGGGGCGTGGCTTAGGACCGGTCAGGGGGGTCAATAGGACATTTGGCTACTATAGTGGGTAATCGGACAAATAGTGGGTTTGTGGGACGGGGGCATGGCTTGGGACCGGTCAGGGGAGTCAACATGACATTTGGCCACTATAGTGGGCAATCGGACAAATAGTTGGTTCGTGGGACGGGGGCTGGCTTGGGACCGGTCAGGGGGGTCAACATGACATTTGGCCACTATAGTGGGCAATCGGACAAATAGTTGGTTCGTGGGACGGGGGCGTGGCTTGGGACCGGTCAGGGGGGTCAACGGGACATTTGGCCACTATAGTAGGTAATCGGACAAATAGTTGGTTCGTGGGACGGGGGCGTGGCTTGGGACCGGTCCCCTGACCCCACACGGGTCATTAGGTCGGCCAGGGAGGTCTTCCACATGTTTGATCTTGCTGTTGTTGAGGCCTGGCTCCTCTGCCGGAGAGACAGCAGAGTTAGGATGAGGTTCATATTAGGATAAGGTTATGGTGATTGTTAAAGTTTTAACCTTGAAACAACACCGATTGTAATGTTTGATGATTGTAACCGATTGTAACTTGATGATATGATGGTTTGTAGTACTTGCGTTCCACAATGGTACAATGTTACCTGAGGGCAACAGTTGGATAATAAATGTTACTTTTTATTAA
The DNA here is from genome assembly GCF_963993115.1 of Abramis brama. Taxonomy (NCBI): domain Eukaryota; kingdom Metazoa; phylum Chordata; class Actinopteri; order Cypriniformes; family Leuciscidae; genus Abramis; species Abramis brama. The sequence continues at coordinate 7,411,750 of NC_139977.1, forward strand.
ATATGAAATGTGTAATTCATTAAAAACTTGATAAATATGTTTGTTCAAGTGTTTAGTTAAAGAAATTGATGTTTTCAATAAATATATAATTTTTTTCTTCATGAAAATGTCAAATGTTTAAATTTGTCCATTGTGGTACAATGTTGCCTTGAGGCAACAAACTTTTAATTAATAAATAAATTTAAAAAATAATGATAATGTTTATTGATATTGTTATAGTGTCCATTTTTAAGCAGGAAAAACATAACAAACAATTTTTTCCTCACTGATATCATATTGCGTACCATAGAGGGTTAATTATGAATGCCTCTTTAACTACTAATAAAATACTTTTGTACGATTACTTATGTCTCTGACTCCAATGGTGATTAGGACCTGTGCGTGCCTTTAGAGGTTGTTTAATTCCTGGAGTGAAATCCCCCAGGTGGCGTAGTCGGAAATTATATTAATTTGAGTTTGCTGAGTGCGTGTATAGTAAGAGCTCCGCCCCACCCCATAGCTCTGCCACATAAAAAGCAAATATTCCCAGTTTATGTAATTGTATGAAAAGAGAGATATGTCAGTCGTTCTCATCTCAGCTCATTAAGTGTTAATGTGACCCGCCCACGGAGAGCGTGTGCTATTCAAACGCAAATGGTCTGAGGCAATCCATGCAAACGTGTCAACGCCCACATCAGCTGGATAAAACACATTTAATCAGGCTATGTCTACATTAATCCGGATACATTTGAAAACCGCGTTTTCGTTTTATAAACGCTCTCAATCCACATTAGCGTTTTCAGGCGTTTTCAGATGTTTCAGTGTGGATGAGAAACTTTTGCAAAATGACTGAAAACGCTAAATTCACCTTACTGCACATGAGTAAAACCCCACAGAAGATCACTGATATGATTCAGATGGAAAAATAATGAAGTTATTGCGCAATTCTTCTGACAGGATAATTTTATTCAGTAAAATATCTCACCATTCACTGATGCGGTCCAGGTCGCCCGCAGTCACCATATGTTTGGTCTAAAACGCAACTGCTCTCATGTATTGCCGCAGGACAGCAAATGTGAGTAAATTCTGTCATATTTGCAGGACTGTGACACTAAGAGTGTGCAATGTAGAATATTTTTAGCAACAGTGTGAAAGTGAATAGCACATAACAGGCACAATACTGGTATGAACATGAATATCTATTGGTACAATATGCATCACATGACTAAATTTACATCATCGTTTTTAAATACCACCGGTTTCACAGTCCACACTACAACGTGAAAACGGCATTTTCAAATGTATCCACTTTGGAGTGCGTTTTCAAAAAAGCTTTGTTTTCATTAATAAAAACGCTGTCTCAGTGTGGACGGAAGACCAAAACGGAGAGAAAAATATACATTTCCAAATGAAAATGTATTAGTGTGGACATGGCCTCAGACTCATGCACTTTATGTCGTTTTGCTTTGCTGTGAGGAATAATCCTTAGGAATAATTTAGTTTCACATCGAGGAGCAATGGATCCAGCTATTCAGAGGACTGTAGTAAGTTTTTTATTCTTAAAGGATTAGTTCACTTTCAAAACATTTTTTGCTGATAATTTACTCACCCCGATGTCATCCAAGATATCCATGTCTGTCTTTCTTCAGTCGAAAAGAAATTAAAGTTTTTGAGGAAAACATTCCAGGATTTTTCTACACAGAATGGACTTCAATTGCAACCAACTATACCAATGTTCAAAGAAGGTTCAAATGTCCGTCTCAATGCAGCTTCAAAGTCTTGACACGATCCCAGTCGAGAAATAAGGGTCTTATCTAGTGAAACGATCGGTCATTTTCAAAAAAAGTTAAATTAATTATATACTTTTTAACCACAAATGCTCGTCGTGTACCATCTCTGAGATGTGTGACGCATTGCGTCATCACGTTGGAAAGACTCATGTCATATTTATCATGTCCTAATACTTGCTGTATGAAAGATCGGTACTTACACATGTTTGAGTTCGCAGATGCTGACACAACAATTAACTCCACCTTCCCCACCACCACCAGGATGGTCCTGTCCATACCTCCCGGGGGGTTGGCCGTGTCCCTGCCTTCGTCTTCAGGCAGGAAATGCAGATCTGCTACCTTTGGATTATGCACTACGGACAGGGCCTACGCCAAAGAACTTTATAAATAATTGCTTGTTAGGCTGTCAATAAATTAATGTTTTGTTACATCATTCTATCTCCTGAGTCTTTCTGGTAGAACTAGTGCACTTGTAGTTAGTGGTAAATCTAAGTCGCTAAATAATGAGAATCGCATTGAGAACAGATTCCCCGACAGGAAGGAGCTGTTACTGATGCTCAAGTGTCTAATAGTGATAATCAGAATGGAAATAGTTCTGGCAATGTTCAAATTCAGAAAGGTGTTGAGAATGTAAATGAATGTAAAAAACCTGTTGTAAGTGATGAAAAATTTCTTAGAAAACCGGTTCTGGAGCAAATTGAAGCTGTGGATGAGATAAGGTTAGAAGGCCAGATGAACATGGACAGTAGTGAAGAAGTAGAAACTAAGGCTGAGAGTGGAGATGTTTTTCCTTCTTCACCACAGGTAGTGTTGGAAACTGATAAGGAAATGGGTAATGAGAATGGTGATGATAATGAGAGTGTTCAATCTGATTTCTCGGACGTATCTGATGTCTCACAAATTACCGGTGATCAAGTATATCTATTGGAAGAAATAAACAATTTCATGGATGAGACTTTTGGAAAACCTGTTATTGTAAGGAATTTTTTTCTGATTTGAAATAGTTTGAAACTTCTGTTCCCTTTCGTTCAGTCACTCCGAGTTACGTCAGTGACTGATGAATGGGGTTTCGCTTAGAAAGCCTATCACCTTCGAGTTCTTACAAAACAAGCCAATGGCAAGGAAATGCCATGGGTCTGCGGAATTTGCATAGCGCAGCTCTGCCCCACCCCGTGGGTATAAAAGGAGAGATGCTGGCATTTGCAATATGTTTTTGCTTTGGAACCGAGTGTTTTCTTCACTCCTCTCCACTGCAAGCCGTCTACGAGTTCTAGATACGAGACGAGCGACTCTTCAGCGGTGTTGGTGTGATGGTGTGTTCCAGCGAGATCTCATTCCTGCTGCTGGTCTGTGCAGTGATCTGCCAACAACTGTGTGTTTCTCCCTGGGCGCTTCAGCACTGCTGTTGAGTTTTATCCTCTCTAAAAGTGCTGCACGCGGCGCATCTTTTTAAAGATGTCTCGCCCGTGTATTTCTGGGTGCGGTAGACAGATACATTTTGCTGATGGGCACGAACGCTGCCTGGCATGTTTGGGCTTAAATCACGCTCAGGCAGCATTTATGGATGCGTCATGTTTTCATTGCGGGACCATTGTTGCGATCGAGACTCAATGACCTCCTTAGAGGTAGAGTCTTTGGCTGGTGGCCAGGGTAATCTGAGGCTTCCTCCTTCGGGGGTGCCAGCATTGCCCGAGTCTGATCCAGAACTGGGCTTGTGTGGAACCCTCCGCCATGTCCCAAGCGCTCAAGGCTTGATGATTGGTTTTTGGGGGCGGCGCGTGCTGACACCCGTCAGCACCCACCCTCAATTCCTTTGACTTTTTGCAACTGCTCACCAGCCTCTTCTGCCTTCTCTGCCCTCGCTGAGGCCACGGCCAAAGGGTACACCGGGGTTCCCCCCATGCACCCCTCCAAAGCCTGTAGGTTTTTGTCTACTCTGGTGGCAGAGAACTATAGAGTTGCGGGGCAGGCTGCCGCCTTACTGCATGCTATGGCTATCCTTCAGGTCTACCAGGCCAAGGGTGCTCACTGACATGCACAAGGGTAGGGCTGATTCAGGGCTCATGGAAGAGCTGTGTGCCGCCACCGACCTCGCTTCGGGCGACGAAGGTGACCGCATACTCCCTGGGTCAGGTGATGCCCACATGTGTGGTCCAGGAAAGACACCTCTGGCTTAACCTGGTTGATATGCGTGAGGCTGAGCGAACCCGCTTCCGCCCCTCCTGCCCGGCCCTAGCAGTAGCCTTCACCCGGGCCGTGCCGTGGAGGTAGTCGCAGGAAGGTAGTCGCAGGAAAGCGCCCCAGCCCGTACCAGCCCTGCAGCCTGCCAAACGCCAGGCAATGCGGTGTCCCCATTACGGGCAGCTCAGAGATGGGTTGCGGTTCTTTCCAGGAAGTGGTTGCAGGGCCACTCCTTCCCATGGTGTAGGGCCGAGGGAGAACCTCTTCTTCCAAGGAACTGACATTCCCATCTCTGGGCCCTCAGAGGCCACGGATGGCAGTGTGCGACGCTCCGCCTTGCAACTTTCACCCCCCTCTAGTGAACAACTAATTTTACAACTAATTTTGTATTAGACAGAAATGGAGAAGAGTCTCACCCACAGTTAAGTCATGCACTTCTAAATTTAACTAAAGAGTTTGAGTTAATGGATGTGTGGAGGGATAGAAACCAGATGATTAAACAGTACACATGGATTAAGATGTTATATTTTTCTGTTACTGGTGATAGACTAGACAGAATATATGTTAGCAAGAAAGAAAACAATAGAATCATGAATGCAAATATATTTCAGAATGGTTTTTCTGACCATCATACTGTTATCATTGATTTTAATATTATTGAAGTACCACGTCCAAATTATTATTGGCATTTTAATGTGAAATTATTGCAGGATAACTCTTTCTGTGTGAAATGTTCTTTCATCTTAAAAATATATATAAATTACGTCATATGCTCTCAATGAAAAATGCAGAACAATTAGGCCATGCGTTCATGACATAAAGGCTAGATTATTGTAATGCTATTATGGGTGGTTGCACTGAACACTTAATAAACAAACTACAGCTGGTCCAAAATGCAGCAGCTAGAGTTCTTACCAGAACTAGGAAGTATGACCAGATTAGCCCAGTTCTGTCAACACTGCAACACCTTCGTCGCCCGAAGCGAAGTCGGTGGCGGCACACAGCTCTTCCATGAGCCCTGAATCAGCCCTACCCTTGTGCATGTCAGTGAGCACCCTTGGCCTGGTAGACCTGAAGGATAGCCATAGCATGCAGTAAGGCGGCAGCCTGCCCCGCAACTCTATAGGTCTCTGCCACCAGAGTAGACAAAAACCTACAGGTTTTGACTCCCTATTAAACATTGTATACATTTTAAAATGTTGCTGATCACTTACAAAGCACTAAATGGTTTAGCTCCCCAGTACTTGAGCGAGCTCTTAACGCATTGTAGTCCTTCATGTCTATTGCAATCTCAAAATTCCAGCCAGTTGATTATACCTAGAATATCAAAATCAACTGCTGGCGGTAGATCCTTTTCCTATTTAGCACCAAAACTTTGGAACAATCTTCCTAACATTGTCCGGGAAGCAGACACACTCTGTCAGTTCAAATCTAGACTAAAAACACATCTCTTTGACCTAGCATACACATAACACATTATAGACTTCTATAATACAATGTTAGGCTGTATAGTTTAGGTCAGCCGGAACTGGGAACACTCCCCATAAATCCTGATGTACTTGTTACATCATAAGAAGGATGATGTCTACGCTAATATTAGTCTCTCTGTTTATCCAAGGTTTACCGCAGTCCGCCGGATCCAGGCCGTATCCAGATCCGATGAAGGACCTGTGCCTGGACACGATGACAACGCAGTCCTGAAGTGTCAACCAGTCCCTCCCTGTTTACTGAAATCAGTTGGATCCCGGCCGTATCCAGATCAGATGGTGGGCCAGCACCTGGACCCATCCATGACGCATCCCTGAAGTGCCAGCCTCATCAGCCCTGTGAAGGCCTCATTGACACGACCAATCTGACTTCTGACCTGTAATGCTGCCTGGATCATAATCATACACTGTTCGCTCGTTGGCCAGAGGAGACTGAGCCTGGGTTCTCCCAAGATTTTTTTCTCCATTCTGTCACCTGATGGAGTTTTGGTTCCTTGCCACTGGTGCCTTGGCTTTTGGCTTGCTTAGTTGGGGACATTTAATATTCAACAATAGTATTGATCTGCCTTACTTAGGATGGACGATGATGCAATTTTCTTCTAGAAACAAACTTTGTTATATTATTTGCTTTGATGCCATCTGTATTGTTAAAATACATAACTATATATATAAATAAAGGTGACTTGACTTGACTTTAGAAAGATATTCATGATATGGAAAACTTGATTAACGTCAATGATGTAAGTTTAATTAAGGATATAAATAATAAGAAAATGGATCTGAAAGTTTTTTTGGAGGAAAGAGTCAAGGGTTCTTTGATTAGATCAAGGATAATGTCAATTAAAGAAACTGATGCTCCTACTTATTTTTTTATTTTTTATTTTTAGAACGTAAAGTTGCACAACAGAAGGCTTTGCACTGTTTGCGTCGTGAGGATGGGACAGTAACTTCAAATCCATTAGAAATGAGAAAAATTACTACAGACTTTTATTCTGAAATATTTGGACCTACTGAATGTGATTCTGATTTCATGGATCAAATGTTACCTAGGCCCTGTCCCAATATCCACACTACGCCCTAAGGTCTTCCTCGAAGTGGACACTTGTTGAAAGTGCACTTAGCGGAGTAAGTGCGCAAGGGCCCGAAGCTGTGAAGAGCAGAATTGGGACAGTTTTGCACACGTCACTATCTACGTCACTTCTGTTGTGATCAGGAGAGCAAACATGGCGCTGGCCGCAGTTGCGGTATTCGCAGTACTCCTGCTAAAGTTGATCACAACTCACCACCAGTTTCTTACCAGAAGAATTAGGAACCGCAGGAGAAGAAGGCTTCTACACTGGATCCAAACATGTATGCTGATGCCCGACCAACAGGTACTTTATTTTACATTTCAATGTACCGTTCATTTGGCTAATGTGTGTGCTGCTAATAATAGCTGTAACATGACACAATCCTTTGAATGAAGAAATGAATATCATTTTTTACTCTTAGCTACCAACCTTTCTGTTAATGTTATTCATATGTTATTCATATTAAAACAGTTTTTGGCTAAGATAAATTGTGATATAACCTAAACTATGAAGTGATGTAAACTATACTGCATTATACTGAGAGCTGTTCCTAATATTTTGTCAAAATATCAAGTGTGGACAAAATATCAAGAACAGCTCTCAGTATAATTCAGTATAGTTTACATCACCACCAACACAAGTGAGTGTCCAAAATTACAATGAAAATAGATCAACTCCCTCTAATAAATTCAATTATAAAATTAATAAATACTTTTTCATGGTGTGATCTGTTTTCCTAAATCTGTCATTCAAATTGTTTTTTTGTCTTTTTAAGTTTGGCAGACTGATCAGGTATGCCAGGCTGAATCATACCATGTCTGTCCTTCTGGTGTATTTTGATGTTGAGAGAGACCTTCGACCCGATTACCGCCTTTCAAGAAAATCAATGGATGGCTTGATGGATATTCTGCACAGGCACCAGGACCATGGCTGGGGATCTTATTTGGAAGTCCTAATATTTGTGTACTGGATTGCACATGGACTGTCTTACAAAGTCACTGCCCGGGCGTTCTCTGTGCCAAAATCGACAGTGTGCCGTGTGGTGCACAGAATTGCTCAGAAAATTATGGACATTGCAGGTAAAGTGATTTGCTATCCACATCATGATGAACTTGAAGAAGTTGGCCTGCGATTTGGACACCTTGCTCGGCATACAGCATTTGACAAGGCTGTAGGGGCAATAGATGGATGCCATATTCGTATCGAGCCTCCAAATCGTAACAAAGAGGACTATTTTAATTACAAACAATTCTATTCTATCCAAATGCAAGCCAACTGTGACTCTCAGGGACGTTTCCTCAACATCTTTGTTGGTTTTCCTGGCTCTGTACATGATACCCGTGTTCTAAAAAACAGCCCACTTTATGTCAATGCTGAGTACCCCCCACCTGGCTTTTTTCTTCTTGGTAATGGGGGATTATCCCTGCATACTGTACCCCATAACCATCATCACACCCTACAAACTGCCACTTCAAGGAAGGGTCGAGGAACGCTTCAATCACATTCATTCATCCATTCACGTGCGCATTCAATTATTGAATGAGCCTTTGGTATGATGAAGTCACGCTGGAGGGCAACACTCTTCAAATCCTTAGAAGTAAAGGTTGGCTTCTGCACAGAGGTGGTCACTGCCTGTGAATTCTTACACAATGTCTGCCTTCCCCATGGTGATGTCCTGGAACCAGAGCCAGCTTATGATGCCTTACCACAACCACCAACAGCAGATTCTGGACAGGAGAGTGGCAACCAGCTCCAGGCGAGACTCGCTGCACATGTATCAGCACCCCTTAATGTTCAAGGGCACCTTTTTGAACATGACTACACAATTTAATTCAAAGTACCTCATACCTCAACACACACATTGTTGTCACGAGTGTAGAAAGTTAACACCTTAATTATTCCATTGCTCTGACATTGCACATCAACATGTACCTATCTATTTTGCTTGACATTGTTTACTTACAGTTCTGTGTATATATTTTGTAAAATGAAAAATGAAAAATGTTGTCAATTACCTAGCATCTGTAAATACCAAATTTATCTGTCCTGAAAATGTTAATACATATATGCACAGCAAATCTACCAGTGTTAAATGTACGGTGTGAAATTTTTGGTGTTGCTCAGTGTTAAAAGTGGAGTACATTTTGATCCACAAGTGTAAAATAGCGTCTACAAAAGAGAGTTATTTTTCAGTGTTAAGCTTTTAACTCAACATGCAGTGTATTTCCCACAATACTTTACGGCTCATTTCAGTTGGGAAATTGACTGAGGAGGTCGGCGAGGTAGCTCTCGGTTGAATGGTAAGTTTCAATGGTTTTTTTAACGAATTGTGTGATAGAAAAGAGAATAAATGATCTATAATTATATTTAGCGAACCGTTTCAAGTCGTTTAAATATTTTTGCATGGTGTTTGCACGGTTTCTGAGCCAGTTTATTTAAGCATGCGTAACAGGCTAAGTGTAAGCCTATGTGGATTGTCTTTATATATATATATATATATATATATATATATATATATATATATATAAATGTGTGTGTAATCCTATTTTTAATAATCCATAAAATATAAATGTATTATTGGGATGCAACGTTATGACTCGTTTGAACATGGGCTGCAAAGGATTAGTTAATCTAATCGGTTCATGATTAATGACGGTGTATTTGTATGGCGAACCAGTATTTCCAATTGATACAGTTTTAATCGTTTCGCCACGAAAGTTTTATAAATGTATTTTAATTAATTGATGCGTGGCTCGCACTGCACCTGCGCGGCCGCAGGGTTTCCCGCCCTAGCCCTGAGTCATGACACATTTTGAGAACGGCCGTCGACCTTAAGGCCGTGTGTCCACCAAAGCGTTTTTACTCGCGGCTGGCGTGTTTTTTCAATTGTTTTCAATGGGAGCGCCGCGTTTTTAAAACGCCATGAGCGTAAAGGCCTCATTATACTTCTGCGTCGGACCTACGCCGGAGCCTATACGCCGTAGGCAACGTGTTGGTTTTAATTTATACTTTTGCATCATTGTCCGCGTTGACGCGCTCCTAGGGAGCATGTGAAACCCCGAGGGAGGGGTTCTGGCACACCAATCACAGCGCTTGCGTCCGCGTAGAATTGACGCGTTGTTACATTTTTGGAGAGGTGCACGTCAGGGTACGCCGTAGGGTACGCGCTACACACAGCCTACGATGTAGCTACGGCGGCAGTTCGACGCAGAAGTATAAATAGGCCTTAAAGGCCTCATTATACTTCTGCGTCGGACCTACGCCGGAGCCTATACGCCGTAGGCAACGTGTTGGTTTTAATTTATACTTCTGCGTCATTGTCCGCGTTGACGCGCACCTAGGGAGCATGTGAAACCCCGAGGGAGGGGTTCTGGCAGACCAATCACAGCGCTTGCGTCCGTGTAGAATTGACGCGTTGTTACATTTTTGGAGAGGTGCACGTCAGGGTACGCCGTAGGGTACGCGCGCTACACACAGCCTACAACGTAGCTACGGCGGCAGTTCGACGCAGAAGTATAGGCCTTCAACTTTGGGTAAAACGCTGCGCTCATCACTGTCACTTTTTACCCAACCGTCCAATCACAGTGTAGGAGAGGCGGGACTAATACCACACCGACCAACCGCGTCCGCCACATTCTGCTTGTACAACGTACGTCAACAGATGACAACAACAAGCATAATAACGGAACAAAATCATTTAAAACAAGAGCCAGAGAAAATACATTACATTGTATTGACATTTTAATATAGAATCAACACAGAAACAAAGTATTTGTGAAATGAGATACTAGTAACACTTTCGCGGATATTCCGTATCATAACAAGCAAAGTGTCTCAACTGAAAAAAATGCAACACTGGCAAAACGCTCTCAAGTGTCCACAGCTAGGCATTTGCAGCAGAGCGCCTAGCATTTTCAGCTGGCTAAAAACGCTTTGGTGGACACGCGGCCTAACACAGAATTCGCCCTTAGTTTTTATGGATTTCAACCAACGTTAGCTTTTCTTTCTCTGTTTAAATTAATCTTACTGAATGAACTGCAGCTTCTGCATCAAACGGTAGACTAATCAAACAAAAACTATCCGTTTTTCACTTTTCAGTAACACAATATGCTCTTCAAAATAATATATGGAGGAAAGAAGAAGTTGGTTAAAACAGACGGAGCCGATTACACCAGTTTAATGAAAGAAGGTAAGTTCTTCAATTATACACTTAAGATATGTTTACACGACAACGACGTACTAAAAACAGACACAACGTTGTCAAAACGATCCCCGTTCACACAAATTTGCGAAAATGACTAATGTGTCAATGACTAATGTGTCATTTATTGTGTATTGACATGATTAAAATCTTGCATTAAGGCCTGTTTCTATTTCATAATTCCACCTGTAATAGCAGTATTGAGTCTAATTAGTCGTTACTGCTTGAATCACCTAAAGAAGAAACATGAACTGGTTAACTGGAGTTTACTGGAAGTTTACTTTTCTTTTCTGCAATACAATAAGTAGGCCTAACTTTATCGAGGTAAAAGTTTCCCCGCTGTCACCAGACGTAGGTCTAGGAGTGGAGAGAAGAGTGACAAAATCACGGTAGGACTGTGCAAAAAAAATGCTATCTGTCTAGCATTGCCATGTCAGTGTATTGATTCATTGTCCCTTCATAGTTTGTAAGAGACATTTCAGGTTGGATGTATTTAATAAACTGAGCGAAGCCTATTCATCTGTTAATATGAAACGCGACTTGGCCATTGTAATTAAGGCTACAGCACATCTTGTACAACTTAAATGCCCTGTCCCAAATGGCACACTCTGGACTTGTGGACTTCCTCAGAGTCCACACTTTGGTGACGTCATGTAGTGCAGACCTATAGGGCCCTTGGCGCGAGTCCACAAGGGTGCATTGAGAGGTATTTTTGGGACAGACTCGATCGTCAAGCCGGAAATAACGGTCTGGTTGTTGTTGGACCGGAGAAATCACATTTTTGCGCTCTGACGTCTTATCTCCATGTCAACTACACAGCCTAATTTTACAGTTCTATATTTTGATATTGTGCATGCCACCTGGGCATTAGACAATAGATACATCATGCTTATTTAAATGATGTATACAGTTGTACATAATAATACATAATGTTCCATTTGAACTAAGATTACAATTTTAACACATAATGAAAATGTGCATGAGTTTCAGATGAATTTACAGGTTTCAATATTCATACTATGTTTACATATGACTCAGTAAAGCACTGACATTCGGTTCTATCTATTTAATGAATCATAATGTGATTGTATTATTCAACGCACTATTATTATGTTTGAGACATCAACCACTGGTCGATGACCATAATGTTTGTGTAGGTAACAACTGGTAAAATGTACATCTAGGTCATAAAAACTGTAATATTTTCTTCTCAGCCATGTCAACAATTATCCGTGAGCGAAATCTCCTCCCATCCGTTGTCTGATTGGCCTTTCACAAGGATTCCTGGGTAGTTAAAGTGTTTGGAGCCTGCATCTATGCGGGCTTCGTGGAAGACCGCTTCAAGGGTACAAAGGGGGGCGCTGCTGAGCACACTTCAGAGCGTTAAAATGCTGAATGGGACGGCCTACGGACTCGTAGACTCGGCGAGCACGCGCAATTTAAGTCCACGAGACCGAAAGTCCACATGAAGTGCGCCATTTGGGACAGGGCCAAACCCTTGGTAGCTAGGTAACGATAAACAAACTGAAAGACCGCAATTCCTGATTTCCTTTCGTTCACTAAACAAAGACTATGGAAATTAAACATCACTTTTCCATCAAAAAACGTGTTGTAAAAAACATAACTTATTAGATTTAAGACCTAGGTTCGCTAGCTAGTTCTGTGCTTGCCTGTGTGCAGTGGCGTAACTTTGTTTTAAAAAGTGGGTGGGACAAGTGGGGCACTGCGGGCACCGTACGCGGGCACCGTATGGTAGATCCGGCCCTGGTGCGCGCTGACCCTGGTCGACGAGAACCCGCATGAGAGATGTGACGCAGGACGTAACCCCGCCCCCCGGGCGAGATGCCCCAAAATTTATGAGTCTCTTATGGCATCGGGAGGGGCGGATGTGCGCGTGCGCGCGTCATTCAGAACACAAGACAAAATAAGAACGTTCTTTCAAAACGGAACATGGCAAAATAATCGTTTTTACTCGATTATACTATTTTGGTGATCGTTGGGAGCAAAAATCGAAATTGAAATCGAAATTCAATTAATTGCACAGCCCTAGTTTCTGACTATATAGAGTCTTCGGGAGTCGAGAGACGAACTCGAGAGATGTACTAATCATTTCTGTTTCATATACTGAACCTATGGGATGTTGCGCGCATGTTACTTCCTGCGTCTCGAAGTTCGAACTCATAGACACGAGGCGGGGAACAGATGTGATCAATTTGAAGTTGTATAAGAAAGAATGTCTCGGATCAGGAGGTGAACTGTGAACTAAATAACTAACAGACAGACTGCAGTAGCCTGAACTTAAGACCCAACTAATCAATTAATTAAACATTTCGGTTTCTTATAATTTGGATTTGGCTGCATTACCCTATAGTTTATTTTTGCAAATGTAATCAATATTTTCTTAAGTAGCCTACTAGTTGTGTTGGGCTATTTAACATAACATTTTAATTATATTCTGCTGAAATGAACGAAATGACTCGAAAAAAGATTCGTTCATTTTGCTGAATGAGATTCAAAGATCCGAGTCCGTAAAATGATCCGAACTTCCCACTACTATTATGTATGCCAGGCCAGTAGTTGGAGATGTTACTTTGTCATGAAACTCCCCGCCCACACGTAATGCATCGTTTTCAAAAACCTTTCACTTTGAAAACCGTTTTCAAAAAGTTTTCCATTTTCGGTGGAAATTGTCATGTAAACATACCCCAAGTTAAAGCCGTTATTGAGCTTTATATCAGTTGCTGCATGTGGAGAAAAAAATATATTTTATCTCTTCTCAAATGTAAAGTCAAGAAGAAATTTTCCATCGAAGACAAGGATTTGACAGAGGTGGACAGTAACAAAGTACATTTACTTGAGTACTGTACTTAAGTACACTTTTTGAGTATCTGTACTTTACTTGAGTATTATTTTTTCTGGAAACTTTTTACTTTAACTTCACTACATTTGAAAGACAAATATTGTACTTTTTACTCCACTACAATTCTGTCAAGGTCCTTGAGTAAAAAGTAACATCAGTCAGTGGATGATGTTGGTTTCTGACGTCAACCCAATTTTCATTTTCAACCACAATACAACGTCTGTCCAACGTTGGAGATCAACGTCAATCTGACATTGGATTCTGACATAAACCTGATTTTCATTTTCAGCGTTGGGTTTGGTTTTCTAAATGCGAATTTTGTCACTTTTTTGGAGCACACTAGCTTATAGATAACAGTAAGGTTAACATATTCATACTAAAAGCCAAAAAACTTTAAATAGGGCCATATTTGAGGGAACAGGCATTTGGGTGTCCGAAACCATTGTGGACGTTATTGGGAGCACTTATTCAATCTCACATTTAATCCCACTACTGGAACTGTGTTCTAGAAATAAATTTGATATTGATATGAGGGTAGGTATGCAGGCATAGATTTAGAGGCATACGGTACTTAAGTATTACATACAACAATGCAACAATAAAAAAAAAAATGCATTGACATCTACTTTTTACTTTTGATACTTAAGTACTTTTAAAAACGAGTACTTCTGTACTTTTACTTAAGTAAAAATAGGTCTTTACAACTTTTACTTGTAACGGAGTAATATTTGACCAGCAGTATCTATACTTTCACTCAAGTAAGGAAGTTGTGTACTTCGTCCACCTCTGGGATTTGATATTGCAAGATGACACCGGTGTGGAGGTTGATGAGGATGTTTTCACTGATGTGCTGGAGGAGAAATCTCGTGATATAATTTGGAGAGTTGTTGACCAAGATTTAGGTAAGTGTCTATGACATACAAATACTTCCCTAGCACAACATTTTAGCACACTAAAAATGCTCACTCTTTCATAACAAATCGGCTCTATATTTTTTTTCTCCTGTGGAACACTTAATTTGAAGTATGTTGCTCTTTCACGCACATTAAAGGTTGCTGGTTAGGGTTAGTTCACCCAAAAATGAAAATTCGGACATTAATTACCCTCATGTCAAGCCCCAGAAAGGTAGTAAAGACATTAGGGATGCACAATATATCGCCACCATATAGACCCTTTTACAGTTGGTAAACATGGTGACGTATTTGTGTGGGCGGGGCTTAGCTGGAGGCAGAAAGATCCCTCTGGCCGCTTCACTAACGTTACTTTGCCAGTTTGTTAGCTTGTTTTTTTAACAATGACTGGAGAAAATCCAATTTTATCTTAATGTGCAAGGTCACTCACTGTCCAGGACCGTGATTGTTATTTGTAAAAGTTAATTTTAACGGACGGAACCAGATTGGCTGACCCGTACACGCTCAGTCAATGGACGATCTGACAGGATTAACGTTAACGCTACCTCCGGTTGAGTGGCCTGACTTCTACACCTAACGTTACCCGATAGAGAAACTGAGGGCATATATATATATATATATATTTAGATGCCTATAACTATGTGCTGAATGGTCATGTAAAGATTTGTGTGTACGATCCGCAGTTCTGCCTAGCCAGCGCCCAGAAGACGACAATGTAAAGAGTGACATATTACGGTGCAATTTTAAAGATGTGGATATTTTCTAGAAATAAAAATTCCAGATACAGCATACTCATGTTTCATCGATTATTGCACCCAACAACACAACAAGATGACATTTAATAATAAAAATAATAATTTAAGCTCCTTATTATGTAGCTGAATCTGTGCTGGTTTGTATTGGCCGCCTCCAGTTTTCCGTCTGTTTTGCCTCCAGCTAGCGCCGTGACGTAACTGTGACGTCGGCGCAAAAGGGGTCTATTGGTATCGGCCTATAAATGTTCATTTTTAAAGGGATACTCCACCTCTGGGTCATTTATGTAGAAGAAATGTGAAATTATTTTTGAATTCAGAGCTTTCTAGACTGAGAAAAGCCAGAAAATGTATTTTTGGCTCATGTGGATGAAAGACAACAACTCCCAGAATGCACTTGCTTCGCTGCTCTACGAGGCCACTCCCAAGCCACGCCTACCGGTTAGAGAGCAGTTGTAAACAATAAAGCTAAGCTAAGTTACTAGTCTTGAGTCTGCCTGGGTTTTTAAGATCGCATCGCACAAAATGTCCGGGATTCGGCTTTTGCGTTCTACAGTCGCCATTCATTGTGTTTACTGTGGCGAGCAGGACGAGACTAGGGCCGCGGGAAACGGCACGAGGCCGGTGGCGTGATTACTGATGACCGACACCTGTGAGGCACTGGTCTCGTATCTCTCATGGAGGAGCGGGTATTTTCTTAGCAATGGTAAAACGCACATCAACCGATCACGCCACCGGCCTCACGTCTTTCTCCCACGGCCCTAGCCTCGTCCTGCTTGCCACAGTAAACATGATGAATGGCGACTGTAGAACGCAAAAGCCGGTGGCGTGATTACTGATGAGCGCCTGTGAGACGTACCGGTCTCTGGGCTATCTCTCATTGAGGAGCGGGTATTTTCTTAGCAATGGTAAAACGCACATCAACCGATCACTTGTTTAGCGTTCATGTAAACACTACATTCAGATTCACCAATCGAAATGAATTCAGTTAGATTGAAACAAAAGGTGTGCATGTAAACAATGAATGGCGACCGTAGAAAGCAAAGCCGTATCCCGGACATTTTGGACGATCTCGACGGCCGGACATGCAGGTTTCTGCCGGTGAAATCAAACGCACTTGCACTGATCTGTGATAGGTCTGTTAGCGCATTAGGTCCAACCCCCTATGGGCGGGTTTGAAAGGGTGGGAACTAGTGCTTGTATTCTCAACAGAAATCCCCCCCTCTTACACTTCCTCCGACAATGACGCAAAATGACGATTTTTGCATCATTGTGGGAAGAAGTGTTAAGAGGTAAACACGGATTTCTCCCGTCTCAGGGGAAAATGAGAGAGTATTGCACGACCATTCAATAGTATGACTGGGTTTCTAACAATGCAAATGCAAATGGGTGGAGTGTCCCTTTAATGTTACTAAGAAAATTAGGCCAATATATTCAATCCGGTAAATAATGTATTATTTCCTTCAGCTGAGAACTCTTCAGATGCGAACTGTTCACCATTATGGATTTGAATTTTTTTAAAAATATGATTGGAATCATCTAAAAAAGGAAGATACAGTTAAATGCAACATGTGCAGCACAAATCCGTCGTATAGGCCTAAGCTTCATAAAATTATAATGAGAACACCACTGTAAAAAGAATGCTGTGAATTCTTTGTGTGCAGCGCGTTAGTTAGTTAAATTCGCTTGAGCGTTATATATATATACAGTGAGGAAAATAAGTATTTGAACACCCTGCTATTTTGCAAGTTCTCCCACTTAGAAATCATGGAGGGGTCTGAAATTGTCATCGTAGGTGCATGTCCACAATGTATGATTTTTTAACTATTTATTTGTATGATACAGCTGCAAATAAGTATTTGAACACCTGAGAAAATCAATGTTAATATTTGGTACAGTAGCCTTTGTTTGCAATTACAGAGGTCAAATGTTTCCTGTAGTTTTTCACCAGGGATTTTGGCCCACTCCTCCACACAGATCTTCTCCAGATCAGTCAGGTTTCTGGGCTGTCGCTGAGAAACACAGAGTTTGAGCTCCCTCCAAAGATTCTCTATTGGGTTTAGGTCTGGAGACTGGCTAGGCAACGCCAGAACCTTGATATGCTTTACAGAGCCACTCCTTGGTTATTCTGGCTGTGTGTTTCGGGTCATTGTCATGTTGGAAGACCCAGCCTCGACCCATCTTCAATGCTCTAACTGAGGGAAGGAGGTTGTTCCCCAAAATCTCGCAATACATGGCCCCGGTCATCCTCTCCTTAATACAGTGCAGTCGCCCTGTCCCATGTGCAGAAAAACACCCCCAAAGCATGATGCTACCACCCCCATGCTTCACAGTAGGGATGGTGTTCTTGGGATGGTACTCATCATTCTTCTTCCTCCAAACACGTTTAGTGGAATTATGACCAAAAAGTTCTATTTTGGTCTCATCTGACCACATGACTTTCTCCCATGACTCCTCTGGATCATCCAAATGGTCATTGGCAAACTTAAGACGGGCCTTGACATGTGCTGGTTTAAGCAGGGGAACCTTCCATGCCATGCATGATTTCAAACCATGACGTCTTAGTGTATTACCAACAGTAATCTTGGAAACGGTGGTCCCAGCTCTTTTCAGGTCATTGACCAGCTCCTCCCGTGTAGTTCTGAGCTGATTTCTCACCTTTCTTAGGATCATTGAGACCCCACGAGGTGAGATCTTGCATGGATCCCCAGTCCGAAAGAGATTGACAGTCATGTTTAGCTTCTTCCATTTTGTAATGATTGCTCCAGCAGTGGACCTTTTTTCACCAAGCTGCTTGGCAATTTCCCCGTAGCCCTTTCCAGCCTTGTGGAGGTGTACAATTTTGTCTCTAGTGTCTTTGGACAGCTCTTTGGTCTTGGCCATGTTAGTAGTTGGATTCTTACTGATTGTATGGGGTGGACAGGTGTCTTTATGCAGCTAACGACCTCAAACAGGTGCATCTAATTTAGGATAATAAATGGAGTGGAGGTGGACATTTTAAAGGCAGACTAACAGGTCTTTGAGGGTCAGAATTCTAGCTGATAGACAGATGTTCAAATACTTATTTGCAGCTGTATCATACAAATAAATAGTTAAAAAATCATATATTGTGATTTCTGGATTTTTTTTTTTTAGATTATGTCTCTCACAGTGGACATGCACCTACGATGACAATTTCAGACCCCTCCATGATTTCCAAGTGGGAGAACTTGCAAAATAGCAGGGTGTTCAAGTACTCATTTTCCTCACTGTATAATATGTGTGAATATATGAATGAATGATTAAGGATGCGTTTGATTAATTAACGATGCAGTGAAACGGTCTTTAGCTTCAGTGTGCGAAGCTCAAACAGCAATGACATTAATAACTACTGGGACTGTCATAACATTATAATGAGAACAGTACGTCAGAGAGTACAGTACAGAACAGTAATAAAACGTATAAACAGAACAGTAATAAAACATCAATTCTCTGGGTTTACTTTAGGTGGGTGACAGTTGTAGGTTACAGTTTGACAAGTTTACAGTTTGACAAAAGCACAATGTTGTGTTTTATCACAGATATAAGTAGGCTAAACACTTTGCAGTTTTAATGATGTCCTGTATGAACAAAATGACGGAGTATGTTTTTATATTTCCACTGTTCGATCGCGCCCGTGCCTCTCTCTCTCTGACACACACACACATTCCAGCATTGCAATCTTGACAATCGCAGCCTGTTCATTATGCTGCGTTCACACCAAACGTGAATAGAGTGTCAAATTCACATCTATCGCGTCTAGTTCGACGCTTGAACATTTTGAATCCAATCCGTATAAAGCGAGCGTTTGAAGTGAAATAGACGCACGTTCAGAGCTAAGGCGGGGCTACAGATTAGGTGTCCCTAAAGAACCCACATATATGCGCGTATCTAACAGTAGTTCTGCATTGCATTAATTAATGTGCACACAAGTTTTATTTATTTTTATACCGTGTATTCTCCGTGTAAATCCATGCACCGAACCGTGACGCACGTACCGTTTCGGTTCAATACGAATACATGTACCGTTCCACCCCTAATAGGTATCGGATCATATTTTTTCTCCCCTCCGATCTCCGATCTAGCGTTCTGGGCCAGTATCGGCACGATACCGATGACGTGGATCAGATCGGGACATCCCTAGTAATTAATGACATTTTAATTTTTTGGTGAACTTAGCCTTTAGTGAAATAGTCCACATATCCAGATTCCAGAAGCATTTTAAGTGTTTCAAAGCTACTGTATAGCATTATTTGTCATTAAGTCGTCATATGCTGGAAATATTTTCCTCTACCATAGCTCTTGGGTTTGAAACATGATAGTAATTAATTGAGGGTTTTCTTACTTAAGAATTTAAGAATGTTCTTTTAATCAGTATAGCTAATTTCAAAAGAATTGCTGTGAAGAGTGCAGCATTATAGTGCTGAATTACATCTTAAATTCAAATGAGTTGGGATTTATAAATAATATCATTAGGTTATGTTAAATATAGGCCTACTTTTAAATGCTAAACATTAAGAAGTTTTTTTTTGTTTGTTTGTTTTTTCACAACCAGCATGTAATTTAATTAATGTTTAAATGTTTCCAGAATGCCCAGTCCTTGATTCTTCGTGTAGCTCCCACCCTGACACACTATCAGTGTCCTCTGAGACTGATGAAAGTGCTGGACCAAGCTCCAAGAGACATCGTTTTGATAAAGCTTTTGAGGCAAAACAGGTGATAGTTAAAATTCCTAATTTACTAGCTGAATTGTTTAGCAGTTATTCACATTTTTATATTATGAGGGCATTATAGCACTTCAAAAAATATATAAAAATATTTTTTATATATTATAGTTTGTTAATGGCATTTTGGAGGAAAAGGCCAAGGAAAAGAACACGGGAAACTCACAGACTCAACGCGGCGACACTTAGTCAATATTGTTGTTGTATACATTACTGACAAAGAAAGGTAAGGCAAGATTTAATCTTCATAATTGATTGTTTTTGTAGTCAGACCATTTTTAGTGAATAAGTTATGTTTTAACTTCTCCCATATGCTCTTTTTAAAGTCGTGTCCCTGCCAAAGAAACAAAAACTCGCTGTGCCTTGGGAATTGCAACACTATTTCCAGCACTCAAGGATCCATACTCAAAAACTGGATATGTAAGTATTGAGACATTTTCTCATTGTGTTAAAGTATCTAATAGAAGCTTTAAAAATGGAATGTGAAGCCATATTTCAGGTTTTCAGCAACCAGGTCACATCTCCTGTAGGGGTGTGCGATATGACGATTTTTGATCGTGGATGTCTCCACGATCTGCTTTTGAAGAAATATCGTAGAATCGTGCATTATATCCGTTCTGGCGCCTCTGTCAACAACATACTGAACAACGCGACATATATTCACATAAAATGTTAACGCAGCGGAACGGGACACTGACAGTTCACAAAAGTTCATAATTTGCATGTGCTTTAATGCCTTGTCGGTTAAACATTTAATTCGCGTGCTGATGCGCTGTGCGTTTCTCAGCGTGTACATGTGAAGCTCACATGCACTAAAAGCCTGTCTACCAGCGCCTGGATACTGGACTAAGTTATCTTTCAAGTCTTATTGTGCTAATACTGTTAAATACACACAAGGTTTACATAAACAAAGTCGGTTATGTCTAAAGTGAAAGCAAACTTGAGAAAATTGAGAGAAAATCTGCTTGTCAAATGCGTGTAGCGTCGCACGCAACTCTTAAAGAGACAGTAGCAATAAACACGCTGCCGCTTGTCCTTAAAGGGATAGTTCACCCAAAAATAAAAATTATCTCATCATTTACGCACTCTAATGTTGTTCCAAACCTGTATTAATTTCCTTCTAATATTTTTCTAATATTAATATTTTGAAGAATGTGGCTATCCAAACAGTAGCTAATTGTCCCCATTGACTTCCATAGGAGAAAAATATAGTCACTGGGGTACATCAACTCTGTTTGGATACCCACATTCTTCCAAATAACTTTTATTTTCAACAGAAGAAAGAAACTTATTCGAGTTTAAAACAACTTGAGAGAGTAAATTATGACAATTTGAATTTTTAGGAGAACTATCCCTTTAATGTTAAAACAACAAAATGCAAAGAGAAAATCACTCACTGCTCTTGACTGATAACTTTAATAGTAGCTTTAATAAGTATCAATGTATAATTGTAGCTGAAAACATAAAGCACTGTTTATTTAATTTGTATATTAAGTTGTATATGTGTAATGTGTATCTTTGATCTTAATATTTAATAACAAATAAAATAATGACAAATATTTTTATCTTCGCCATTAAAAAAAAAAAAAAAAATATTCGGCCCCCGAAAATTATCGGCCGAAAATGACATTTTTGGTTTTTGGCTGAAAGAAAAAAAACAAGCCAAAAGATTGAGTGCTTAGCATTCAGGTTTCACTCTCACTGAAGGTGTTATCACTGCATGTTGTGACGCTCCACTCAATATTCTGCTCTATGCTAGGGGTTAAAAGGATTGTAGTTGATCTGTGACCCATACGGACCAGGCCCCACGGTTCGGCACGCATGTGTTTTGCGGATTATTTGCTAAGTTTCACCATCAATTCGGGTACTCAGTCACGTGCTGTTATCTGTGCGCATAGCCGCACACACAGACAGGCGCTTTTCAGATGGTGTGTGAACAGCAAATTGATTCCTCTTATGAATCTCTGTGCGATTGAACAGACACACAAATTGTGAAAATACACAAAATACCAGTCTCCAGAAGTATTCTTGTAAACATAGGCAGTTATGTCTTAAGTGAACATAAAGAGTTGAGAAAGAAATCGGATGTGTATCAGTATATTTGATCCGTGCTTTCGGTCTTAAAGTGACAGCAGCCTATAAATACCTGCTACAAAGTCATTGTTAAAGCTGTGTTTTGTTGTTTGATTAAATTTTGTTGTTTGTTGTTAAATTTGTTTAATTTATACAGTGAACACTATAGTGTTATTTACATTTATGCCTAATTACTACATGCATGTACCTGAATGCACTACAGTTAAACTACTTTATTTGTCCCCTTTATATGTGTGTGTATATATATGTAAGGGATAATGTAGAGCGAGGCGGTTGTTATAGCAAATACAACCCCGACAGGCTGATCGGGACCCCGACGCGAAGCGGGTCTTGAATCAGCCTGAATGGGTTGTATTCGCTATAACAACCGCCTCGCTATACATTATCCTGCTTATTACATGGCTACCTACCAAATAAATCAATAATTTGACACAAAATATTGATTTAAAAAGGAGTTTATTTATTTAAAAACGATTGTATTGCTTCAACTAAAGAAAATAGTCCGTTCCGTCTCTATACTTCGCAGCGGTCTGATATCAAGAAATAACACACCACATTCTACATTGGAATTCAACCAAGCCATGTAATAAATATATATAATATATATTTAAACTTTCCCCAGAATTTTCATTTCGGTACATCCCTAATTATATTAAGTGCTGTTATATTCTGTATCAATGAGTATTTGCTCATTGATGCCTAGTATAGTGAGAAGTTCAGACTTTTTAAATGTTTGCTTTAATCTCTTCCGCAATCATTTTGTTTTAATCTAAAGGAACATTTCTATGACCCCAAGAGCAATCAAGGATACATATCATGGCGACTAAAAACAGTTTCACGTCGAAGCAAACACCACAGCACAAGGAATGCCAGGTCAAGTGCAACATCTGATGATGAGGGTAGTGGAGGGCCAACAGCTCATAGAGCCAATTGGAACCACTTGGAAAAGCAGCTGGAGGGTGACCAGTGCAAGGAAGCTATATCTTTTATGAATCATTGTGCTGAAAAGGACCAGATTTTTGAGAAGATGGAATTAACATTCAAGCACAGGCAGCAGCTTATTCATGATGCTGTCAAGTCCAATACAGTGTTTTCGTTTTTTCCAAGGTTTCTCGACACTAAAGGATTGGTAAGTTACAGATGATAGTATAATGTGAAGAGAAAATTAGATCTTGTGGCAAAAGCATGGTGTCTAGGACTTGTATTGTTTTGTCATGTTTATTATTTTTTTTTACAGGTACTTCAAGACTTTGACATCAAATTTGGAACTGAAACAGCTTCCAGACTTCTAGAACAATGGGACAGTCTAAAACCCAAGGTCATTGCAGAGGCAAAAACACTTACTTCCAACTTGCACCTCAACAGCCTGCTTGCAGCTGCTCAGACCAATGGACAAGACCAGGAATATGAATGGCAAGGTAAAGAATTATGTTACTTGTGAAGATGTAAACTTTTGTCTGTTACATATAATGTACTATTAGTTGTTTATCTACATGCCCTCTTTGTTCATGCTTGCAGGGTGGGACAGTGACATGTCCTCTCTCTTGCTCTTGGCCTTCCTTTTGCCACCTTCAGCTAGTGGTAGGAACAAATCCACAAAGATCAGCATCAGGGAAGCAATGGACTATATTGTGCAGCTTCACAAGGTTTGTACGGAAACACTAGTGAGATGTTAATCTTAGGTTACTTGTTTCTAAAGGTTTTTCTAAAGGTTTCAGTCTTGCCGCAGTCTAACTGAACATGTTAAGAAAACTGAAGGCCTTCAGCCACATCTCCTTGCAGTTGGATCAGCGAAGAACACCATCCACGATTTCTACATTGTGCTGGATGGACAACTCCTACCGTGTCAGGCAAAGTCTTCCCTTGCTGCTTTCGATGAACTTTTTAAGGCATATTTTGTCTTTAGCGTATCATACCCCCAGTGCTTAAAGCAGGGCTCAGTAGTTTCGGGATTTCTTCGCTGTATTCTCGCTTTTTGCTCGCAGGTTTCTCTCTAGAGCTCCCCCCACAGCTTCGAATAGATATTTGACAACACTGTTGTAAAAACTCGTTGGCGATTCTCAGACACCAGAGGCTAGTAGATTAACGACATCAAAGCAGATGGGACATTCTTTAAAACGTCTTCTTCATTCGGGTTCAAACAGCGTGAGGGAGCGCAATAATGACAGCATTTTAGCAGATTTCTTTTGGCCGTAAAGCAATTGTTTACATCGCGAGACCTGATATCACGCGATACTTCCTGATGCGGCGGCCGGCGGTCTGCCGGCTCAAAGTTGCAAGTGCGTATTTTCCGCTCACGGGCACCAGGGGGGTGCGAAACGACAACCATTCAACCCGAAATAAGTATGTAACAGTATAAAACGTTACTTGGTGTTGTATATGTTTTTTTTGTTGTTTTCTTGAGAATGAGACATGAGCCGACGTGCGTTACCACTAGCAGCCACTTGAGGGCGCTAGAGGTAATAGATTACAGGATATAAGCCCGATCACAGACGAGCAAGTCAGTTGTTTTGGTAGAGGGAAACTCTGGTTAAACTCATGGCTACCTACCCTCTCATAAGTCCTGTTTGAGAACCTTAAGTTTACGCTCAAACGTGAGTATACTGTTTAATAAAAGTTTGAGATGTCATGTACTGTAAATTACAAAGGCTAATGTGAACTATTTGTTTTTTATATAGAAAGGACTTTTAGGACACTTGGATTTGTTTGTTTGGTACCTTTGTTGGTCCATGCTGCATGTGTGAACCATTAATTGGTCACCATTTACCACTCGTTCGGGTTTGCTGCTACGGATCTACAGGGCTGCCTATCTCCATTTCACACTCTTTCGGACTACTGGATTATAACATTGCATCGCTCTCAAATAATCGTTTGGATCATCGTTTTATTCATCGAACTCTGATCAATCATGATAAGTTTCATTTTATTGACTCTCTCTTATGCTCAAGGTCAAAAAGACTGCTCTGGTGTTTAAATTGATTTATCTGTTGTGCACTTGGGAATAAAGCAAAATAGAAAAGTATTTGTTTGATGAAGTGGTTGTATTTTCAGTACATGTCGAATTCTGTTGAACCCCTCAGATGTATCATCTTAATTTAAGGGAGGTGTTACAAGTAATATAACCATTCCAATGACTCCGAAGCTGTTCAGTTAAGGTAAAAAAGTTACTTAGAGCACCTTTAAGTGCTATGTTTACATTCATTCAGACCATGATCTACAAGATTGGCTTTGGGACAGTTCGTGAAACTCCTAGGGTTAAGGACCTACGAGCCAAACTTCTGAATTAGCTCAACTGTCTAGGACTAAAATGTTCCGCTGTTTTGTTTGCAAAGCGGTACATTCAACTGTGAATGACCTTGTTCGTCATCTGAAACTTATCCATGCTTACTATCCTGGGAAAAAATTGAACCTGAAATGTGCACAAAACAATTGTAAGCATAGCTTCATGACCTATGCCGGATTTCGAAAACATTTGAGTAGTGTTCATATAAATGACTTTCTAGACCAAACAGAGATTGAAAATGAAATTGATGGAGATGATGAACCGTCAGATTTAAATTATCACAATGAACTACTAGAGACATCACTCAGTGTTAAAGGGAGGGTGACTGACACTCAAGAAATGTGTGCATCCATTATCGCTAGATTGCAAGTAGTGGAGTAGCAACCAGTGTTGTAACTTCTGTAGTATCGGATATGGAAGAACTGGTCCTTGAAATGCATTCTAATATCAAAAGTGATGTAATGAATTTACTTCCTGCAGATGATTTTGCAACAGCATCCAAAATAGAGGACTGTTTTAATAACCTGGATAATCCATTCACAAATCTAAGTTCAGAACACAAATGGAAAAAATATTTCAAAGATAAATGGGCTGTTGTTGACCCTATAGAGATCAAGTTAGGGGTAAGATTTGACAGTAGATTGAATCGGGTGACGCGGACATATGATCAAGTACCTGTAACTGACACATTTATTTACATTCCCCTGTTGGACACCTTGCAGTTTATTTTTAGGAATGCAGATATATGTAAACATATGTCAAAACCAAGTGGGAGTACAACTGTCTATTACGATTTTTGTGATGGAAGCTATTTTAAAAAACAACAAAATGCACTTCAGATACAGTTATATTATGATGACTTTGAATCTGCTAATCCGCTGGGCTCCAAGCAAGGCATTCACAAAATTGGAGCCATTTACTTGGTGCCCATTACTTCTGTCGATTCTGTTTAGTAGACAAGAAAACATCACAGTCTACTTTCAGTGAAGACAACACTAATGTTGTATTACGAAACGAAGCTTTGCAAGAACCGCACTATGCAGATTTGTTACCTGACCCTAACATTACTGCATCTTTTGGGGTTAAACGCACATGTCTGCTAAACGACTTGCAATATTTTCATATTTGTGACAATTACGCTCCTGATATAATGCATGATATCCTTGAGGGTGTCGGACAGTACGAGATTAAGTTACTTCTCGAATATCTTTCTGGCGTTATATCAAGACAAGACATGTAACAGAATCTATTCTTTCAACTATGGCTACTTGGAAATAAAAAACCGGCCTACTAGAGTAAACCTAGAGCAGGCAGGGAACGGTATAGGACTGAATGCCATTCAGACATTCTGCTTAATTCGAAATATTCCTCTGATATTTGGAGACCTTGTTGATGAGGAAAACAAACACTGGCATTTACTACTTTTGTTATTGCAGGTCATTGACATAGTGTTTTCTCCTGTAATAACAGAAGGTATGACCTACAGTACTATCTGAAACACCTTATTGTAGAGCATCATAGTCTCTTTAAAGAGTTATATCCGCATAAGAATTTGATTCCAAAACACCATTACATGTTACATTATCCAGGTTGCATATGTAAGATTGGTCCATTAGTACATGTATGGTCAATGCGTTTCGAAGCTAAACACAAGTTTTTTAAAAACAGTATAACATTTTTTAAAAACATCACAAAGTCTCTTGCATTAAAACACCAGTATGCAATTGCTTATCATTGGGAAAGTTTACCTGTTAGAAATGTTGAATATGGGCCCTTGAAAATTCTAGATGTTGAGGATTTGCCATACCGTGACACTATTCTTGAAAGGTACCAACATTTTTCGGATAGTGATAAGATCACAGTGGCTTCATGGTTAAGACATTCTGGAACTGAGTATCGTCATGACCTACTGGTTTGCACTAAAATGAAAAATGACCTACCTGTTTTCAGTAAAATAACTGAAATTGTTCTAATGGATGACCAAAACTTTTTGGTCACTAAAGACTTTGAAACTGTTGGTTTTGTCGAGCATCTTCATGCTTACCGTGTAAGAGAACAGAATATTTTTGGTCTGTCAAGAGTAGAGGATCTTCCTTTTTTCAGACCATTTGATTTACAAACATCATATGGTTTTGAAGAACCATATTTGTATATTGTTTCAGTGCATTGTTTTGTGCATGAAGATCTTTAATGATCTTTAATTTCTAATTTGTTGTGGAGCACACAAGTTAAAACCATTTTTCCATGAATGTTTTTACAAAATCAGTCAATTGAATTGATACCTGACTGCTTTTTCTTTTGGGCATGTTGCTTAGTAAAGAAAGAAAGCTTAAGAATGTTTGTCATGACAGGTAACCTCAAGTTTATGAGTTACAAACATCATTTGAACCAAAGTCATTGTTTTTATATGTGATATTTAACAGTTTTTATATCGTTTTATATGCACTTGTTTGTCAGAAGAGCAAAGTTTATGAAGTTATAAAAAAATTTATGAAATGTTTGTTAAATGCTTTTATTTCTGAAAAGATATTCTTGTCAAAAAGCACATTTCATAAATAAAACTTTTCTACTTGTTTATTTCATCCTTGTTACTTGTATGACACGCACACACACAAAGTAATAATACAAAAAACGTATGACTTAAAAAAAAATGACCCTCCATTTGGGAATTAAAATAACTCTTTCAAAAGTGTGAAATATGTACATTACTCACAGAGTACATTTTAACACTGTAAGAGTTTATTCGTAAATCCAACTGCAGTGTTACACACACTTCTGTTGGATTTACGAATAAACTCTTACAGTGTTAAAATGTACTCTGTGAGTAATGTACATATTTCACACTTTTGAAAGTGTCATTTTAACTCCCAAATGGAGGGAGGCATATATACATTTCATGTGTTAAATTTGACTCAAATTGAGTGAAATGTACACTGGCTTTTTTGCTGTGTGGTTATAAGCCTACACTTGTACCTGGCGGTATTGTTCTGCATTGTCAACTCATTTATTTCGTTATAAACTTGTCTTGAAGTACTTTGTTTCAGTAAAAAAAAGGTGATTTTTACTTATAAAGGAACAGCAAACAACAAACAGAACAGAACTAGATGCAGGAAGTTATTACTTCTCTGTCATGTGGTCAACCAGCTTTCCAAATAAATCTAACATCCTGTCCATTTGCTGCTGAGACTTTTGGAGCCAAGCATTATCCCTTTAATTTTCTTCCTTCTGTGTTTTCTCTAGCCGCTCACAGAAGTCTTTAAGATAATCTACATTCTCACTCTTCCTCTTTCTCTTTCCTGGTCTGACATCAGTTGATGTACCTGGTTGATCACTCTGGGGGTCTGTGGAGTTTCCTGCTTGGAGGTCTGCTGTCTCTGTATCTGTGGAGGAGCCTGTTGGAGAATTTGCTTCAACCTCAACCTCATTGACAGGTGTCTGGTCTCTCTCTACACTACTGTGTCCAGATGAGAACAGATAGACTGGCCTGACTGAGGGTCTCTGGCCAATGGCTTCATGCATGGCTGCATAGAAAATCCATGAGGCAGCAGTGACCTCTCCTGTATCTGTCCCTGACCAATTTTTTGGTAGTGTTAAGTCCTTTGTAAATTGTAATAGTTATGAAGGGGGAAATTAACATTATTTACATGGGTTTACATGGGTTTACATTCTAGACAGATATTAAATAGTATTACCAATACAATATAAGCTTTACAAAACATGTGAAGGTGCAGTTACCTTGTACTTTTTCTTTAGATTTTCCCACTTTGTCACTTTCCCCTCCAGCCCCATAATTTTGATAATTTCACTGAAAGACACACATTCATCCATTATATCACTTTGCAATGAAGCCCTTACTTTCAAATAGCAAACTTGTCTGCTCATGTTATGGCCATGTTAACTCACTCATATCCCTGGCTAGAGGCATTTCTGTGCCCCGTCAGCTCGTCGGACCCTGACAAAAGAAAGTGAAATCACTGTATCATCATGTATTATGTTATTTATCGCTCATATTCTGATAAAAAACTATTTTCACTTACACTTAAAAATAAATTTCTTCTCCATTTGTTTGTCCTCTTGCCGGCTTCCTTTTTCTTCAGAGTTTTCCCGGCGTCCGACCATAGCAACCGTTTTGCTCCCCCATTGGTTAGCTGTTCGAAATGTCACGACACTACAAGGATTCTGGGTAATAGCCTATAGCAAAATGAGGTCTAATGCGCACTTAACCCGAAAGGACACTGTAAGGATATTGGGACAGGGCCCTAAACTGGAGAATGTGGACAAAGAAAAGCTTGAAAAGATGATTACGTTTCATGAACTTTCTGAAGCAGTTCAACAACTCTCTACAGGTCGAGTACCAGGGATTGATGGTCTGCCAGCAGAATTTTACAAACATTTCTGGAGTATTTTAGGTAGAGACTTTTATGAAGTAATTTGTGAATGTTTTGAAAGAGGAACACTTCCAACTAGTTGTCAAAGAGCTGTGTTATTCCTACTTCAAAAAAAAAAGGAAATCTGTGATTGTTGGAAATTTGGAGACCAGTATCTTTACTGTGTTTAGATTATAAAATAATATCTAAATGTTTAGCTAATATGCTTAAGAATTATTTACATGTTGTGGTGAACAAACATATTATATTCCAGGTCATACAATTATGGATAATTTGTTTTTAATAAGAGATGTTATTGACTGATAATAATTGCGATATTGGGTTATCATCTATTGATCAGGAAAAAGCCTTTGACCGTGTTGGGCATGCATATCTTTTTAAGGTTTTAGAAGCTTTTGGGTAAAAAAAAAAAAAAAAAAGATTTCCTTGATAAAGTTGTTGTATAATAACGCCTCTGTAATTATCAAGATTGGAGGTGGTTTGAGTAGCACAGTATTTATTAAAAGAGGCATTAGACACGGATGTCCTCTTTCAGGGCAGCTCTATAGCCTAGTAATTGAACCTCTTTTATGTGATTTGAGAAATAAGTTAATCCAACATTTCAAATCCTTCTTCAGATTTCTTCCCATCTATACAGATTTTTTAAGATGGTGGTGTTTATTCTTCCAACAAAAATTAACCAATTTAATTTTTTTAATTAAAAAAATGTAATCTTATTTTCTCTTCTTGTAATTTCTTTACGAGTGGAATCCTGAACATGCGTAAACCCTAAGATGCGTAAATCTAACGTCACACGTAGGAGGCAGGGCAATCCTAACAACCTGCATACTTTTCCAGTGTCTTCTAGTACATTACTTTCTTTTCCACTGGAATTGCCAGTCTGCTGTAAACAAAGCTGGCTGATTTCATTACATCTATTTCTAGTCACTCAGATCTCAGCCTATTGGCCATGACTAAGATCTGGATCAGACCAGAGGAAACTACCACACCTGCTGCCCTCTCCACTAACATCACTTTCTCACACACCCCTTGCCAGACTGGAATGGTTGGAGGTACTGGTCTGCTCATCTCCAACGATTGGAAATGTGATCCTTTACCATCTGTGTGACAACAGCTTATTTGAATCGAATTCAATTACTATCACCAGTCCTATCAAAATCCATTTTGTAGATGTTTATCATCCCTCAGGTCAGCTTGGCAGTTGCTTGGAGGAGTTGGATGTGCTACTTTCATCCTTTCCTGAGGATGGTACTCCTCTCATAGTTCTTGGAGACTAGAAAAGCCTCATGCTGCTGATTTCCACACTCTGCTTGCCTCATTCGACCTCAAATGAGTATCTACTGCGGCTACTCACAAATCAGGTAACCAATTGGTCCTTATTTACACGTGCCACTCCATTGCACACCTCAGATCACTTCCTCCTCACTCTTAACCTCAACCTGCCTCAGAACACAACACACACTCATCCACAGGTCACCTTTGGGCGAAACCTACCCTCAATCTCACCCTCCCGCCTATCCTCTTTGGTCTCATCCACACTTCCTCCCCCTAAACAGCTTTCAACACTAGGACACTAACACTAAGTTGCTTGGACAACTTCTGCCCTCTTTCATCCAGGCCAGCCCACGCTACACCCTCTGCCCACTGGTTATCTGATGTTCTCCGCGAACATCTTTCTAAACTCAGGTCTGCAGAGAGGAAGTGGCGCAAATTGAAATAGTGAACACGAGACCCGAGTCTGTGCAGAAGTGAACGTGAAGTGGAGCCACGTTATCAAGGCCCCACCCACACTCCCGCAGAAATGGTTAGTACAGTTTCCTGCAGAACAACTCATTATGTCGGTGTGAAAAAAACAGTTATGGAAATGTAGGAATTAAAGTTGAAGCTCCAATCTCCACTCGAAAATCCCCCAAAAAGTCTGTTGGTGCCTCAGTGGCTACATTTACATGCAACCAAATAATCCGTTAGTAATCGGATTGACGGCTTAATCGGACTGAAAAGCCTTTATGTAAACACCTTAATCGATCCAATTGAGCTTGAACGGAATTTAGATCAGATTGTAAGGGGTGGTTTATTCCTTTTCTAATCCAGCTGAGAGAACATTTGATCGGATTGAAAACCGAAACTGAAATGACTGCGCATGTGCAATGATGTTGAAATAGCGTTGAAATGGCATAATGATGTATGAATAAAGTGTCATATAATTGAGTGTCCCGTCATTCTAAAATTCTCCTTTCACTCAGCGTCTGTAAAGTGAAGCAGAGCAACGTCCCACCAGTCCTTGTTTCAGATTCTCATTCACAGATGACTGGTTTTGAGCATTTTTACTGCGTGATAAATATAAGCAGCACGGCACAACAGTACATATGCTCATTGTCTTCAAATTATGACCAGAAATGGATAAATATTAAGTCTGCTGTTTAAAACAAATAAAGAACAAATATAGGAGAATAGTTATTATGTGCAAAAAGCAGGAAACTCTGTATATACGTGCAGTGTGCGCATGTCAAAAAATCTATTTCAATTTGAAGCTTGTGACATATAAACACACACATCAACCGATCGGGTGGCTCATTATCATTTAAAGAGATATGCACCAAAACGGGTCGCTGTGAACAGAGCTGTTTTTGAGAAGGTAAAAAGCGTGTAACAACCATTGAGGAATTTTAACCAAAGTGTGTTACAAACTTTACATGAAAACCCTAAAGAATCATACCAACTTGTGGAAAATGGGCATCCGATGACCCCTTTAAACTTACATCAGCATGATAAAAACTACCTAAAATTACAGAAAACATCTTTTGAAAAATATTTGACCTATACAAGTGCCAACCACCTGGGGGTAAATTAAGACGCTTTGGCTTCACTTTTCAGGACTTGTGATGAAAGGGGGTATGCAGGAAAGGAGACCAGAGGCCTTTCTATTCATTGCTTTTTTAATAGATGTCAATGGAGAAGAGGCTTCACTACACTGAATGAACCGCTTTTGTGAGGAAATAGCTCATCATTTAATCAAATTGACTGCCTATCTGCTAATCTTCAACATGTTTTACGCTAAACAATACTTTTGTTGTGAACGATATGTAGATTTTTCTATAATAAAAATTGTATTTTATAAAAGAAGGCAGATAAGGGAATGTTGTGACAGGTAGGACTCATTTACTGCATTACCATAGTGTTTAATAGTAATATTGAGTGATATTGTATAAAGTAAAAAATACCGAAGGTTTTTTTTTTTTTTTTTTTTGGCTTTCAGGTTTTACCAGTTATGATAAGACTTGAATTGTAATGACTATTATAAATGCATACATGCAAATGAAGCTGATATTATGCATTTTAACGAATAAAGTGAAAATGAATAAGTTAATTAGAAATATTGTGTTATGTTGTATATTGTTTATAGATAACTAATAAATAGTAATTTAATGGTTAGGCCTATATATAAATATAACTATGATATGTGCCTAATGATGATTATAATGCTTTTTGATGAATAATGGTAAAAAAATAAAATAATGTATTAATATAATGTATTAAATTACAATTAAGTTTTTAGTGTAATCTTGAATGTAGTTTTTTGTGACCTGCAGTGACTAGTACTTTGCAGCTAATAGAGATATTCACACTTTTTTCCGCAGTAAAGCACATTCCACAAACAATGCAGTCCTACTGCAACTTTACTAGCGATATAACTGTTATGACTGACTCGGGTGTTGAGTGTAAAAATAAAAGACATAAACTTAGAGAAACTTAAATGTGCATCTGTGTGAAGTCCTGGCGTCCCGAGCGAGGCGTGGACCCAGACAGGCCAACAGAGCAGCGTTCGAGCCAGCCACCAGACTAGAGCAGGAAGGGAGCAATGCAGCGGAGGAGCTCCTATTTAAACACCAGCTTCCCATGTGCCAGCAATTAGGCCTGAAAGAGAGGAGGAGGGGAAGGAGAGCAACCAGAAACAGGCCAAGGGCTGTAACAATAACACCAAATATAGAACATTTATTCACAAGACCAACGCGATAATTATCCACAAGAAACTTATTAAGCTGTAACTGACTGTCATAAAATTTTGAACTGTGTGTGCACTGACGTCACTGCCATTACACGATAGGCTGAGGTGCCTCATGTGATCCAAGGTAGCCGTTACACTTTCTCCAATGATAAGAGATACAGACCCTCTCATCTCCCTATAATAAGACAATCTCTGGTTACAGGTCACGGTCAGGGTCTATGGTCGGACCATAGTTTGACTGCACCCTAGTGGCGGTGGGGCCCTAAGCAGCCGTTTATAAAGAACTTATAAGAAAATTATAAGGAATTATAGTATTATTATTAAAATTATTAAGAAATTATAAAGAACAGGTACTGATGTTTTCAAGCTTCAAAAAGGACACAAAAGATTATCTGTGTCAATTTTGGTCTTTTTCTCACAGTTAAAATATAAATAGCTTGTATGGACCACTTTTATGGTGTGTTTATTTCCTTTTCTGAAGCTTTGATGTATAATATAATATAATATAATATAATATAATATAATATAATATAATAATTAAAAAAAAGTACATTAAAATTAAAGAAAGAAAGAAAGAAAGAAAGAAAGAAAGAAAAAAGATTTTAGTGTGAAAATTATAGTATGGAGGTCCAGAACTGCCTTTCAGCCCATCTGTTATTTTGGCATTTTGTAAAGAAGCAGAAGCAAAAATATTCCTGATTTACTGGTTTCATGTTATGCAAGATAACACACTGTCAATGTTTTAAAAGTGCTCATAAGCATTATTATGACAATGGTTAAGGATTATTATTTATATGATGTGGCATTGGTAAAAAAAAAAATAATAATAATAATAATAAAAAACTATTATAAAAGAATATAAAATATAAAAAATAAATAAATAAAAGAGAGTGTAATAGTATTCCGTTATATAGATATCACAATGTATCATTTCAAATTCTCTGTCTATGGCGCCATCTGCTGGTCGTCTTGCATAGTACAGAAAGCAATGTACAAACATTAAAGAAAATAATTGAATGAGAATATAACAAAGTGTGTGTTTGTGTGTGTGTTATGTTTATATACTTACACACACACACACACACACACACACACACACACACAGTGCTTTGTCATATTCTCATTCAATTATTTTCTTTAATGTTTGTACTTTACGCATTCTGTACATTGCGATACATTGCGATCTTCAACCAGATGAAACTGGATAATATTCTGAATGTTCCAATCCAATCTGACTTCTGACCTAGAATGCTGCCTAAATCATATTCATACACTGTTCGTTTGTTGGCCAGAGGAGAACTGGCCACCCGACTGAGCCTGGTTTCTCACAAGGTTTTTTTCCTCCATGCTGTCACCTGATGGCTACCTATAACATGGTTCTAAAAGCAAAATAATTCTTACGTTGTGTTTCATTCAATTAAGTCACTGCAGATAATTGTACTACATATGTAGTAGTACCAGAGATTTCAATTCACACAAGCTTTTTGTGCATGATGGGAACCAATTGTACTCTCACCTTCCATTGAAAAATGCAAAGGAGCCATTGGCTCTCATTTCAGAGGCTGATTGTGTTACTAAGCAACTGTGTTAACAGTCATATCCTTTCACCATCTGTTGACAATCCATTTTAGCACCCACTGATTTAAATGGCAGCCACTTAATGAAGACGGTGGGTATGATATCATTCAGAAAATAGCTAAGCCACACTGAACCGGCACAAGATACATTCATCTGTACTATAATTGAAGCTTCCCCTATCCTTGCATGTCATTTTAATTCTCTGTTCCCTTTTTCAGAAAAAGATTGATTGCTAAGGTTAAGAGCTAACACAAAATGACAAAGTTGTTTGCGAGCTCTTTTATTAATTCCCAAGAAGCCTGGAGAAATCAGTTTTTTGACAGTCTGTGAATGTGTGGACATTTGTTCATTTCATGATGTATAATATTAAAGCCACACCGCGGACTTTGTGACCTAAAGAGTTGACGCATACGAGTTATTTTAAATGATTCCTCAGGCCAATATACAGCGTTTGACACTATTAATGCTCCGAGCGGGGCTGCCCTCTTGAAATACCGCCTATGTAAGTTTGGAGAAGACGGACCGTCATTGGCCAGGTCATGTGACCTGGAGAACGTATCGCTTTACGGCCATCACGTGACCATAGGCTCTGATATACTCATGGAGCAGACTTTTGCGACAGTGCTGCGGCGCTTGTGGCCTCTAGGGGCGCTAGACGTGAAAGTTACAGGTCTAGCGCCCCTAGCGCCCGCAAAAGTTCCGCGGTGTGGCTTTAAAACAAAACAAAAATCAGTTATTACAAATTCAATCCAGTTGTTATTACAAATCATTTTGGTGTTACCAAATTGAAATACACATGCAATCAATAAATTAAGTTTTATTACCATGCACATTGACATACTATAGATTTTTGACAGGCATGAATTAATTCAAATGTGAATTCTTTCATTGACCTTGTGTAAATCACCACCACCACCACCCCACAAAAACAAAAATCTCCTCTGCTCATCAGTAATCACGCCACTGGCCTACCACCATTCTCTCATGGCCGCCGTCCTGCTTGCAAAAGCCATATATACACAAAGAATAATGACTTAACAAGACACACCTGTGAATAATTAAAAAGTGAACCAGTGACAAACAGATCAGAGTATCACATGAGAAGACAAAAGGCTTGTTCGACTTCATACAGCGCTTTGTAGACAAATAATAGGCTGACTAGAAGCAGTGCATGCCGGTTAGAAATTGTGTCCGACTTGAGACAGCGCCGACGCCACGTGACTGTGACATATGGCATCAAAGAGCAATTCGAGCGACAAGAGCGATTCGAGAGCAGCTTTTCCAGAGCGACTGCACAAGCTCTTATGACGACACAACGATTCCACGATTGGCCGGATTCACAGATTCATAGAAAAGCATCTGAAACATCTGTGTATTTGACAAATATTGCATTTATTTCACTTAAGCTGTAATAAAGTATGCAAACAGCGCGAGTGTCACAACGGGAAGCAGAAAGTGTCTGACTTCAACGTCTCCGTTTGCAGCTCCTCCCCGCCTGTACGCGGCAACTCTCGCCAATCAGTTACATCCAGCCGCAGCTGATATTGAACACACCTAAACCAATGAGAACATAACACATGAACCAAAGGAAGCACATGACAAGTAGAGGTCAACCGATTCATCAGTACCGATAGGCGATAGGTGGAACTCGTTATCGGCAACAGTGTTGTGCAAGTTACTTCCAAACTGTAATACATTATACATTACTTGTTACTGTTATTAAAAAGTAATTCTTTACCTTACAATATTACTGTTTCAGAATTGTAATGCGTTACATTACTCCTGTATTACTTTTGAGTTACTTTAACCAAAATAACTACAGAAGTAGAACTTAACATTCTAAAATGACTAGGGCTGTAAAGATATGTGATATGAAACCGCGATACTCAGATTCATGAACCTGTGTCGGTGTGCGGTGTGAGAAGGCAAAATCACGACACACCCCACACGTCCAGATCCAAAGCTACCACATCTTTAAATTACTTTTAGTATTATTTGAAATTAACATTATAAAATACGTAGGCCAGCGCGAGCACAGAGACCGAAATCATGATCGCGGCACTCCTGTAAAACCTGCCCTAAACACGCTTTTACTTGACTATGTCACACAATACAAAGGTACACCAGCAAGAGGGAGATGAATGAAATAAATCGCCTTACAAATATATCAGAAGATGTCATTAAGTCATTATTTACAAACTTGGACACCACACGCACGGCTATTGACTGACCACGAACAGGTAATAACTTGCATTTTTCAATCATTAATGTCTCGCAGTCTCGCAGCATTAATTGCCATTACATGCTACAGAATATCTGACTAAAAATACTCACTTGAAGGCTGCATGGTACTTTGGACTACTCTGCAGCTTTTTCAGAGGCCCAACCTTCCCTTTGCCTCTAAAGGTACTTGCAACGTCTTCTCCTGTGAAGACATATAGGCCGAGTATTGTTGTGCAGTAGTCTGCCCCCTTACATTCTGCCAGTTCGCTGACATTTAGGATCCGCCTGTGCTTTCCGGTCCCAATGTCGACGTAGATGGTCAGTGGGATGGATTGGGCGTGGTGTAGGAGGATGAAGAAAATGTCTGTGTCTGGAGTACTCACCACAGCTAACTTGTGCCCCAGCTGAGCGGCATACAGCAGGTACAGAACAACCCGGGTGTCAGTGTCTTCCTGGGTTGACTCCAGCTGAGGTACAGTGGGGCAAAAAAGTATTTAGTCAGCCACCAATTGTGCAAGTTCTCCCACTTAAAAAGATGAGAGAGGCCTGTAATTTTCATCATAGGTACACTTCAACTATGAGAGACAAAATGAGAAAAAGAAATCCAGAAAATCACATTGTAGGATTTTTAATGAATTTATTTGCAAATTATGGTGGAAAATAAATATTTGGTCAATAACAAAAGTTTCTCAATACTTCAAACATTTTCTTTAAGTCTTCACAAGGTTTTCACACACTGTTGCTGGTATTTTGGCCCATTCCTCCATGCAGATCTCCTCTAGAGCAGTGATGTTTTGGGGCTGTCGCTGGGCAACACGGACTTTCAACTCCCTCCAAAGATTTTCTATGGGGTTGAGATCTGGAGACTGGCTAGGCCACTCCAGGACCTTGAAATGCTTCTTACGAAGCCACTCCTTCGTTGCCCGGGCGGTGTGTTTGGGATCATTGTCATGCTGAAAGACCCAACCACGTTTCATCTTCAATGCCCTTGCTGGAGGTTTTCACTCAAAATCTCACGATACATGGCCCCATTCATTCTTTCCTTTACACGGATCAGTTGTCCTGGTCCCTTTGCAGAAAAACAGCCACAAAGCATGATGTTTCCACCCCCATGCTTCACAGTAGGTATGGTGTTCTTTGGATGCAACTCAGCATTCTTTCTCCTCCAAACACGACGAGTTGAGTTTTTACCAAAAAGTTCTATTTTGGTTTATCTGACCATATGACATTCTCCCAATCCTCTTCTGGATCATCCAAATGCTCTCAAGCAAACTTCAGACGGGCCAGGACATGTACTGGCTTAAGCAGGGGGACACGTCTGGCACTGCAGGATTTGAGTCCCTGGCGGCGTAGTGTGTTACTGATGGTAGCCTTTGTTACTTTGGTCCCAGCTCTCTGCAGGTCATTCACTACTAGGTCCCCCCGTGTGGTTCTGGGATTTTTGCTCACCGTTCCATTACCGGGGTGAGATCTTGCGTCGAGCCCCAGATCGAGGGAGATTATCAGTGGTCTTGTATGTCTTCCATTTCCTAATAATTGCTCCCACAGTTGATTTCTGCTTACCTATTGCAGATTCAGTCTTCCCAGCCTGGTGCAGGTCTACAATTTTGTTTACAATTTTGTTCCTTTGACAGCTCTTTGGTCTTGGCCATAGTGGAGTTTGGAGTGTGACTGTTTGAGGTTGTGGACAGGTGTCTTTTATACTGATAACAAGTTCAAACAGGTGCCATTAATACAGGTAATGAGTGGAGGACAGAGGAGCCTCTTAAAGAAGAAGTTACAGGTCTGTGAGAGCCAGAAATCTTGCTTGTTTGTAGGTGACCAAATACTTATTTTCCACCATAATTTGCAAATAAATTCATTAAAAATCCTACAATGTGATTTTCTGGATTTTCTTTTCTCATTTTGTCTCTCATAGTTGAAGTGTACCTATGAGGAAAATTACAGGCCTCTCTCATCTTTTTAAGTGGGAGAACTTGCACAATTGGTGGCTGACTAAATACTTTTTTGCATCCAGGATGGCAATGCACTCTTCCATGCCTTGATGAACCTTCCACCAACGTTCGAGGGAATTTGTCTCCAGTCCCTTGACCATATGGTGGCTAAGAAGAATTTTGTCTTCTCAACGGACTCCTACCATGATGTTTCTGTCAAAGCTCAGTAGAGATTGCGTCGTGGCGCATCCCAATGGTACATCATAGGTGGTCCTGCAACAAGGAAGCCGAGTGTTTTCAAACTCTTCCTGGCAAATGATGAGAACAAGACACAACTCTGTAAACTGCTACTTGAGGTGTGGGGCAGCAAATCATCTGCATCACGGCTGGAGAAATGTGGAACAGCAGTGGTAGTCGTTGAAGGCAAAGCATATCAGTTGGAGTGGTGGCAATCTGGTGGCAATGTGAGTATTTTGACAGTATATTATTTAGCCAAGCCCAGTTATACATGAGAAACTGATAAAATGGTGTCTTACTATATACTATCACACCTTACTCAATAACTTGTTTCAGACATGTGAGATACCTCAGCTGGAGTCAACCCAGGAAGAAACTGACACCCGGGTTGTTCTGTACCTGCTGTATGCCGCTCAACTGGGGCACAAGTTGGCTGTGGTGAGTACTCCAGACACAGACATTTTCTTCATCCTCCTACACCACGCCCAATCCATCCCGCTGACCATCTACGTCGACACTGGGACCAGAAAGCACAGGCGGATCCTAAATGTCAGCGAACTGGTAGAATGTAAGGGGGCAGACTATTGCACAACAATACTCGGCCTATACGTCTTCACAGGAGAAGACGTTACAAGTACCTTTAGAGGCAAAGGAAAGGTTGGGCCTCTGAAAAAGCTGCAGAGTAGTCCAAAGTACAGAAAACTTAGTGATCAGTGCTCTGTGGAGCCAGAGGACATCGAGGACATCGAGGCATTTACATGTGTAATGTATGGCCAGGCCCGCAAAAAATCTGTGAACAACATGCGCAGCATCATGCTGAAAAAAATTATTGGAGAGGATAAGACGCTTACCACCAGATTCAAGGTGGATCTGTCCTGGCTCCCGCCCTGCAGAGACAACCTGGTCCCACACATCAACTGTGTCAACCACCGTCTGGCCATCTACAAGAGAGCAGCCACACCGATATTCTGGTGTCCCAAGCCCCATGATCCTGGCCAAGGCTGGGAAAAGACTGAAGAGGGTACCCTGGAACCAGAGTGATCTTGTGGACCTATCCTCCCCACTTCACTCACTGATTTGCTGGAGGAAACAGTCGAGGAGATGGATGGATATGGTGAAGAAGACGAGGAGCAAGAGGTCGATTATGAAGACCTGCTGTATGATGAATAGAGATCATTGCCTTTGACCTTTTGACCTTTGACCTTTGATTGGAATCACTTTTTTCTATTTCAGCTTATTCTAATGGGGATTTATTATACCCTATATATACACATATTTGACTATATGAGTGGTTTTCTGTTTTGTTTCAATAAATATAATACCAATATAACGGTTTGAATAGTAACTCCTTATTATGGGAGATGTTAATTTGAACAAACATGTGACAATATTTCAAGTAGGGATCATTAACATTTGCTTATTAGACATCATAAATACAATAAAAATACAAAAGTTAGAAAACATATATCAATAGGGTCCATAGGGGAGGATTTTTTTTGCATTTATTTGAGTTTTAATGCAACATACATCATCTAATCATGACAATCCTCTTATCTATCAATTTCTCATGCAAAGACGAAGATAAAATGGGGTGGATTGTGTCTGTAGGATGTATTGTTCAGATTCTATTTAGATTTAAAGTTTTCATTTTTCACAGCCGAAAATCAAGCACGGACACAAAAGATAATAGAAAAAATCACATATGGGACAATAATTTGCGTGGGGAACATCAAAATTCCTTTTCTAGATACCTTAAGGATTACAAAAAACTAGGTTAAAAAAAATATACTTTTCGGGTGCAGGTGAACCCCTCCCTTCCTACCCTACTAAGAACACTAAAGTACATATTGCCATATCATTATAAAGTAATTCATTTGTTGACTACAGTGTGTGTAGAATTATTAGGCACGTTAAAATAGGCACTGACCCAATGAGTATTTCACTTTCCAATGGTCATGCCTTAACTGCAATTTGTAGTATTGCATTAGTATTGCATCCTTCTCATGGGGATTTAATAATTTTTTACTTTTCAGTCTGAGTTAAATCTCTTTTTTTGGCTTATTTTATTTGCAAAAGAAAACGTGCCTAATAATTATGCACACCTAAATATAAGGTGTTTTTCATTTCCAGCCTTCATGAACAATTATATATCACTTATAAATGATTAAATACAAACTGAATAGTAGTTATTACGATAAATGCAGTTTGCAATTGGTAAAATGTGCCTGGAAAAAAAATATGATCAGAAAATCAACATGCCTAATAATTCTGCATGCACTGTACTGCATTAGCAGAGAAATAACAGAATTATGTTTGCCGTCGAGTCTGAGAGGAATAACATTAGTAGTGGCAACCTCAAGCGGTTAAAACAATGTGACAAAAACGCACGCAAACCTGACCCAAATGTTTTATGTCGCAATTGTTACCATCTATTTGCATTTGTGCGCCCATGGGGCGTGCTGGTCTGAAAAAGAGGTGTGTTGTGGCGCATTGTTGGCGAATTGCTATTTTGAGGGAACAGA
Organism: Abramis brama; assembly: GCF_963993115.1. Taxonomy (NCBI): domain Eukaryota; kingdom Metazoa; phylum Chordata; class Actinopteri; order Cypriniformes; family Leuciscidae; genus Abramis; species Abramis brama. The sequence continues at coordinate 7,453,988 of NC_139977.1, forward strand.
AATAGACTGCACCATTGATCAACTGAAACCTGGTCTAAAGTCAATGGCGCAATAATTATTATTTTTTTATTTAAAGAGCGCGTTAGTAATGTGCGTCTATAGGCGGGTCCACAACGCGCGTACATTCTGCTTATTAAACACACAGGGATGCACAGCTGCACACAAACTTGCCAAATATTACAATTAAAAGGATTACAATGTAAAATATTTTTGTTGTGTACATAAAGATATGGTGGAATCCTGCTTGTCCCGTAGATGGTCTGCTTGCGCACTTTTACCTCACACACGAGCAGATTCGTTTGCGCTCTGGAGACTGCTTCGTCTTTCCACTATCAAATTCCGTCATGCAAATAGCGAATCTGCCATGGCGCGAGTGCAACTGGAATGTAAAGGAAATGGGAGATGAGACTCTGATTGGTTTAACGCACGTAAATCCCAAAACACACCCATTACTCCTTAAGAGAATAGGGACAACCCTTTTAGACCATTTTTCGCATCGTTAAACTAGCAAAAGTGGATTCGGAGTAAGTGAACTTGCGCCTTGTGCTTTAGATCATGCGCGTAGATCGTTAAAATAGGGCCCTATCTGTTATTACCTTAGTTAATGTAGCCTACTATGAACTAATATGAATGATCAAGATACAATTGTATTGCTCAAATATTAAAACATGGAGTAAAAACGTATATTGCATAATGCATATAGTTCATGAAAGCTAGCTAATACATCCTTGTTAACAAATTGGACTTGCAAAGTGTTACCTATGAAATTTACATAGGCTATGTTTCTAGGTTATAGCTAAAGAAACACACATTTGACCAGTAATATTTTTATGTTTAAATTATTTTCTGTAGAGTTCATTCTGTAGAACTATTCATTTTAATATATTCATATTTATATATTTATTTAATTTAGCACATTTCAGTTCGGCACTGTTTTACTTGGAGTGATATGTTTGTTTTTAATCCAGCATCCATTTAAAAAATTTCGGTTGAATAATCAGTTATCTGCATGTATGGTCAAACCTAAATATCGGTATCAGTAAAATCCACTATTGGTCGACCTCTAATGACAAGATCACATGAGGGCAAGGGAATCACCTGACAAAGAAACCAAACCTGAACCAAATTACAACAAAAAAGTCATGAAACATGAAACAAAACCCAAAACCAACCAGGACCCCTCCCCTCCTCTATGGGTGGCTCCAGACACCCAAACAAAACATCAAAACACCATAAGGTTCAGAAGGGTGGTGGAGTGAAGATGGTCCAGGGGGAGGGATGGAGTGCCAGGCCTGTGAAGGGGAACTGGACCTGGATGATGGAGCACAGGCGGTCTTGAACCGTGAAGCACTGGCGGGCCTGGATCATGGGGTGAAGGACCACACCATGGAGAATCAGGTGGTTGTGGTGAAGTCACTGAAGATGGGAACCACCAGGGCAGTGCTGGTGGAGCAGAAACCTGGGCAGTCCTTCTGGCTGAGACATAAACTCAGCTTTTAGCTGGCTAAAAGCACTTTGGCAGAGACACAGCCTTAGTGTAAATATCATCTATCACCGGCCGCTACCTTAAATATGTGTTTATAGAAACTGAAAAAAAAAATGTTGTTAGTCAAAATACTGTACAAAACACTTAGGTTTCTGTAAGAGTGGAAGTCACTTGTCCTGTGCACTTGAGCAATATTTTCTTCTGTTTTTTAATTCCTGACACATGAAGAGACTAGTCTGCAATAGTTACCATGGAAACCAGCTTGGTTACTAGGGCCAGTGTGGTTGTCCTGGTAACTGGGTAAATGGGTGAGGGCTACAGATAGCACTCAAGTTCAGTGAAGAATGAATTCCAAACATCATCTGCACAAATTAGAACAAACCTATTTACTATGTGAGAATACTGACCCTGGATTAGCCACAGTATGTGGGGTAAAGCTTTCACTGGATGCACATTGTGACTTGTATGTATCAGTCTATTTTACAGAAATATATAAGGTATAATGAACTAGACTCTCCCTTGTGAAGGCCTTGTCGAGTTGACGGGTAAATTAAAATGAACAGCAAACAACAGAGCATACTGAATTGAATATTGTGTCCCACAATGCATCAATGCAATGATGGCAATGATGCAAAGTCAATGCATGACTTGATATTCCACTTGAAGTGATGAATTGACATGTTATTTGATTAGACTGCCAGAAGTTGACATTTTTACACAATATTGGATTAAAAATGCTAAATAACCACTTGTTGAATTAAACACAGAATGTGATAAGGTCATGTGACAATGTAGTGGAATGTTGTGGAAAAAATGTCAGCTGTTTCACTTACTTAAAAACAGTGGGAAGCATGCAGTGTGTCTATGTAAGGCAAGTATTCAGTAAGTAGTAAGATAGTATTCCATATTTTACATAAGCTACCATACAACTCTTTGTTCAAACTCTTATCCATTCAAAGATAAGGCAGAAACAGTAAGAGTAGTATGCTATTCTGGATTCTGCAATAGTGATTGATTGTCGTACCATTCCAAGGCCCTGGAGGAATACAAAGTGGTAGAGGAAGAGGATTCCTGAGGACAGCAGTGCCCACCACATGTCACCCAGCGGCTCTGGCTTATACACACCTGACAAACAAGACACATGACAGACGTTAAAATGCATGTAAAGTCTAGGGGTCGGTTGCACCAACTGTGCGCAAGTTACAACTTAACTTACGTTTGATGTAAATGGGCACTAAGATACAACTTACGCACTACTAAATATTTTTGCTTTGCACCATTAAACTTAGTTGAAGCGTAACTCTATGTATAAACTAAATATTTACGGAAGCCTCTGATCAGGAGTAACGGTTGAGATAAAAAAGCAGACAGATTGAACTGCATCAATAAGCTCTTCTTTTACCTGACAGACTTCAATTCTTTAGACATATATGATAATGCTGATATTTACATTTGCTTACATTTTAGGAGAGAGAACATTATATGAATAGATTACTTTGTTAGCGGCTCATCGACACAAACCCGTCCTACAGCGTCGCTGTGTGCCTCTGTCCCATCGGTCCGTGTTGTCAAATAAAATCATTCATAATCAATAAATGTTGTTTCTTATGCTTTTTTTTTGTATCAGTACTTTTTCCATAATAATAATAATAATAATAATTTCATTTCAAATACAGTTTCTAAATGTTATTTACATGGAAACTTATTTTTACTGTTAGTTAAGTGAAGCAAAATAAGTTAGAATGAAGGATAAACTGAAATTCCCAAAATTTAAACAACTTCTGCTCACATATTTGAAGACTGCTATTGGATCATTGAGGCTAAATGTCATATTATGCAACTACGCATTACTTAACGGAGAGTTTATGACCTACTAGCTACATTCTGCCTTACGAACAAATGGTGCAACGGAATTAAGCAGAGTTAGTTACAAACTAGCTAGTAGTTACTAAGCCTCTAGTGTGGACTCCAATTTAAGAAAGAACTTACGAATGGCTGGTGCAACCCTACCCAGGACTCTCCAAGTCAGAGTATATGTTTAGTGCTGGATCACTGATTTATTTTCATGACCTGAATAAATATTCTGGGTTCAGTACATGTTTCCAAGTACCAAATCTGTTACCACACAGAATTTCAACTTCAAGTCCTTCAAAAATAAAAAAGATGTATAGGGTATGATGGTAATAATTATTGTTTTATTTTGCAGTGAAAAGTTAAAGTGAGGTTCATTCCCCGATATAATTGGGCAAGAAGGCACACAGTGACATGTTTTCATCATTATATTATTAAAATTCAGGGAATTATTATATCATATTTCCATGAAACACAAGTGTATCTCATATATTATTCATCATAACCTACAGTCCAACTAAGGAGAATTATTCAATCAGAATAGTCTACTACTATTATAATATCCTATCAACTAAAAATATAGGCCTGTAGCCTATATAATGTAATTCAGAAGAATCTCTTAGACTAAGATTGTGTTATTTGATATATCTGTCATTATTCAACTAAATATATATGTAATTCTTTTAATTAATGATATCCTTTTATCAATTATCAATCCTTCTTTCACACAAAGCATTGATATCCCAGAAACTGTGGAGCTGTAGTTGTCCTGTCTGAACATTAGGAGACACTACAGGTTTACTTATTTCTCTCTGAGCGTCATTGCTTCACTCATGTATCTTTTACTCTGGGCACATGAAGTGCCATTCTGACATCAACATTTCAAAATGGTCATATCAGTTAAATTTACATTCATTAATTTAGCAGACACTTTTATAAAAATAAATCAATTAATCTTAAAGAGGCAATAAACACGCGTATCGCTAGTAATACGTTTTAGCCATCGTTCAGGGGTGCGTTTCCCAAAAGCATCTATGTTTGCAAGTTCAGTCGTTGTCAGCATAGTTCAACGTGTAGTTGAAAACCACCGAAACCATCGTTCTAACGAACATTCGCAAACAGTATCGCAAAGTTGTGTAGTTGGAACAACAGATCTCAACCTGTGGTTAGAAGCAGAGTTTCTTGTTTGCATGACATGTGGAATAAATCCTTATCTTGAGCAAAATAAGCAAGCTGACATTCAGTACAACCTGTGTCTTTTATTTAGAATACATACAAATGATCACCGTTTTTGAAGAGTGCGCATGTGCGAACGTGCTCTACTATGCAAAAACAAGCCTATGAATGAATCTGAAAATAAAGCAAAATAACTGAGAAAAATTAGAAATAGTCCTCAGATGCCATGTCCGTAATTTATAGAAAAACATCTAGCGTTAATTCGATCTCAAACAGATTCATTAAAAGAAGTTATTACTCCACCACGTGCGTGACGTCATAAACCAACGTGGTTGAACGACCACTTTGCGACAGTACAGTTTCGGGAAACAGTCGTGACTAGCTAGTTGATTTCTTCAACGATGCATTGTACTATAGTAGTTAAGCAGCGAGTTACGTCGTTGTTCGGGAAACACAATCTCTTACTAATCTCTTTTCCCTTTATGACAACTGGTTTATATACAGAGGCGGTACCTACTATTCTCGATTGATTTCTCAGACATAGCTCTTTTGTCTTTTCAATATTAAGATGTAAGAAACTACTCTCAAACCAGGCAACAATATGTAAAGTTAGGGGAATACTATAAGTATAAGGTATACTGTAAGTATTTTAGAACTAAGGGGTACTTATCCTACTATTATGACATACAACAATCTTATGTTTTGGAGTGATAAGTGTTTGTTAGAAAAATACCATTATTTTAAACTTTTTAAACCGTAGACTATCGCTTCCGACCAACTGTCACCAGTTCGTGCATGAGAGAGTTGCTTGACGTATCTTGAAGAGTGACGTAAGCAACTGTGAAACTCGCGCGAGAACTGGCGTCTTGGTCTTTCTGTCTTGTTTTTTCTAATTTTTTTATCTTTTATTGTTTGTATTTTGTTGATAGCATTAATTAAAAAAATTAAATAATTAAAAACTGACGACATCCAACATCTGCGTGACTTTTCATCACGCTTCTTACATCACGCTTCAAGATACGTCAAGATTGAACTCAACTCTCTCATGCACGTGCTGGTGACAGTCGTGCAATAGTCTACAGTTTAAAAAGTTTAAAACATTGGTATTTTTATTACAAGCACTTATTGTTTCACTTCAGAAGACATTGATTCATCCATTGGGGTTGCATGGATTGCTGTAGTTATTGCAGTGTGTGCTGTTTGATGCTTCAACCTTTAGGAACCCATGAGCTTGCATTATATGTATTCCCAGAGATTATTTATTTTTCTAAAAACCTTTGTTTCTGTTCATCTAAAGAAAGAAAAATGTATACATCTCGGATGGTATGAGGTAGAGATGCGCGGTTGGCGGTTACAGCCGCGGACTCCGCAGATAAACCGCGGATCGGGCGGATGACGTGACGAAAAATAATATTTTAATTAAATTCGGGTGGGTGGCGGGCGGTTGAACCAATCAAATGAAAGTCTCGCGGCTGTCATCAGCAGCGCCTTGCATCGCCCAATCAGCGGATGGTGGGCAGGTGCGGTTTTGAAAATTGGTTAAAAACGTTGGTGCGGATGGATGGCGGACGGAAGATGAGTTTTGTGATGCGGTTGCGGATGAAATAATAGCCCATCCGCGCATCTCTTGTATGAGGGTAAAAGATGAGTAAATTATGAGTAACATTTCTGGATGTACTGTATTTTCTTAATACATAATACAGAATAGCAAGAGACATGGAATTCTTCTTCTTAAGTATCATCATTGGAAAGAAAGAAAAAGAAGAAAATTAACAAGAGGAGGAAAAAGCCAAGCAAGAGAAAAAAGGGGGACAAAACGTGCTACTTTCTGTCAAGACTTAAGTATTTGAAATTAATGTTGATTTAAAAACCAGCTGTCCGGGATATCTTCGGGGCCGCTCAGGTTACAGCTGTTGCCGCTCTGATCTTGTCCCCTGGCTAGTTGTTTACTCCCTTAAACATAGCTGACGCCAGGGCCTACGCAAAATGCGTTAATTCCTCAGTGAGCCCTCTTGCACATCACTGTGTTAAGTCAGGTAAGAAGGAGCAGGTACTTTTAGTTGCCCCGTAATGGCCCAACTAGGATCTCGTTCCCTAGACAGCCTTCCTGACTCATTCCTCTGAGACTTCTCAGGGATGGGGCAATGTTGGCACCCGCACCGAACCGGAGAAATCCAGGTTCCGTTGTGGTGGTTCAGCTATCTACCTCTGAAATAACATAGATACTATTACTTCTGCGAGAGCTCCCTCTAAAGTTGAGGCTTGCTTAGGATCTGAAGTAGAACCTGTTCGTTGTTGGCGTTCTTCTCACAAGAGGACCCTCAAGAGTGTTCGATCAGAAGATGGGTCGGAGCGTGGTTGTTCCGCTCCACCCTCAAAATGATCTTGTCCTTAAAGCACATCAGGATGCGGTTGAGATATAGGAAGTACGACTTGATCGTCAGGTTCCTGAGTGGTGCAAGGAGATGAAATCTTCCTTGTGCCCCCTCTATAACTTCTTGGGACCAAACTCCAGTGCTACTGCACTCTGAGACCTCCCCTGAGCACTACAGGTAGTTGAGTTAAAAATCTGTTTTTAACCCTCTGGGGACCACAAATGCGCCCGCGCGTTTTGCTCGTTTTTTTTTTTTTTAGCAATGAAAATAAACACTAAATGCTCTGTTAATTTTGATCTTTCATTTTCGTGTAATACATCAATCGATCCTGTTCAGTTTCTATTTTTTTTCTGTATACTCACAATAAAAATAAAGTGTTTTGCTTTTTGACAAATAAAGAAAAATTAACATGATGCGATTTCTGCCTTCTCTCTGTCAGTAAACTCCCATTTGAAACGCGTTCGAAAATGATCTATAACTCCGCGAAAATTCAGTCAAACAGGCAAACAGACCCACGGGCATAAAGCTTGAGATTGCATCTTTTAAATGAAGTCATTTATATAAAAAACAAATATTCTCAGCTTCTGTAATCTGTATAAAAAGAGAGCGACTCCTGTCGAGCTCATTACGAGCTAATTCACAGTAATGTGACCACTCCCCGGAGAGCGCGTGCTATTCAAACGCAAATTCTGAGAACTATTTCAGAGCTGTGAAACGCCCACATCAGCTGTAAACAAAGCGCGTCGCGACTCCTCGCGAGTGAGACATTATAGCCTACCTTATGGAGAAAAGATTCCTCAGAACAGTGCTGATGAGGAGCAATATCTCCTGAAATGAGGAGCAGATTCCGCTGAGGAGTGAGGTAGGCTGTTTTCTTTTCTCACGTGTGGAATAACGTTATGGAATAACGTTAGTGTAGGCCTATGTAAACCGCAAAAAGATGAATCGCATTTCTATAATATGACTCGCCTTTCTGTGAGATGAATGAAGGGGACATATTTGTAAAGACTGTTTAGCCTAAATATGAATCGCGCGTCTGTGTGTGAAAGAATAAACTGCTTTGCTATAGCCTACTGAGATGAGTAAAAATCGACTTGAATATGTTGAAATAAAATGTATTTGTATAAGCAACGTATTAAACTGCAAAAAAAAAACTATTTTTGTCAAAAATAAATTCATAGACTAAGATGTTAGATGTTCCAATGTTGGCTATATTCAAACTAATGAATACATATGATAAAATGTAGGCCTATAATCTTTTTTTTTTTTTTTTTTTACAAAGAAAGAGTACACTTGAAATATTGTTGAAATTGTAATTATTGTTGTAATTGTAAAATTTTTAATAAAATAGCAAAACATATTTACAAGAGAGATGTAAGCGAAATCTTAAATGGTCAATATAAGTCTTCTTCTAAATACATCTTTTGTCCTTGCATTGTGGCTCAGTCAGTTTCACACCTGAGTGAATGGCTCATTATGCAGAGTGGGTGGGACATTCATAATCTAAGGTGTAAACTACTCCTCCCCCTCGCATATTGGCTTTCCAAGCAAAACCTGTTTTACACCATTTAAATCAATGTATTTTTTTTGTGAACGATAAAGCAAGACTATTTTTACATCATTTTGAAGCTAGAACTCAAAGGGACAACATCCATTAGTCAAAAGTCTTGTGGACACATATTTAATATGTGTTTTGTGGTCTTAATTCAGCAACTTTCATTTTAATTTTTTTCAATAACCACGCATAAACATTATTCTCTTAAAAATACAAACATCTACATACACGTTGCTCGCATATTATGGTAGCCCTGTTTGTGCTATATAGAGTGAATTTACACCTTTGCCATTAACATGTTTATAAATAACTGAAAAAAGCACAAATGTCAAGGCATGTCAGAACATCTCAAGGACCCCAAAAACAGCTTGGTCCCCAGAGGGTTAAAGAAACAGTTCTCCTGCTTGCTTGCTTTATCAAGAATGTAGGGGACCTGCACACATTTTCGATCAACGAATCGTGCCTGGGTTCGGGCCGGCTAACTCTCACTAATGTGAGACCCCGGCCTGGATATGTGCCCAAGGTTCTTACCTCTCCCTTAAAACGGGACCAGGTGGTGAGCCTGCAAGTGCTGCCTGGGAGGAGGCAGACCCAACCCTGACCTTTCTCTGTTCCTCCCGCCTTGCGGTTATTCAGGACAGAATGCAAAGTCACAGGACAGAATGCAAAGACCTCTCCAGCTCTCGTCTGTTTCGGAAACCAGCAGAATGGAAGGCGATTTCCATGCAGAGGTTGGCCCACTAAAAGATTAGTGTTGCCATCATCTTGGTGAAATTCCCAAGGTGCACCGTACCCACCTGGGTAGTGAGCTCTTCCAAAAACAGAGTATAGCTCCTTTCTGGGCGTTGACACAAGTGCCTCACTGACAGATTAAGAGCTGTGGGATGGGCGACACCAGCACATTCGCTAAGAAATTAGCCTATGTGTCGAGCCGGTGGCTTCCGTGGGCTCCCTTTACATGAAGCCAGCTTCACCTTAGCCCGTTTTTTAGTGTCGGCTTGCTGCGCCATTCCCCTCCTTTGGACTGGATAAGTGCGCCTTTTTGCTCCAGTTGAGTTCCTCCTCACCACATCGGTGTTGGACATGGCGGAGTGTCCGGTCACGTGTATGCTTGTGTAACTTGTGTTAGGTGGGGTCTATATGTTGTGATCCCTACGGCGATCCCATATGTGTATTCTCCCACGGTTTTGACTCCCTGCGGCGAGCCCGTGCCTTCCCTTGGCAGAGGCTGCTCTGCCACCACTGACCAGTTGCATCTCCCCCCTGTTATAGGCTGGAGCCACCTCAGTGATATGCCATATGTTGTACTGCTCGCTAAGTCGCTCAGTCCGTATGTGTTTCTCCACATGTTACCTCCTTCGGGCAGGATGTGGCTTCCGCAGCGTTGCCTTCCAACGAAAGGTACGCTTTCCCAGTGGTCCTGTGGAACAGCAGTGACTCCCTGGCCTAATGCCCGTTTCACACATACTCTGTTTGCAGTGCGTATGCGGTGCGCGTTGCGGTTTGTATGCGGTGCAGGAGCAGCACGCGCTATAGTGCTTTCAAAAATGCTGCGTTTGCACTTTGCACTGCGTTAACTGATCCGCGGCTGTACCACAAACACATACTTACTATTTTTATTTCAAATCCAAAAGTTATGCAGCAACTTTTATTAAAAAAAAAGTTTTGTCAGCATTGCGATTCTCTTTGTACACATACACTCTTTAATGGACGTATGCACGTTTAAACACAATTTAAACAACGTAGGCCTATTATTCCATGCATTACTTCTACTTAAGTTGCTCAAGCAAGTGGTCAAATATTTAACCATGTACTTATTAAAATCACACAAATTTTAAATTAAAACTTAAAACTCTCATGCCTTTTCTTTTGCATTTAAATTTTAATACAATAAATATTGCATGTCACAAAGAACTTGTTTTTCCACCTCCATGGATGAGACAAGTGTTGCCTTGTTGAGGTAAATTGTAGTTTTCCTTGCTTTACCCCAGTCAGACGCCTGGTTCACACCGGACGCCGAAGTGACGCGGAAGCGGCACGTAACGGAAAATCACGCGCGGTCCGACGCCTGCCTGTTCACACCAGACGCGTATTCTCCGCAGCGGTCGACAAGTGCTTCTGCTCAGTTGTTGTTTATTCAGAGCTATTTTTTACATCATGGTAAGTAAATAACCTCATAAAATGAATACACCATGTTTCTGTAACCAAGAAGTTTGTACACTTCTTTTATTAATCCGTTGTCGAGACACACACGCAGCCAGAGAGAGAATATGGTAGACAGTAGTAGTGTAGATATACCGTTGAAATATACATCCTCTCTTCAAATGTATTAAATCTATTTTGATGTGTTTTTTCTTTGTTTGTTTTCATCTTTCTAGTCTGTTTAGATACACAAATATGATCGCATTTGTCACTCGCGGTATTTAAATTTTTGAAAATTGCTTATATTTTGACAATTGACCGGATTGTCTCGTGTTTCTTGGTGTGACTTCCTGCCGGAATTGACGCGGATCGCTCGTGCAAAAAATAGACCAGACGCCGAAACTGGCGCTTCACGGCGCGGGCCGGCCGCGGCGCTCCGCATCTGGTGTGAACGACACCATAGGTTAACATGGGCGCCGAAAGGAAGCGGCCTCCGTTCTGCGCCGCTTCGGCGTCCGGTGTGAACCAGGCGTTAAAGTAAAAAAAGTAGGCCTAGTATTTAATTAAATACATTTATGGTGAGATTACTACATTTTATTTAATTAAACGCATTTATGGTGAAATTACTACATTTTCAGGTCAATCTGTGTTCATTTTGACCACGAAACATGCGCTGTCACTTTAATTCACAACAAAAATAGACTCGGTGCGGAAACGATCGCTGTACTTCTGTATACGCACCGCAACTGGAACGGATCGACGGACTGCAACCGTGTGCAGTGTGAAAGCTCTAACCTGTTAACATGGGTACGGAAAAAAATACGCACCGCATACGCACTGCAAACGGAGTATGTGTGAAATGGGAATAAGCCCTGTCCTATTCCAAATTGGGAAGATCAGGAGGCTTGTCTAGGCACTGGAAGGTGGCAGCACTAGTGGCATCTTAGTAGGGATCCCAATCAGTCGACACGTCGACTACGTCGAACATGCCCGACTAAAAGGGAACGTCTCGGTTACGTATGAACCAAGATGTTTTATTGGTTAAATGCTTAAATACCAGTTCATGAATTCTCATGTTAATGAAATCTGATGTAATATTATAATGCGTATTTGGCTTGCTGTCTGGGGGGAGGGCTCCGAGCTCGGAATTCAGCCCGACCCCAGAGTACTCCCCCCTATGAATGTATAGATCATAGGTATCTATGAGCAGACCCAGCTGAATGTGAGGTGAGGTGATGGGGTGGTGGCGGGATGCTGAGAAATTTGTCATGAGACAGGAGGTAAGGGAAGGCTTTATTTATACTGGCTTCTTCTTGTGCTGATTGGATGATTACCTGAACATGCTCCTCCCGAACTTTGTTACATAAAACTTCATTTCACGAGTTCACATGTTAATGAAATCTGATGTAATATTATAATGCGTATTTGGCTTGCTGTCCGGGGGGAGGGCTCCGAGCTCGGAATTCAGCCCGACCCCAGAGTACTCCCCCCAAAAAGGCCAGATGAACGCAGGACAGCGAGCGTAGAATTTATCCCCCCCAAAATGTGAAGGGTATGTATTTACCAAGGAACGAGCTTGCCTATTCGACTGGGAAGGCTCTCGCAACGTCCGACGGGAACTTGGATGCTCACAGCATCGGACGGATGAGCCCTTTCTGCAGTTGAACTGACAGCTCAATGACGCAAGAATTATGCGAGCGTGAATTTGTGAATGAGTTTAACCGTTCACCCAGGAGGGCTCTCGCAGCATCTGACGGGAACTTATATGCTCACGGCATCGGACGGGTAAGCCTCGCCAGGTTGAACGGAGGGCGCCCGCTGGACTCGGTCGGGAGGGCTCGACCGGCGCTTCGACGGGGCTGGGGCACGGGAATAGACCCCTCGCGAGCCGTCACTGCGTGCGAACGGGGGAGCCTGCGATTGTTTGTAAAAAAATGCTATATTATAGATATATTTATTGAAGCGAGTGTAAATACGGCTAGCAAAATAGACTCGGAAAGTGGGTTTGTACCGGTATTGGTGCGGAAAGTGACGAAGGATGTGGCGTCGCAGATGCTGAGAAATTTGTCATGAGACAGGAGGTAAGGCTTTATTTATACTGGCTTCTTCTTGTGCTGATTGGATGATTACCTGAACATGCTCCTCCCGAACTTTGTTACATAAAACTTCATAATGTGTTGAATTTGCTAGTTAATTACATAATCAAAACCCCCAAAAAATAATTAAGTTTTAATTGATATATCGATGTAAAGAAACATATTTTGCCTTTTTTTTTTCTTTTAAGCTTTAAGGGCTTTTAAGTCAGTGCGAAGAGTCGATCCACTGGGAACTCAGCTGAGAGCGTTATCAACATGCACACGTCATCGCTGTCAATACTCTGTCTCAGGACCAAATGCAATGTGGCATATAGACGGAAACCACAATAAGGTATTTAGAGTCTAAACTTAGGCAAACATACTAATTGTGCAACTATGATAAATTGCAGTGTTTTTCCTGGGTGACAAATGATTTTGGATGGTCTTAACTTACCTTAATACAATTTGTGTTTACATCGAAAGCAAATAAAGTAGAACGAGGGGCTTAAAAGCCTGGATATCTATGATTTACAAACCTTTCAGTCTTCCTCTTTAAAATATTTTCTGTTTTCATGCTCTCTGGCTGTAGGAAAAATAACCTGGCCTTCTTTGCCTTAATATTTTCCATAAGAAAACCTACATTCATAAGAAACTACAATCATTAAGTAAACAAGTTGGCCCTCACTCAAGGCAGAGGAAACAAATATTTTAGTCCTAACTGGTACAGTTAGAATATTTTAATATAGTCAGAAATTCAGGGTTAACTAATTACTTCCATAAAGGTTGGTTATGCTAAAAAAAAAAAAAAAATGTTAAAGAATACTTTTGCTCTGTCATCCAGCAGATAGCACCAGTAAACCGATCCCCACCATGCTATCCAGTACAAACTTTTGGAATGTTTGGTTTTGTAAGTGTAAAACATAATATAATAACACAAATATCGGAAGAAAAATAGCATGGAAGGGGATGTTTTAAAAATGGATGTCTGAATTTGCTCAAGTGATAAGAAACTTAATTTGGGTGGCCACCTAATAATTTAAATTGACATTAGGTGACATGGGAGGATAGAGGTGGAAGGGAGGGAATCATAAAATGTAATGTTTTCTTTTGTGTTTCTGATCATTTATTTAGGTGGGGGTTTGTCATTCATGGAGGCATTGACAGCTTTAGCCGCTTAATTGTTTACCCAAGTGCTGCGACAAATAACCGGGTGTGACGAGAGCGGTACAATTGTGAAACCAACCTTTTACCAGTAAAGAAATCCGACTACACCACCCTAGAAATTAACTCTAGGGAACAATGCTCAAAAAGCACACAGGTTCGGTTCCCCCATAAAAGTAAGCAGGAGACGTGGGTGAAGTATCAAAAGTACAAATTTTTATTAATACAAGAATGTTTTTAAAATAGACACTAAAATGTCAAAAGAACAGCATGAGACCCCACTTTAAATTGAGGAAAACAAAATTACAAAAGGAATGAATTTGGGCAATGACAAAATCAATTTTAAATATGAAAACAAAATAAAGTAATCAGCAGGGCTGAGGCTCCCATCGGCAGAAACAAAATGGAGTCTGGTTTTACAAAAGCACACTTCCACGCACACACCAAAGTGCACTCAAATCACACTACCACACACTTGAAGTGGTACACAGCACGCAATAAAGAAGAACCACCACCACAAGAAGGAAGATCCGTTCACCCGTGGGACCCCCAGCTCCTGCAGACAAACAAAAATAATAAATAAACTATAACAAAAATCACAATTAAACACGATTAGCTCCACATACAATATAAACAAATAATAATAACAGATGAAGCAACTCCAACAAAACAAAAGGTATCAATATCACATGAAACAAAGAAAAACGTTGGAAGGATCAAATAAACTCACGAGGAGTTACAAAGCAACTTGATGTCCGATGTAAACAGGAAACAAATCAAGTTGCGTTAATAAAGGAAAAATAACAAAAATAGACAGCACAATATTTCTATAACACAATAACCGAAAGAAAAATCTAACTTTCTCCCACAAAAGTATAAACAAAAAAACGAAACCAAATCAAAAGAAAAAGAAACAAAACAAAACAATTATTTTCTCTCAATAAAATGAGATCGTCGTATTCTCCATGCTGATACTCGAACAGAAAGCAGCCACTACACACAATCGGAACCAGACGAACAGTCCCCTTTCAACAACGATGGTGTGGCGTCTGCTCAACAGTAACGTTATACACCGCAGGACTGCAGGAATGTGAGCAAAACGTCCGCAGCGCAAAGCTGAAGACAGCAGCAACGCAGCAAATCCGATATAATATAAGATAGATCGGGATGAAAAGAGAGTGAACGAGAGGGAGAACCCTATAACGAACACAAAGAGAGACGTTACTAATAATGATAGTTGCCCTCCACGAATTATAATTACATTTAAAACACTTACCGTCAAGGTATCACCCCAAATAGAAAATGTACAGGCACAGGTCTACTAATCAGCCCACCGATAACAATGGGGTACAGGAAACCATACCTAGACAGCATGCGGCAGTGTCAACAGCACAACAACGGTAGTACAATATGCGTTTATACAAATACACATGCACACACACATACCTGAGAGGCAACCGGTCACTAGATCCACTAAAGCAGCGCCGAAAACACACCGACACCCGGACAAAACGACACTATAAATTTACAAAAAATGCTTTAAAAGACCAACCAGTTTTAAAATTACCCCCGTTACAGCACGGCACGCTTACCTGTAACCACCGTAAACACGGGCACAAAGGGGAAAGTCGGACATGACGCACCACGGCCAACAACAAATCAGCCCTTATATTACGGATACTGATCGCTGATAGGCAAATCCGGCTGTCAATCACCTAATCTCATTACACGGGCATCAACTGTTGTTGACAGTTTTATTGGAGCAGTTCAGAAGTTTGGAGTCCCCTCTCGAGTGCGCTCAGACAAGGGCTTGGAGAACATTTAAGTGGCACACTTCATGGTGTCACATAGGGGAGAGAACCCTCAACTCCCGCAACTCACACATAACTGGAAGAAGTGTCAACAATCAAAGGTGCTTTGTGTGGGTGGGAGAAAAAGTTAAATAGATTTAATGAAGATTGAAAATTGTTGTAATGTTGTCTCTGTATGATTGAAAGGTTATGGAGGGATGTCTATGAACAGATCTTAGACCTGTTTACTGCCTGTTCAATGGAATGGAGACTGAGAGTTTGCTGGATCCATGAGGTGCACCTATATACACACTGCACTGGATTTTCCTGCCTCAGTCGCAAAGGCATCTTAATCTTTTCCAGGAGGCTTGGAATAACCACAAATTAAGGACCACGGGTAGCCAATCCCCTCTACAGTTGTGGACAACATTTCAAACTGCTGATGATCCAGACCGGGTACATGTAGACATGGCATTTTGTGATGCAATAATGTTTGTCATCTTTAAAAATGTAATTTTTGCCTTTTTCCGTGTTTTTGCAAGGTGAATGAAGACTTCGGAATAGACTGGGAAGGACCATCATGCAGTAATGAAATGGAGGGAGTTGCAGTCCCACAAGCACAACTACAGAGCTGACTGCTGCAGAGATGGATACCTTACACAATCCAAATGTTCTTTTTACAGAAGCAGTGGATGCTTACTGTGAAACGTTGCAACAGGTAACTTGTTTATTGGGATAGATGAACTGCTCATCCAAATATGCTTGTACAATGTCTTCATTTACAGAATTGTGTGTGTCAGTGCTATGTATGACCCCTTCAGATCTGTATTCATGGTTGATTTGATAAAAATTCAGTCCACACCTGTGTGTATGCTTGTGTGCTAGGTCTCATACCTTCATATGAGTGTTCTCAATTTGTGAAATTCAATAAAAATGCTGTATGTTGCAGTTAAACCTGTGGATGTGTGAGAATGTTTGTTCCACTTTACATTTGTGGTGTATTCATTTTATTGAAGATATAAACTTTTTTTTTTTTGTGCGTTTAGACAGATAATGTAACAGGTCACACAAATTCCATGACAAAATTCCGAACAGACCCCAAAGACAACCTGAGGGTTTAAGTAATATTCATTTTAAACTAAACCAAACCCAAAGCTGTTGCTGGACACAGCTGCATTTAGATTAGCTGCGAATTCTTCATAATGGCTGTAATGCAGTGAGATTTCAAGTGTCTCCCTGCATGTTGAGGCAGTTGGCATTCTGACATCAGACGACACTTCCACATACAGTTCCTGTGGTAGGTTTGTCCAGCCAACCCACAACTCAAGATTTTTCAGATCTTGTGGTGTACCCGTTTGTTCTTAACATAAGAACTGTTAGTTTATAGGATAATTGAATAAGTGTGACATTAACACTGACATGACATTTTCATATAAGACATCTTCATGTCGTCTTACAATGAAATAACCACACAAACCCAACCCAGCAAATTACATCTTAAAAATGCAATATTAAACATGTACGAAGAGAGAATAAATTACCTTGTTCAATGTATTGCCGAAAATAGGATGTGATTCTGCAGCATGTTTCCAGACCGAAGTTCTTATCACTGTCAGGGTTTGGCCATATTACTTTTTCCAGGATTATCTAGTATAATGTCACAAAATAAATTGATGCAGTACTGGTGTCACAATCAGAAGAAGGCAGACAAGGTTGTGGTGAATATCAACAAGTTTATTTATAGTGCAGAGGGTGAGCGATGCAGGGAGATAATGCAGATGCGATGATGAGGACTTAGCTGAACAGAATGAATGAATGGCGTTGAAGGAATGAGGAGGACGAGATGAACCAGGGTGATGAAGATCAGCGATGATGGGGAGATCAGAACTTCAGGTAAATAATCGGGAATGACGGTCACTTGGGTGAGCAGTCTGTTGCGCTAGTCAAAGACCAGGAAAATAAACAGGACCAGTGGTATCTCAAGTGAGTTGATTGTAACGCTTGTCATAGTACTAATCAAAGATGAGACCAGACCCCGATGAACTGCTGAGGGATGTGTTAAATAGTGCTGGATGATGATCAGTGATGATTGGTGACAGGTGATGGTGATCTGTGATTGGAAAGTGCATGCAGGTGAGGGCCAGGGAGGACGATGGGAAATGTAGTGATTGACTGGAAACTGTGACAACTGGTAGCCACTTAGCCACTACTGGTACTATAAGACTACACCCTGGAATTGATGCTACAAAATTATATAGCATTACACTGTGAACACTCTTGAAATCAGCAAGTAGAACTTAGAAGGGATAATTCACCAAAAAATTTAAATTCTCTTACAATTTAGTCACTGTCTTCTGATATGTATGACTTTCTTTTTGCTAAAAGAAACTCAAGTCAAACTAAAGTTTAAGAATGTTTCTGTTTTTTTTAGGGTCATACAATGCAAGTGAAAGACTAACAAGTTAAGTTCAAAAATCCACATAAATGAGGAATACAAGCAATCTACAACAATTCTGTTTTTAATTTCATGTCTTCAAATTGCTAATTAGTTGCTAATTAATTGCAAAGTGCTAATTAGCAAATCCAGGTGATTGGAACAAAATACTGAGGAGGACTTTTACTTTCTGAACTTGGACTTTACACCTCTGTTCAAAAGTGATATGATAGGTGTGGTTAAGAAACAGATCAATATGCAAGTCCTTTTTTCATGTTTAACCTGTGTCAGGGCAATCTTCCAGTTCAATTATGACTGTCTCGTTCATTTGTCCAGTTTTTATTCCAAACATAGCAGGGCTAAGTTCAGTCAATAAGGGACCACCATGAATGGTCAATCATTCATCCAACAATGTGGAACAGGTCACTATCCAGCAGAGTTCGGGAGATTGATGGTACCAAATGGTCTTCTTGACCGGTGAAAAATAAAGTTTTGCCACAGTTTTCAAAAGTGAGAAAGTAGAACTTTTTTTAAGCTCAATACAAGTTCGAAGGTAACAATTTTTTACAAGTTTTGTCATGTGCAATTCCATTTAAAGTGAAAAAAAATGTAAATAGATATTGCACCCAAAAAATAGAAATTCTTTTAGAAATGACTCAAAACCAATCAATTTTCTTTTGTTATGATAAAAACAGTAATACATTTAAATCAAAGTGACAGAGAGTACTGAAAGAATATGCATTTTGGTTAAACCATCCCTTTAATTACTTAATGTTTTAGATTTCAATTACTTACCAAAATCTAGGGCAAACCCAAACTGCACACGTGAAATAACCTGGGATAGAAAGTAGCGTTTCACACCATCTCCAATTGCTGCATCACCTGAGGTAACGGAAAGAATATTAATATCCATGCAGTGTATCCACAATATAAAACATGATATTGCCATACTAATTGCTTGTATACAATGTGTTTATATCTAAAGAAAACTATTAATTTTACCCGAGTATTATGAAAAATGGACGAGAGTTGCCAGGTTGTCATTTATAGAAAGTAAACATTTCTCTTTCTCTTTCCTGCGTACTGCTGCATAGGTTCAGTCCTGCAGTTAGACTTTAAGCAGATAGACTTTCAGCCCTTTCCAAAAGTCCCCTTCTGTATTTAAGTGCTGCCTGGAACAAGTTTGGCTCAACTTTCCACTCTGAGAAGAAAGGAAAACAATAAATAAATAAAATTATTACCTGGTAGTCACTATTCACAAGACTTTTGACATTGTCATATTTTGAGAGTTTTTTTCTAGCTATGCTCTGATATAGAGAAAATAACCTTATTTTTGAACAGAATGCAGGAAACATCAACTAAATCACCTTCATTGTCACTGTCCCTCGCTTCTCTACTTTGATCAATTTCCTGTCGGATGCTGCTGTTTCTGAAGGTTTGCTGTCTGCTGCTGCTAGGTAATTCATCGCTGCTGTTCCTAGGGAAATCCTCGCTGCTGCTTCTAGGTAATTCCTCGCTGTTGTCCCTATGGGAAAACCTTGCTGCTGCTTTGGGAGATTTGGCATGCCCCTCCCTCCAACCTGATTTGTTAAAAAAGAAAATGACAATAAATGTAGACAAAAGCAAGGTAGAACTCATCTACTTAAATACAACTCTATTACACTTAGTATTTTTTAACATTCTATTGTTTAGTTAGAAAGTTTTACATGCATCACTTACATTTCACTTTGGTCAACATGTTTCTGCATTTCAGCAACAGAATTTTTTTCTTGGCAGTACAAACAAGGTACTTGTGGCCCTTGTCCTGATTTTCCCTCTGAATACTTGTCCATGTAAAAAAAAAAGAAAAAAAAAAAAAAGTCAGACATGGCAAATCTTAACAGGCATTTTCCATGCTTTATTTATGCAGTTTACATACCTCTAAGCTTAGATCTTTCTGAAGAGGTCTGATAAAAAATCATGCTAACTCCTATGCCAAGGATACTGTTGCTCAAGTACTCTGCCGAGCATCCTTTGTTAGAACAAGGGATTATCTACAATGACTTTGAGCGGGTAGTACCTCGAAGTCTTAAGAAGTTCATAGCCTCCAGCATCTTTGAGTTTCGGACAGTGTTTATAGAGCTAATCTGTAAAATCCTCTGGCTGACAATATTTATCTGAAAGGCAAACAAAATGTGTACAGCATGTCTTTTAAAAAAATTAATTTAAAATCTTGTGAGTAGAAAAGTAATTCTGCATTGACATTCTATATGATAGAACTATTTTATTTCACAATGTTACCAGGGAAAACAATTTCTCCAGCTTTACCTCAGATGGGTTTGGAATCTCACAGTCTCTTCTTTTAGACAAGCAAAAAAAAATCTTTGATTTATTTGCTGGCAGAGATGAACTGCTTGACCTCTTCCATAAACCCACTCGTGATTGTGCATATGGGGCGAACAACCTGCTTACTTCACTACGTGCACCTTGGAAACATTTAAAGGAAGAAAATAACTTACATTTTTGAACACAGTAAATATTTTGTAATAATAATGCATGCAAAATAACCCAGCTGTCAAACAGTCTTGAAACGTGTTCGGTTAAATTATTATCAGTTTAACAGAGTTTGGGAATGAACTTAAGTTATTGATGTTTCTGATTACGAGAAGCAAAGCATGTCTGGTGGTCTCATTTACACAGTGCCCCCCATAGAAAAAAGAAAGCAGGTTATGTATTTATAAATGTATTATTACAGAATAATCAGGTAGGAACACATTAATACATGACAACTGGTGTTCAGTAGCAAATACACAACATGTGCACGCCAAAATGTCAATTATGGGGCCTTTATAGCCAGCTTCAAAATCCCGACCGGACGCATTTTACAGGTCCGAGAAAGACGTATGGTTATTGGTCAAGCAGGCTATATATTATGCGAATTAGATCATTAACTATTATATAAATAAAATAATAAAGAATCCTCTCCCTGACTGTCAGTTCTTGTGCATATCATCGCAGGGGAAGGAGCACTCGATGGAGACACGTCTGATGTTGACTGTTCTAGAGCTGCAGCAGCAGCTGAAAGATTGACTTCTCCATTACGAGATTAAATGAAAATTGTACATAATAAATTTTCACTTCCCAACACAAACACGTGGTCACTTCCCAACACAAACACGCTAGCATAATCCCACCCTTGACACTGATTGACAGGTTTCCGTGTAAGGCATCGGAAATGTAAATACTATGGGAATTGCGATTCCATTTGAGTTTTGGCTGGCTACATACGCAACACTGAGAAAGTGAAAAAGCAGACATGGTAATTGAAATTGCTATTTAAATGTGAAAGGGACATAACTCGTAAGAAATGGGAAACTGTCAGGATTCCATCACCATCTCCTTCCACTCATTTCCTCACTCCGCCCACTCAGTCATTCACACGCTCATTGTCACCTGATTACTAATCACCGTCACCTGGACCTCATCATCAGTTCACCCATATATACCTGCTACAAACATTCAGTCACTGTCTGATCTTGTCTACACATGACACAGACTCTCTGCTATACTTTACTGTATACCTACCTTCGATCCCCATCTTCTCAGCCAGTCATCATTCCGTCTTCTAAGGAACTCCATCATCTGCAAGAGAAAGAGACTTGGTTACACTTCAGTTAAGCTATCATCTGAAATTCAATTTACTGTTTACTCACCTGTTTCGCTGTACCGATCCATTCTGCAAATTAAAGCATTTAACTTACCATTCTGTCTGCTTCGTCTATGTCAAACCTGACAAACACAGTTGCAAACGGACTTTGCTTTTCCATTTGAAATTGGCAGTCATTGTGCGTTTGCGTAAACAAAAATGCAAACGGTAATGCGCGATTTGCAATTGCATTTGGATTGTCACATTTTATGCGTCCACAAATTGAAAACGTAATTGCAAATACAATTTCAAATAAAATGATATAGTTTTACATTTAAATAGCTTATAAATATTTTGTAAGATAATTACTAGATAAAATACATGCTGTATATTAGAAGTCGACCGATAGTGGATTTTACCGATATTTAGTTTGATCGTACATGCCGATAACCGATTATCCAACTGATATTTTTTTTAAATGGATACTGGGATTAAAAACAAACATAACACTCCAAGTAGGTCTGTGTACTTTTTGATCATTTCATATTCTGTTTTGAATGGAATAATGAGAAATGAAAACCAACTCGTTTATTCGTTTTTTTTGTTTAGTTAAAAAAAAAACTAAAACTGTGGTTTACAAATCGGTTTATGGGTTCCATATTTCATTTGCACACGTGGGCGGTGCTGAATCGCCCCTTTCAGAGAGAGAGAGAGAGATATGCTAAAATGTCATTACTTTAAATTTATATTACAATTAGAATTTACCCTGAGTCTTCAAGTAGCAGTACACACCACCATTTCCTTATTCCTGATATATTAGCCATAATATCAGACATAAAAATGCTACAATGTTTAAAATTCTGTTTTTATACTGGCTTGCAAAACAAATGTGTTGAACAAAGATCTGAAGATTCACCTCTGAAAAGTCAAAAGCCACCCCCAGAGAAATGTACAGGCCATACTGAAATTCAAAGGCTACTTGTTTAGACCTTTTTTATTTGGTTTCTAAATTAAACTGATGTTACTGTCACGGTGTGACAAAAGCCAGATAAAGAGAGAAAGTAAAATCCTCGTGAAGGCAGTATTATTTGGAGACCTCTGGTGGATGGTCGTCTCATCACACCGCGAAATCTGCTGCCATGGCAGCGAGGCCAATTGCCTGATTGACAACAGGTGAGGAGAATTACAGAGAGTGTTGTGAGGAACGTGCATTAAGATGGGGCTTTAAAAAGAGAGAGGAAACAGACGGTCGGGGTGGTTCTCCTCCCGTGAGATACTGTGTTCTGTCGGCGGGTTGTTTATATTTGAAGCTGGACTGTGAAGCAGGGCGAAGATTGAAGCCGAGAAATGGACATGAGAGAGTGAAGTTTTGTCAATGAGATCTAGGGGATATCGTCAACAGTGGGAAAGACGCAAAGTGATGAGTATTTGATCCGTTGTTTATATGCTCTGACACTGAAGTGGTGTGGAAAGTCTGGAAAGCGTGTGGCACGAGTGAAGTATTACACCGAGTGAATTAATGATCTGTCTCCAACCTTTGTTCTTCCTGCACTGAATGTGACGATTACTACATCCGTTTGACTGTCTCTGAGAGAAGTGGAGCCCGTGTAGAGACGAGAGTCGATCTGGTGGGAGAAAGACCGGTGGCGTACAGTCGAACTGGAGCGTCTTGCTTAACGCAATCTTCCTGTCTGGTGGTCTCCACATGTCCCGATCGAAAGCCGCTGCCCTGGTTGGAAAGGAGAGAAGGTAGTACAGATGAATGTTTCATCCACTGTTGAATGGTCAAATCCTGTTGCATTGTTGCAGTGTACAGCTGAACTGGAGCGTCTTGCTTAAAGCATCCTTCCCGTCTGGTGGTCTCCACACGTCCCTATCAAAAGCCGCTGTCTGGTTGGAACGAGAGAAGGTATTGCAGCTGAATGTTTCATTACTGCTGAATGGTCAAATCCTGTTGCATCGATACAGTGTACAGCTGAACTGGAGCGTCTTGCTTAAAGCATCCTTCCCGTCTGGTGGTCTCCACACGTCCCTATCAAAAGCCGCTGTCTGGTTGGAACGAGAGAAGGTATTGCAGCTGAATGTTTCATTACTGCTGAATGGTCAAATCCTGTTGCATCGATACAGTGTACAGCTGAAGTGGAGTGTCTTGCTTAGAGCATCCTTTCCGTCTGGTGGTCTCCACATGCTTCATCGAAAGTCACTGTCCTGTTCAGAAAAGGTATTTGAAATGAACGTTTGATATGCTGTTGAATAGTTAAACCCTGCTACCTGGTTACAGTGCACAGCCGAAGTGGAGTGTCCCGCTCAAGTGTCCTCTCCGTCTGGTGGTCTCCAAATGTCCCATTGAAGGCTTGTCCTGTTCAGAAAGAGAGAAGGTATTTCAATTGAACGTTCCATATGCTGTTGGGAAGTTAACTCCTGCTACCTGGTTACAGTGTACAGCCGAAGTGGAGTGTCCCGCTCAAGTGTCCTCTCCGTCTGGTGGTCTCCAAATGTCCCATTGAAGGCTTGTCCTGTTCAGAACGAGAGAAGGTATTTCAATTGAACGTTCCATATGCTGATGGGAAGTTAACTCCTGCTACCTGGTTACAGTGCACAGCCGAAGTGGAGTGTCCCGCTCAAGTGTCCTCTCCGTCTGGTGGTCTCCAAATGTCCCATTGAAGGCTTGTCCTGTTCAGAACGAGAGAAGGTATTTCAATTGAACGTTCCATATGCTGTTGGGAAGTTAAATCCTGTTACCTGGTTACAGTGTACAGTCAAGTGGAGTGTCTCCCTCAAAGCGTCTTCTCCGCCTGGTGGTCCCCACCTGTCCCTACTGAAAGCCTCCGCCCTGTTCAGAAAGAGAGAAGGTATTTCAATTGAACGTTCCATATGCTGTTGGGAAGTTAAATCCTGTTACCTGGTTACAGTGTACAGTCAAGTGGAGTGTCTCCCTCAAAGCGTCTTCTCCGCCTGGTGGTCCCCACCTGTCCCCACTGAAAGCCTCCGCCCTGCTCAGAAAGAGAGAAGGTATTTCAATTGAACGTTCCATATGCTGTTGGGAAGTTAAATCCTGTTACCTGGTTACAGTGTACAGTCAAGTGGAGTGTCTCCCTCAAGCGTCTTCTCCGCCTGGTGGTCCCCACCTGTCCCCACTGAAAGCCTCCGCCCTGTTCAGAAGGAGAGAAGGTATCACTGTTGAGCGTCGCATCTTGTTGAACCATTGAACCCTGTTGTATTGTTGCAGGGCACAGTCAAAGTGAAGTGTCCTCTTGCCGGGTGGCCTTCCGTGCCCGTGTTGCAAATTGTTGCTGCTGTTCGGAAGGAAGGAGAATAGCCGCAGCACGTGGCTCAATCAAAGTGTCGTCTTGCTGTCCACGGTCCCCTCCTGGCCCGGCCTGCTCGCCACCTGCGCCCCTGTGACCCGTCTGAATTGAGGATCCCCGTCCTCTGGATACTTACCTCTGGGCAGCCTCCGGCACTCGTTCCATCCTCACCACGAGTATTTACCTGGTTCCAGTCCGAATGGGGTCCGAGTAGCCAAGACGTCCTTGTGAGCCCTGTAAAGAGTACCTACCCAGTGACCTACCTGGATGGTGTGTGTCCTCCTTGATTCCTCTCCGACGAGCCGCAGGGTGTTCACGAACGTCCATCTCGCTCCGGTCCAGGGGCCCATCGAATTGCTTCTGGCGACAAGAAGGAAGATTTTAATTAGGACTTTTCAAATTATCTGCTTTTAACTCAATAAAGAAATTGTTATTCCTTTATCCTCTGTCTGCTGTTTGGTTCCTTGACACGCTCCTCGAGGCGGTACCCGGTCTCCAGGGGTGGGTGCAGTCTGGCTTGGCCCACCCCGACCTGTGACATTACTGTCATAAAAACTCACCATGAGCACAAAGACTCCACAATTATTGGAGAAATGCTGCATTGGAATCTCCTGGATAAGGTTTGCAAGCAAATCAAGAAATGGAAATAAGTAAGAAAGTAATTAATTGAACTGTGTGCTAGAAGAATAAGTGATGATTCAAAAACTTACTGGAAGATCCTTACAGGAGATCTCAGTCCAATGGCCAGGAATGACAGTCTGAGCAATTAAGTGATTTTTAGAAATTGAGAAATTATTTTGAAATTCAAAATCAACAAAACACGCCCCTATTCAAAAGGTAGATCACCCCTATCTTTATAACTCTGCTGCTAAACTTACGAACACACTATACAACAGTCCCCCATTTTGATTGTGTACGCCCCTTACTGTTGATTGGTTAAGTGTTTTGGTACTTTCAACGTTAATAAACTTAAATGACCTCATATAATTCACATCAGACATCATTAACACAATAAACACAGCAGCTGAGAACATTTGAACAAGAACTGTTCAACTGGAACTTCTGAACATGAACTACTGAGCTATGTAAAAAACCTTGACTGTATCTTGTGGATCAAGAAAAAACACCTGTTTCAGCTTTGGACGCAAAATCTGAAAATGGTTGTTAAACTAAATACAGAAATCAATTTGACATGGATAAAAATGTCTTGATGACTTACACAAAGCATCCAGTGTGACTTGATCCACGATGGAAATAGAATGCAGTCTTTTGTAGAAGCATCAACCTATCACAAATAAATATAATACAAAATGGTGCACAATGTTTATTTTGCTCTGTGAAATCTTTTTGGTGGCTTTGAAAGAATGATTACAACATATATGCCACATAAAATGTCAATAGCAATAATACATCGAAACAGTCAATGAAATCCAAAGTATGTATGCTAAACAATAACAAATCATAACTACAATATTACACTGTTGGAAAAAATATATAATTGCTTACAGGGATATGTAACATGGGATCTGCACAAAGTGGGGGAATCAGCATTGAATTCACATAGCTGTTAGACGTCCAGACTTGGATGCCCTAATAACAGAAACATACACATTTCTTCATAATAGCTTTTTGCATTTTATTCACGCTACAAGCAATGACATTTTACCTGCAATTTGCTGAGGTCTTCAATTTTCTTGAAACAGCAATTCAGAATCTGTTAAGATATCACAGCTTCACTTAAAAACAGGAACATTTTTGAAAAGTAAATTGGATCAAAGAAATTTAAGATGATCCTAACTGTTGCCTCCACATTGCGTTCCAGTCCCAAGGTCTGAAAATCTTCTCGCATCAGGGTTGTAGAATAAGCACGTGCCACATGTTCACTCCCATTTTGCTTTGTGTCTAAAATATGTGTGAGCTATTTAGGGGAAAAAAAAAACATTATCAACATACATTACAAAATATTTGAGGCTACTTGAAATCAGCTTAAAAGATTTCAACCTTCATAGAGCAAATCACCTTTTCTTCGCTGAATGGTTCCCAGCCGGTCTTGTTGAGCATTACATCCTTCATCCATGTCACAGACGCCTTGTCTGTACTTGGCTCATCATCCATTTCGACTGTGCTTTTACTTAAAGTCCCTAGCAATAAAGCATGTGAGTGTCATCTAACCCCAGTGTCAAAAAACATTTCTGGAGAAGCCAAATAATGACATTAAATTGCATTACGAAAAAAAAAACAGTTTACCTGCAAGTGCTTGGCCATGCTCCTACAGGACAACCTGAGTGCAACCAACTTCTCGCATCAGGGTTGTAGAACAAACATGTGACACGTTCACTCCCATTTTGCTTTGTTTCCAAAACATGTGTGAGCTAAAAAACATTAACAACATACATTACAAAAAGTTTCAGGCTACTCATTCCTCAGCTTTTAAGATTTCAACCTTCATAGAGCAATCACCTTTTCTTCGCTGAATGGTTGCTCCCAGCCGGTCTTGTTGAGCATTACATCCTTCAGCCATGTCACAGACGCCTTGTCTGTACTTGGCTCTTCATCCATTTCGACTGTGCTTTTACTTAAAGTCCCTAGCAATAAAGCATGTGAGTGTCATCTAACCCCAGTGTCAAATAACATTTCTGGAGAAGCCAAATAATAATGACATTAAATTGCATTCTGAAAAATTATGTTTACCTGCAAGTGCTTGGCCATGCTCATCCAGGACAACCTGAGTGCAACCAACAGCCTTGGTAAGCTGCTCTGTAAACCTAGTGTTAATCGCAATGTTGTAGTGGTGCAGCAGGTTTCGCATAAGAAACAAGTGATTTGTTGGCTTCATAACATTTAGGAAGTAATTGTTCTCTTACGAGAGGTTCTCTCGTACTGCGTAATAGCTTACGCTAGGGGAAAAACTCTTTTCCACGAGATACTGAAGCCAAAAAATTATCCTTAATTTTATAATACTGTAAAACGCGTTGCGACAGCATGCAGACATGGGCGAGACGGCTCGCGCGCCCATTGGCTGCTCTGCGGCAACTGCACCAGCCTATCGAGGGAGACCTCGATAGGCTGGAGACTCGAGGGAGACTTTGGGCTATAAATATAGCCTCGGGAGGCTGGTCTAGCTGGTTTTTCATCGCCGAAGCGAACCAGAGCGTGATGCATGCACGGCAAGATACGCAGTACTCGTTCCCTCTCTAGAGAGAACCGAGGTTACGTTAGTAACCGAGTACGTTTTTTCTCATTTGAGAAAACAACTGCTCCGCACACTGAGAATTAACTCTTCCAGCCAACTCAGGCACAAGCTGTATTTTACGAAGTTTATCACGGGGATCCTTTGTGTTGTTTTCATGGAATCTGTCAGAAAGTACATAGTGATCAGATGAGCCAGTTAATGGATGCCCATTCACATCAGCAGGCATTTTCTTCTCTTTGAGCCATTCCAATGAAATTTTAAGTCTTCCCTCTTCTGCTGCTGCAATATTGGCATCATTTGGCTCCAAAAGCCGACCCTCATGTGGGCTGAAGGGAATCATGTTTGGATTACGGAGATTTGCATGAGTGGAAAGTCCTCTTGCAAAGTCATAAATGGTTACGTTGGGAAGGTGTTTCTAGGACAGCAAAATGTCAGTGAAGTCCCTTTGACTTTCAGCTCTCACCAGGACTTTAATGTTGTTAATGAAACCGCAGGGGCACATAACAACTGCCCAGCCACCTAAGTGATAGATTGTTTCAAATTAATGATTGCAGCACTTAAAGTAAAAAAATACAGAAATGTGTGTTTTCTATTATAAATTAAGATATATCTGTGCATACAAACCTGATGCACCCCAAACCTTTTGAAAAATTTTGTCATATGATGATCTGTTTTGCATTTAACTCCTCAGTCTCATTATGAGGTCCATCTTTGATCCCTTGTTATCTAACCCACATGATGCACATAACTGTCGAACAGCAGCCACCTATGAATTAAAACAACAACAAAAAAACTCAGAATTTATTAGAAATAAACAATGACAATAGAATACGGTTACAAAAAGGTAAACAAAACAACACTACACCTTCAGTGACATCAGCTCATCAATAAGCCTTTCCTCAGTTACTGGAACTTCAGATAGGATTTGATGAATGTACTTTCTCCCATTCTGTATTTAAGACAGATCCAGACTTCCTAGTATGCGGTCCAATCCAGGGAGCCCAAAGGTGATAACTTGGCTTGACTGCAAAAGGATTGGGGTTTCCAGCTGCAAAAACAAAACAAAAAAACAAGACATAATGTTGTTGCCAGTGATAACTCAACTGTTATTTCTAAAGTTTAACAACAAAATAAAGTTATACATAAATATAAATAAATTAATATGTAATAACAGATAATGTCATGGGGTACACTCGTAGCAGGTGTTTCTGGGATGTTTTCTCCAATTTGTGTGTGTGCATGTTGCATCCATGTGTAATGTCTCCCAGTGTAAAAGTTTAGGCATAATACAAGATAAAACAAATACCTGTGTCTGTGTAGTACTTTGATCCAAATTAATAAAATAACTTACTCTCCACAAGACCTCTTGCAATAATCTCCAATCGCAGTGAATTCCAAAAAGCCTCCACATCCACCTGTCCATCAAAGTTTGCTGGTGGTTCTTCTATTTCACTGACTAAACAAAATAAAATTACAAATACAGTGCCAAGTCAAAACTTATGAAACATCACTATTTTTAATGCTTTGAAGGAAGTCTCTTATGATCATCAAGTCTGCATTTATTGGAGCAGAAATTGCAATTTAAAATTATGGCATTCTATTTTAATATACTATCAAAAATAATTTATTTCTATGATGCAAAACAATTTTCAGTGTCAGTCATCAGTGTCACATGATCTAAATGTAATTTATTATGACTAATCAATGTGGAAATATTTTTTATAACCTGTGATACTTTTTCAGGATTATTTGATGAATAAAAGACAGCTCAACTCAAAAATTCAATTGATGATTGATTCTAATAAGTTACATGCAAGTCAGGATATTTCAAATTCTAATTAGATCTGTATCATACCTGGCATGCTAAAAGCTGCTTTTCGATGAGCATCCATGATAACAACAGATGGATGGAATCCACACTTTAAAGGGGACATATCATGCCAAATGCACTTTTTTAGCCCTTAAATGCATTTTGTTGTATATTTGGAGTGTTTAGAAGTACAGAAAATATGAAATTATTCTCCTCAGGTGCTTCGTTGATATCTTTATATTCTGTTTTGGTCATATTTTTCAACCTGTTCCGATTTTTCTGTTATCTATGACGTTTTTTGAACTATTACGTCACAGTATTTGCAGCGGAACTGCCAAATAAGGACATTGACTTCAGGCCCAACACTTCGAGCAATCCGCCATTTTTATTTCTCGCTGCAATTGTGTAGTCCAAGCTAAAGGATGCAGAAGTTACGAGAGGGTAAGTTAAAATGTTCGGTTGTTGGATGTAGTAACCCACACGCTTCATTACACCGTCTAATGTAGATGAACTGCCGCGCGTGACAGGGCGCATGTTTAACTGAAAGAACGAGCAGAGAGAGAGAGACCTGGTCGCGCGCGCGCTCACTCTCTCTCTTCAGAGCCAGGCGAAAGTGTAAACAAGACATCACCGTCTCCAAACTAGACGCTGTCTTGCTCTCTCTCCCTCGCACATATTAATCAAAATAAATCGACACGGTGGTAAAAGGTCGGAAGACCAAAGTTTCATGTGTAAATACAGTACACACCATTGCGATACATCCATATGAAGACGTTGTTCTACAGGTTCGTCGTCTTCATTTTCATCTCGCTCCGGCTCTGACTCTGGCTCGAACATGTAAGGCTGGCTGGACAAGTCTTCCGTTGTTGACATTTTGTTAATAACGTGTGAATAAAAAGTTTCTGTGCCGCTAGATAATCGTATCTCTGCTATCAAACTACAAAAATGGCCGAACGGGGTGGAGTTGAACCGAGTGTGGGCGGGGTATGAAGTGTCTCAATTGTATTTAAAGAGACCGCACCAAAACGAGTTGCTCTCAGACGCACATCAGAAAAGGGGTAGAAAAGGGGCCTGTGGAGCTATAATAATGAGGAATTCAGACCCAAGCATTGCAGTTCCGCTTTATATAGACTACAAATGTATGATTTATATGTAAAAAGGAACAATTTAAAAGCATGATATGTCTCCTTTAAGCAGGAAAACTGGTAGTCGTGATCAGTTAATGCTTCAAAATGCAAATAAGCACAAAACACTATTTTACTTGGGTAAACCACTCCATTGGATATTGGAAGAGCTTTACAGACTCTTTCAACTAAAGAGGACAAATTAGGTATTAGATATTGTTGTGACAATGACATTAAACACTGTAAAGCAGGGGTGTCCAATCCTGCTCCTGAACGGCCACTGTCCTGCAGAGTTTAGCTCCAAACCTAATTAATAAAGTCTTGTCCAGCTGATCAAGTTCTTACTAGGAATACAAAACACTTCCTGGCAGGTGTGTTAAGACAAGTTGGAGCTAAACTGCAGGACAGCAGCCCTTCAGGACTGAGTTTGGACAACCTGCAATAAATAAAGCAATCCACAATACCTGCAAAAAAACTCCAAAGCATAAGACAAAATTTCAAACTGAGTATGATGTGGTCATCATAGTTATGCACACCAGTGCTCCATTCTTGATAGCGATATGCAAGTCCACACACTGGGCATGTCTTGCAATAGGTTTCAACAATAGGTAAAAACAAAAACAAACAAAATAAGCAGCTAATCTTCACACACATTATTGAAGTAAGAATTTACTACTAACAAATAAATACCAACCTTCAATTATTCCAACTGTTGTGACAATTTTAGCTTTATTAGAGATGAGCAAAGGATTACTAAGGGGTTCCGAACACGATGAACAGTGCATTTCATCTGGAACCAAAACTTTTGGGAATTCCTTTTCATCTAAATTGGTTGCTGAGATGGGTAGGGAAGAAGGTATTGTTTTCTTTGTAAAGATATACTGCACCATTTTCTTGAGGTCCTCGTTTTTGGAGGGTACACAATGTTCTCAGTATAATCTTTTTTCTGAATCAGAAAGTCCAGTGTCCACTGGCAATGGAGTCTTGCAGGTCAATTCCACCTCTGTGCTCTTCACTCTTTGGAACATTTTTCTGTTGGTTTGGAAAAGATACCATTTGCACACAGCCTTGTGTATAGGAGCGTCTTGGCCGAGTACAAGGGCAATGCCATGTGTTGTTTTGTTTTGCATTATAAACAACCATGATTCTTTCCAATCAGTTATAGAATGAAACTTTTGGCTCAAAAACTGACACATAGTGCATATAGGATGGACCACCAAGAGTCACATAGGATGCAAAACACACATTTCGTTCTTCAGCTTTTTTCTGAGCATTTAAGCACTGTCTTTTGCGTTCCTCTGAAAACCATTTGTGCTGTACCATTTCTCTTAAAGCCTCTTCATGCAGGACAACATTTCCAGCATCAAATCTGCAGTAATCCACTGATTTTAAGTGTGTACACTGACAAGATCGCATGCCACTTCTTCTTTTAAAATCCATTACAGAATTGCAGACATCAAGTTCACAAGTCACCTTGTGTGAAATGCCCCATGTTTTTTTGATAACATGAATACAACGGCCTTTAGACGATTTTGCAACAGCCAAAACTGCATTTTTTGGGTTAATACACTGACTTTGAAGGTGAGACTGTGCAGTGATATCAGGTTCAATATTCAAGTGTGCCCTTTGTATATGTTTCTTGATTTTTTTTAAAAAAACGCACAGATTACAGTGGGGACAACATAATCTTTGCCCCTGTTTTCTACGAACATATGTGACCCCGCCTGTGAAACCCCGGCTAAAGTCGCAGAATCGAATTATGAGTTAACGAGCGTCAAAATAGTCATAGCCATAAAAATGACAAAAATAGGCCAAATGTGTTTATTGTTGTAAATGATAGATTATACCAATGGTTTTGTGATGCAATACTTACATTTTCATTTATAACATGATAAATACTGAAATTAATGATTTTATTGACACTACATTATACTTTTGTGAAAAAAAAAAAAAAAAACGGACGTGAGCTTCCTAAGCATTGATTTCAATCGTCTCTGGGTTTATTTCGCGCAACAACACTGCTGATTCTTATATCATTCGGTTCAGGAACTTCTTTTCTGTGTCCTTTCTATTAGAAAGAGTAAAAACAGACTTTAATATCAATCCGCGAGCGGTAATCAGGTCAACACAATGAAAAAAAAGAAAGATTTAAGCCGGGTTTAGATGTCTGTGGTGATTTTTCTTGTCATAGCCAATATTTTAAGAACTGCTTATTTGTTTTGTAGCTCAGTATTCTGCCAATAATTTTAAACTTATTTTAAGGACATTTTTGGCCTGCTACGTGTTATTTGCTGGATGGTAATGCGTTGTTTTGACATCTGACATGGCGAAACCGAAGTATGAGCAGGAACGGAAAATAGCTGCTTGCTTAAACAGCTTGCTTGATATTAATCTCGGTGGAATTGCCCCAAATTATGATTTAACCGGTTTTATTGCGGATTATTTTCTGGAGATGATTGTGATGATGATGATTGTGATGATGAACAGGACACATTCTTTGACTAAACTGACGAGGAATTTGACGGTAATTTTACTCAATGTTACACCGTGGGCCAGTAAGAGGATGTAATTTCGGAGAATGAGAAATGTTATGTTATTTAATTGATATATTATTGACATATAACTGATTTTTCACTGATATTAAATTTTACTAATAAAGTTATACAAATCATTCCACTGAATTGACATGGTAATTGTTGCTACGATCAAGCTCTTGTGGTACCCCTATTCGTTTCAATGTTTTTATGCTTTTAGCTTTTTGGACATGCACATCATAATAAATAGACCTGTTTTACAAAACTTTAAGAATTTTTCCACTGATGTGTCATATATCACTAAAAAGGGGATAATCGCAGCTTTAATGTGTTATATGGCACATATGCAGAATAACTATGGATCAAAAGTTGTTGATAAGAATCAAGTCACATATTTCAAGCGGGTTTTATCGGTGTCATCACAAAGAGGTGCAAAAGACACCATTTTGGTCACTTGCGGAGCGGTGTCGTCACTTTGAGCAGGAAAACTAACTGACTGGACCATTTTTGGAGCTGTGTCACTACTGGGAGGAGACAAAGACGCACACTGGACCATCTTTGGAGCTGTGTCACTACTTGGAGGAGACAAAGACGCACACTGGACCATCTTTGGAGCTGTGTCACTACTGGGAGGAGACAAAGACGCACACTGGACCATCTTTGGAGCTGTGTCACTACTGGGAGGAGACAAAGACGCACACTGGACCATCTTTGGAGCTGTGTCACTACTCTGAGGAGACAAAGACGCACACTGGACCATCTTTGGAGCTGTGTCACTACTGGGAGGAGACAAAGACGCACACTGGACCATCTTTGGAGCTGTGTCACTACTCTGAGGATACAAAGACGCACACTGGACCATCTTTGGAGCTGTGTCACTACTGGGAGGAGACAAAGACGCACACTGGACCCTATTTGGAGCTGTGTCACTACTGGGAGGAGACAAAGACGCACACTGGACCATCTTTGGAGCTGTGTCACTACTGGGAGGAGACAAAGACGCACACTGGACCATCTTTGGAGCTGTGTCACTACTCTGAGGATACAAAGACGCACACTGGACCATCTTTGGAGCTGTGTCACTACTGGGAGGAGACAAAGACGCACACTGGACCATCTTTGGAGCTGTGTCACTACTTGGAGGAGACAAAGACGCACACTGGACCATCTTTGGAGCTGTGTCACTACTGGGAGGAGACAAAGACGCACACTGGACCATCTTTGGAGCTGTGTCACTACTCTGAGGAGACAAAGACGCACACTGGACCATCTTTGGAGCTGTGTCACTACTGGGAGGAGACAAAGACGCACACTGGACCATCTTTGGAGCTGTGTCACTACTCTGAGGATACAAAGACGCACACTGGACCATCTTTGGAGCTGTGTCACTACTCTGAGGATACAAAGACGCACACTGGACCATCTTTGGAGCTGTGTCACTACTGGGAGGAGACAAAGACGCACACTGGACCATCTTTGGAGCTGTGTCACTACTGGGAGGAGACAAAGACGCACACTGGACCCTATTTGGAGCTGTGTCACTACTGGGAGGAGACAAAGACGCACATTGGACCATCTTTGGAGCTGTGTCACTACTGGGAGGATACAAAGACGCACACTGGACCATCTTTGGAGCTGTGTCACTATACTGGGAGGAGACAAAGACGCACACTGGACCATCTTTGGAGCTGTGTCACTACTCTGAGGAGACAAAGACGCACACTGGACCATCTTTGGAGCTGTGTCACTATACTGGGAGAAGACAAAGACGCACACTGGACCATCTTTGGAGCTGTGTCACTACTGGGAGGAGACAAAGACGCACACTGGACCATCTTTGGAGCTGTGTCACTACTGGGAGGATACAAAGATGCACACTGGACCATCTTTGGAGCTGTGTCACTACTCTGAGGATACAAAGACGCACACTGGACCATCTTTGGAGCTGTGTCACTACTGGGAGGAGACAAAGACGCACACTGGACCATCTTTGGAGCTGTGTCACTATACTGGGAGGAGACAAAGGAACCGTCTGTTTGACTACTTTGCACATATTTATGTGCTTTATAAAATCAGACTTTTAATTGGGGGGATGTAAAAAAAAATCTTGCATCACAATAAATGTATTGTGATTGTCAAAACGTTTTAGTAACTAAACTTAACTTTATTAGGTTTTGTGACAATTTTTAAATGGTACAATTTCTGGTAAGCTACGTTTTTTTAATTCTTGCTTGAAACACATTTCAATTCAATTCTTGTGATTTGATTTAATATTGACTTTAATATTTTGGATAAATATTAGGTATACACAATATAGGCGTTAATTTTTCTCAAGAAAAAAAAGAAATTGAATCTAATGCTGTAAA